>NC_072039.1:3027422-3333255 GCF_027791375.1 Indicator indicator
TTAGGCCCTGTCTAGACTATGAAAAGATGGGTTCTGCCCCTCACTGCCAGGGGTGGGGAGGATGTGGTCAGCTGGGTACATTTGATCATGTATATGGTTGGGCTACACGAAACCAAAATCACTTTGCAAAACCAGTGTTTGCTCAAAGTGTTACACTAAGCCTAGCAGTAGCCTTGCTGGGCAGACAATGTCAACCTGCCAAATGTGAAAAACGAGGTTTTGTTAAACTACTTGTTATTAGCTGCTCAAACCTTGACTGCAGCTGAATGAAGAAACCCCAACGTTCCCACGAAGAACACATGGCTAAACCAAAATACGGGAGGTCCTTTCCTCAGAGAAGATGACAAGCTTAGGAATAATTGTGAAAATAAATACTTGAAAACTTGGCTGTCTTTCTTCACCTACAGAAAATGGAACAGTCAAATCCATAAGCCAAAGTTTCTGACTAACTTTCACAAAGCATTTCTCCTTTAAAACGCTTCTGAAGCATACTTTGATCTTTGTGTATGAAATACTTTGTCTTTTGCAGTAAGCCTTAGTCGATGTCCAGTCTCAAAGTATAATTTGTGGCTTTAATATTTACTATGTTATTTTGAGGAAACACAAAAAAACACATACTTCATTCCGTACTGTTTATGTCTGGTTTGAAATCGCAGATGTTACAAATTGAAGTTAAGAGCTTTGAATTTTTCACATCTTTTGGAATTTTAAATGGTGCCTATGGGACAAAATTTCTTCCTTCACAAGGCTCCTTTCCCTGCCTGGTGTCCAGTTGGTTTCAGGATGATTTGATTTCTACCTGACATTAGAAATCAGAAATTGGCTAAAAGTAAATTCTGGATCGTATTAAGGATTATTTGGTTTGCCAAGGGATATTATCCTCTAAGTCTATATAGTATAAACCACTATAGTAAAGAGATATTTATCTATGAGTTATTTCCATACAAAAAGAAACTGATTGAGAAACACAGCCCATAGCTTTCTTCTGTCAGTGGAACACCACTGAACCACATCTGTAGAGCTGTCTGAAAAGATGGAGCCTGGGTGAAGGCTGGGATACATGGTGGGAGAGAGAACTTGAAGCATAGATCAATGGAAAATGAAGAGCATGGAGGCTCATCTCTGACTGTCGTGAACAATTTAAACTCAGATCGATACAAACAGAAGTTTATACTGACAGAAATCTAACACATACCTTTTAAAATGTAATAGTATGAATAATAATACAAAATAATTATAAAAATAAAATATTATATTAAATATAATACTAGTAACAAAATAATAATAATAATAATAATAATACAACGAATAAAAGAAAATAGGATTGGCTTAATCCAATCAACTCTTTAATGGGATTACCTACAACATTTTCATATTTTCCTGTCTTATTTGTGACTTAATTTTTTATTTTGCTTTTTTTTAGTAAGATGGGATCAACTGTACTACCTTTAGTTCCCTTAGGAATACCATCTCTACTATTTTGATAGCTTAACCCGTGCAGTATTCCGTGCAAACAAGGAAGACTGGACAAGAAGATATCAGTCTCTTTTTTTTTTGGAATGACTCTACTGCATCCCCTCCTTAGATAAGATCCCTCCTTTGCTGTGTGCTCCTTAGATAAGAAAATAAATTCTTCCCTTAAGTACAAACTAGTGTTTTACTTGTAATAGCATTGATCTGATTCCGTTTTTAAACAGAAATAAATGCAGAAGACAACATCTTCAGAACCCAGAAAGGAAAAACAAGGTGCCTGTTGTCAGCAAATAATGGGCTTTCCCAAGAGCTGAGTTTTCCCAAGAGGCACCAACAGAACTGAAAATAGGTGGCAAAGATAAATTAATTAAATGCTTATAAAAAGGGACCATCTACTATCTCTGTTCCTTTCCAGCAGATGTCTCCATCTGGAATTTATTTGTAGGATGCTCATTCCTTCTCACAGGTTCAATGCTACCCATTTCACACCATTTAACTATTGAAAGCTCTTGAAATTCCGGAGCAGAGAAGCCAGAGCCCAGTGTATTTCACAGTGATGTAGCTAATGTGTCAGACTTGTAAAATAGCTCTTAGTGGTAGACCTCCATTTAGAGAAAGACGGAAACTAGCTTTAAATACTTAAGGCTTTAATATCTAGTCCATTACGCTGCAGCAAGGTCTTGTAAAGAGTCAATTATGGGATACTTCTGATTTGATCCACATGCAAGGGAAATCCGCTTCTTTGCCTTTAAACCTCTGTAGTAAGTGTCCTGTTTAAATAATTAGTGACACTTTTTCTTTGATCAAATTGATTCACATAGTTATTCTCTTATGTTAATTTAAAACTTAATCCATGTAAAATCCAAGACAGATCTTAAGCCATCACTCAGAGAGCTTTTAGAAAAAGGCACTCCCCTGAGATTGTCCAGAAAACATGACAGGTTAAAGACAGTAGTGAACCAAGGTGAAGTAAAATGCATTTCTTTTCTTTTCTTTTGGCCTTCCGAAAAGCTGTGAATCACCAACCAAGTCAGTACTAGTAGCATGGGTAAGCAGTGTGACAATTCGGAAATAATTGTGAGTGGAGACATGAAGCTAACAGCTACTCCAGAGCAAAACCTATTCTCCAGCATATTTAATGAGGAAGCCAAAATCTGAGTGTTTCCTGCCATTAAAAATGTGTTAATCATGGAAAATATTTTAAAATAAACTGCAGCTACTTTTACTTAAAGTCTTGCTTTCTGTTCAAAGTTTAGTTGCCCAGGTTACAGGGAAGTTACCAGCAACAGAATTGGAAGGGTTTTCAGGCCAGACAGAGCTAGTTAAGGTGCTCAGCCAGTAGGCTATGAAGAAGAAAAAACTCTCAACATTTACAATTTCATTTCATATCATTTCTTACCATTTACTCTGCTCTTGTGAGCCCCCACCTCGAATAGTGCATCCAATTCTGGTGTCCCCAGCATAAGAAGGATACAGAACTGTTGGAACGAGTCCAGAGGAGGGCCACAAAGATGATCCAAGGGCTGGAGCACCTCTGCTGTGAGGGTAGGCTGATGGACCTGGGGTTGTTCAGCCTGGAGAAGAGAAGACTCCAGAGGGGACCTTTCAGCTGCCTTCCAATACTTGAAGGGATCCTACAGGAAGGATGCAGAGGGACTTTTCTTAAGGGTGTCTAGCAACAGGACAAGGGGGAATGGTTTGAAGCTGAAGGAGAATAGGTTTAGACTGGATCTCAGGAAGAAGTCTTAGTTGAACATGAACTTATGATTTATGGCTGGCAGACTTATATTTTAATATTTTCTTATAATAATTAAAAAGTTATGCTCCTAGACAGCTGCATTGTCATTTAATGACAAATGAGGCACAAAAAACTGCTTTTCTAAAATACTGCTGTATGTTTTCTTCAAAAGGCTTGATGAGGGAGTGCTTAAACCTTCCAAATATTTTCCTAAAATATCACTGCAAGACTGCAAAAGAAATAATAGCAGATATTTCACAATAGTTACCAAAAGCAAGATGACCACTTTGTTTAACAGCAGGACAAAATCCACGAGTGAAATTGTTTTATCAAATGACTCATGGAATGCAATTGTTGCTAAATTTCCACTTGAGAGCATGAACAGCTGGGTCTTGAGGACCTCTGCTGTCCAAGCAGTGCACTGTACAGCAGCTTATTCAGAATATCATCTCTGCTCAGCAGTGAAGAACAGTTTGGCCTTATCTTTAGAAATGACTCTGGCTGTACAGCCACGCTGAAATGTAAAAACTTACTTCATTTAGTATCATGACCTCAGTTCTTTTGTAAAAAGGAGTCGTTCAGGTACCTATCATTTGGCATGGTGGCTATAGTCATGAAAATGTAAACAGCTTGCTTAAATTTCTACACTAACAATAGAATCTGGATATCTGCATATGTTTTTCTTTCACCGCTGCAAACAGAGTGGAGCAAAAACACTTGCAGATAACAACAGGGATACCAAAGCACCAAAGATATGCCAGATACAGCCTGGTGAGCTGCACACTGATAAATCAAACCGAGGATAAAATCTTCAGTGATCCTTCTGTACTGGAATAGCCTCCATCTTCCAGGACAGCAGCAAATCAAAACACATAATACCCAAAGCTGGAGACAACAGCAACAGCCCAGTGAGGCTGGCTCTCATACTGCAGAGAAATTAGAATGGTACAAGAACATTACCTGTGACCCAGCCAGATCAATCCACTGCTGGTTCAGTTTCACTGGCTACAAACACCAGTTTCTCTTATGTAGAAAGGAGAAATATCTGAGGTTGGACTACAAACACCAATAAGAAAAAGAATGTCCTGTTACTAAAGCAAGGAAGCACTTTCAGAGAGGATGAGAAAGGTAAGCATTTTATTTTGCCCTTTAGGCTTTGGGAAACCCACCCTTTATGTAACAGAGCCCTGGGCGCACAGAATTCGTACACAATCTCTGGGCTTCCATGAGCTGTCTTTCTATGAAAGCTGCTGGTGCATATTCTAATCTTGCTTAAGCCACTAATTGTCCTTCATTAAGAAACAGTTTTTATTGTTGAGGAAAAGATGGACATTTTGCCTCAGAACTCAGTGTTTGGCTTTTGAATACCCAGGCAGGCTGCACAAACAGAGAGTGCAGGCAGTGTTCTAACTCCACCCTCAGTGTCCTGCCCTTGACAAGTATTCTCCTTTTAGAGGTATTAAATCTTGGCAACATCCATTGCAGTTCCCACTTAAGCTGAAGTAAGTACATGTACAGAAGGGCTCTGTCAACATATCTGAGTGGAAAGATGTTTGGATTAACTAAGAAAACCTATTTCAAATCTCAGATAATAAAATGTCCTCCTAAATCCTAATTGCAACTTTCATCTTGTGTCTTAGGCCTTGCCACCAGCTGATGTGCCGATACAGATCAAGTGTTTAGTTTGATAAATGCGGCTTACGAGGGTCTTGGTATTGCTGACTGACAGAGTAGCTGAATAGGATCCAGGCTTCTAAAGGTGATTATCTGCCTAAAGAAGGAAGAAGATGAGCACAGGACAACCTTGTTTGTCATTTTGCGCACTTAATCAGACAAAGCTCATAATGCTAAGAGCTTCTCTACTCCTATCAAAAATAAAACAAAAGCAGCTTTCAAATAAATTACACTACCATTTTACAGACAGGGGGAAATCCATCAGCATGCCTTGAAGAATTATCTTTTAGATGCTATTTTCCAGCAAAAAGAACTTATAGCTGGAACACTAAATCATGTTCCCAGAGTCTTTTCCTCAGATTGCTGAGTCTGGAGTTTATTGCAGCCAGATCTCACTATCCAGCACAGAGAGAGCAGCATTCTTGTTAGAAACAATACATCCAGGTAGAAAGGCATTAGATAGATAACAAAATCTGTCCTCTTTGTTTCAAATGTTTTTCTAAAAGATAGAGAAGGAGAAGGTTATTTCAAGGAAGATAGCATACTGACAAGGCTAACTAACACCCCTTTTCTGTGTTAACACCGGCGCTTTAGCTTTGTTTCTGCACAAAAAAAAAAAAAAAAAGCATAAAGAGCAGAATATTTCCCACTTCTGGATTTCACTTGCAAAACACTCTGTTGAAAGAAGGTCACTGAGCAGTGCCCCATTGCATCTTACTTTCAGCTCTGTTCTATATGACAATGAAAACAATTTTCATGAGGTTCTCTTTAGTTTTGAAAGGGAAAATTTAAGAAGAGGAGGGAAAGAAGCGGCTTTAACTCTTTGTTTTGCTTTAGGGTTAACAGAACACCTACAGCTGTGTTACAAACTTCTTTTGTAAACTAATCTGAATATTTTGTTTGCAGTTCTTTAACCTAGAGCTTGCATTAAATTGGTTTAATGCTACTATAATTACAAACGGAGTATTAAAAGGAGACACAATCAAAATACATACAAATAAACAGCATTTGCAGTAGGGGATAATCTACCATTTAAATGACAAATAAACCAAAAACCCCAAACCTGAAGAAGCAGTGAAGTTGCCTAAGTAACATTGCTTTAATACTGGGATTTCAAAAAGAACGAATGGAGTCAAAATCTCCACTGAAACACATTCAATCCAGAAAAAGAATTCCACACTCAGAATTGCCAATACCTTGCTAGTCTCATTGTTACCATGATTTAAGAGCAAACGAATTCCTATTTCATAGAGAAAGGTCCTTGTCTTCCCTTGTAGATCACATACAGCAAATATTTTAAAAGCCAATATTCATTAAAAATTGTAAAGTAAAGGCAATTTTGGCCGGTGTTGACACTAGGAACTGCACTTTTAACTGCTGACTGGTATCAGAATAAGAGTTCTTCAGTTCACAGGTGCAAAACCTAACAATCATTGGCAGTATCATTTATTACTGTTAATTTCACAGCTGAAAGGTTTTGATTATCAACCCTGTCAATCCAAGCAATTTCCAGTGTCTTGCAATCACACCTAATTCTACATCTAAATCATTAGAAAGATAAAGTTGTTATGCTTGCAATGGTATTTGTCCTGCTTTGAATGTTACCGAACTGTTTTATCTAATCCTTAGGAAACGCCATAATGAGGCACATCTAATGGCTTCTACTAGTTAGGAAGGCAAACTAAAAGATTTAGCTCCTCAGTCTGTCTCTAAATCTTCTAAGTGAAAGATGATTTACAGTTAAGCTATGAAAAATGTGACCACTCTCAAGTCTGGAAAGTCTCAATCTGATTTCAGCAGACTTAAACCACCAGAAAAGATTGTGTCTCACTAACTATAGATTGGCTTACCTAGGGAATCAGCATCTGGTGTGAAACATTCATTAAGTTATAAAAGCTTTATAGACTTGTCTGAGCTTGTATTAGGAAAAAATGGTTAGATTTTGTACTGAAACCCCTGATCTGAAAGGTTAAGTTTATAGCTCCTGTGTTTGATAACTAAAATAATGTTTGGGTTTTTTTTTTCTGTCCCCCTTGCAAAACTGTTATAAAATCAAACAAAATATAAATCATTGCTGGGAAAAGACCCAGAATCATCTCAATACATTCAGACAAATATTTACAGATACTAAAAGAGAAAGTGGGGTGGTTCATGTTATGAGGAAGCTGGATGCTCATCTTTTGGAATTAGATGGTCTCCAAAGTGTCTGAAGAACAGAAAAGGGTAGCACTAACATTACAGAAACCATAAAACATTTGTAAAGACAAAACTATGTTTTGCTTAAACCTTAACATAAAGATTTAACAACTAATAGCTTCCCAGCAAGCAGATCAGGAGGTGAGAAGGGGAGAGGAACTTGTGCAATTCAATTAAAACAAAAATTTATCTGAACCCAGGTTTTGAAGGCTGATGCTTGCCTTTCCCTTGGCAGAGGCCCCTGCTCCATCACACCCTAATACAAGCTCCAGCACCGTACTAATTCATATGAGTCTCTACTCAGCACACACAGAGGCTGGATTTGCAGTACAGCTCTGCTCCCAGCACTACCCAGTTAAAACACCAACAGCTGCTCAGCATTAATAAAACTCAAGTCTCCAATAAACCAGTGGAAGCTGTTTTGTTGAAGTGAACTGAAATTTTCTTTTTATAATTAAACTCTGTGCAGTACAAAAACCCCAAAACCGAGCCCGCAGCCAACTCCAATGAGAAGTCCTGCCGGGACTGAGAAGCTGAATTTAACAGACAGTTACTATCTGCTTTATCATGTGGATCAATTCAGTTTTGCTGGTAGTAGAACCTCCTGCTGATGCAATGACAGCAGGAGCAAAACACTTGGCTTCCTATACAGAGGGGTTTGGAAAAACTTGAGAGAAAGCAGCCTCACAGAGGTAACCTCACTGGAGATGTTTGTCGTTGGTGCTGCGCTGCGAATCAGAATCACACACAGAGTGGTAGGGGTTGGAAGGGACCTCTGAAGATCATCTAGTTCAGTCTCCCTACTAGAGCATGATTACCTAGAGTAATTCACCCTGGAGAACCAGGGAACTCCCATCCTTTCCTATCAGATTTTAAATATCTGTGATAGTTGTTATTGCTGTGTTTAATTCCTTAAGAATTCACTGTTCTTCTTAAACAACAATTTTCTTTTTCTTTTCAGCTTCAGGCTTCCTCCCTCTCAGAAGATCTCACAGCTGATTTCTGTTCCCTCTTAGAGCTCATCCTCACTGGCCACAGAAAGGCAGGGATGCAGGTGCCTCTGCACTTGTCACTGGCATTTCTCATTTAACCAGGGAAGTCCTGCTAAATGACATGTGGGAACCTGGCACTCTAAAGCCAGGAGAGCTGGCTTCAGATATGAGCTGTTATGTAAAACAGCCTGGGGAATATGCAAACTACACCTCTGGAAGTAAATTTGGGTTTGATCCAATGATCCAAATTAGCATCAAAGAGAATTATTTCCTTGCAAAAATATTCTTCTGCCTTAAAATTAAAGTTCTGTACATTAAACAGGAATTTTATTACTAGTTTGATGGCCAGACAATAATCACCTAGGTATATAAGCAAGCCTGCTGTAGCTGACAGCACAGTGCAAAAGTTAAACCTCTGCTCCCTTCCTCCCCTGCCACAGAATAAAGGGAAAAGAAGTGGCTGGAAAGAAAAGCAGAATCTCAGAAAAGAAGCTTTTAAATGTTTTAGAATAGAGGTGAATGTATATCCAACATGTTTATTTGTAAAACCAGTAAATGCATTTGGAGCAGCCACAAGTTCAACCCACAGAAATGAAAATGAAAGAAAAGATTAAAGCATGCAAGCTTAGCACCATGGCTTAATGTGCCTGTTCCCCCTTTCTCCCATCAACATATTCCAACAGAAATCTGGGAAAGAAACTGTTTTCATGGCCTGTTCAAAGGGCTAAGCATTGTGCAGTGTTGAGTGGGTTTCAGTTTGAATAGCAGTATAAGCACACCTGCTGAAACATTATTCTTCAGTTAATGTTTACTTGGGGAATAAGAGTTTGAGTTTTGCAGTTTCTTGCTATGATAGCATTGAAAATGGAGCTTGAAAAGGTTATTTCAGTGGTACCTTTTCAACGCTCTTGCATTTGACTGTTGGTCTGTTCCCTGCTTTTGTCTGTTGTTCTGGGGTGCTTACCCAAAGTCTTTGTTGCTAGCAACTTGCCATTCATAAACTTGTGAAAAGTTTAGTGTAACTAGTGATCGCATGAAAGCAGCTTCCAACACACAGCCACTTTTGTGGCACTGGGCGTAGCCCAGAATAGGAAGCTCTTTGGTATAATGTATCTCTACTTTAGCACATTGCTACAACCTTTATCAGACACAAAAAAGCCCTCCCAATGCTCCAGGTATTATTAAGCCCAGTTATTATTTTTTGTTGAATGCTGTGCTGACAATAGCAGAGCAGTATGGTGTGTGACTAAGGCAGCTGAAAACGAACATCTGACAGAGCCCAGGAAAGCTGTGAATTGCTTACTTGTTCTAAAGAACACATTCAAAAGTTTGCTTTGAACTTCCCTATGTTGTGAAGGATGGCTGTGAAGAATATGAAGACGGGGAGAGAGAGCAAACACAATCCATTCTCTGACTTGCAGTTCCATTATCCTCAACTGCACTTCCCCACCCCCCTTTGCATTAGGAAGAACTACAGTGGTAAGAAGTTCCTTTAGAGGTAGTCATGAAAAGGATAGATTCACGGTCACCTTCTTATCACAGAATTGGAAATCTACCTACAGTACACATCAACAAGTAGTTTGGTATTTATTTTGTTAATATTTCTACAGTACTTCAAATTTCTAGGGGAAAAAAAAGTCCTCTGACAAATGGCAGACACTGTTACTGTTCTCAGAAACAACTCCAATGCAAAACAAAGGAAGGCTACCGTCAAATGATATGCACAGAAGATGCCTAGATGTTTGTTAGAGAGCCTTAATTCCTTCTCTCACCTAGGCTCTGATGATAAACACTATTCATACATGGTTCAGAAAGGGAATTCAGTTGTTGACCAGGCTGACAGCTCTAGGGAAAAAAATTCTGCTTAAACACAGAGCAATAGTAGTTACCATTTTGACAAGCTTGCGGGAAGCAGGGGATGGGAACAACACCACCAGTGTTCTGCTGCCACCTGCAGCTGAACCAAGAGTGCTTCTTCCTCCAGCAATGACCCAAGGCCAGTGCTTATATCTGACACTACACATAAATTTCAACAGATAAAATGATTTCTCCCACGTTTTAAGCCACAATTCTGTATGAGGTTTATTGCCTCGCATTACTAATGAGAAAACTGGAGAGAAATCTGAAAGGCTGATCCACATACTTGAGCAATTCATAACAGACTAGGAGGAGAACATACAATATTTGCAGAAAGAATATTTCAAACATATCTTTCTTTAATATTTTCAAAGTGTCTAGATTTCCAGTGTCCCTCTCTGTCTTTACAGTTATAGGAAATTTGACTCATTCAGCAGCTTTATTATCACTTTGCTAAAGGAACTGTGCAGTATGAATTAAGTTGCATTTTTATGCTGAACAAAACTGATTCACATGGTGAACAGACAGCAGACTCAAAACACCTGAGCTAAATACTCATCTCTGCAGCTAGGATGCTGTGTGACAACTGAAGAATCACATACATCCATCAACAGGTTGCCCAGGCATGCCCCACCCCAGAGGTGTTCAAGGCTAGGCTGGATAAAGCCTTGAGCAACCTCATGTAGTGGGAGGTGTCCCTGCCTTCCATCTAAGACTTCAGACACACAGGCAGAGAAATTAAATGAACAACCTCTAATTTTCCTATAATCTTTAAAAGAAACAAAGCTCTGAAACCTCCTGCAGCTTGGAATGCTCAGTTCTGAGTGGCCTAAATACTTATACAATGAAAGTCATATATATATATACACATCTCCATCTCCTGTTGCATATATGTATACAGAGAGAATCATAGAATTGTTTTGGTTGGAATGAGCTTTAAGATCACCGAGTCCAACCATCTAACTCTACCACATATGTATGTGTGTGCTTGTGTTACATACATCTACATAAGAAAAAAAGATATAAAGATGCACCCTAAAAATATGCAGAGCCAAGGTATATGAACAGCTAAAAAAAAGTAAGTAGGTCATATCTGGCATAACTTATCACACATTGCCTCAAGAAGATGTAAATGTCAAGGAAAAGAAAGAGATGTCAATATTAAATCAGAGGAGCAGACAAACTGGAAATAAAGCACATACCCCTTTGAAAAAATATTTTGTAACAATAGCATGTGTCTGAAAATTAGCATAGGAAATGTGCCCAGACATCAAATAATGTGACAGGTGGTATCAGTGCATGACAGACAAGCCATCTCATGGAGGCCCCAGAAAATGAGCAGGGGCTGCTTAACATTTCCTAGCCTGGGCATCCCATCTGACAGGCTGGAACAGTGACACTGCCACTCACTGCTGCTGTCTGGCTCCTTCCTTTCCAGAGCCAGAGCTCCACGGCCGCTTCTTCACTCTCCGGCCCACGTTACTATCTTATAAAATGTAGTCAGCCCCTAATGGCGTTACAATTTAATCACAGCAGAAAGAAGAGCGACTGTCATACTGACAGCCAGTGACGGGCATGGCCTGGATTTCTGCTGCCAAAGATTTGCATGTCAATCAATAAGAACCAATATGGCATGTGTTTACAATGATCAGAAGTCGTTTGATAGCAGTATCTTGGCAAAGCTTTGACAGAAATGAAATGAGATCCATGTTCTATATTTCCAAACATATGAACTACAATAGATTCCCACAGAGATCTCAGTAGCTGAGTTAATGCACATTAATGCTGAGATGGGCTTGGGAGCACATTGCTTTAACAACAAAACCATCAGGCAACCTTTGCTTATTAAATTCAACGAGGATGCCATGTCTCCCCCTGGCACTCTGTCCATAGCTGTTCCTATTGATTTTGCAGCTTTCCATCTTAGGAAATAATACATCTCCCCTACATGTGGATGTGTGTGAAACTCATCACCCCTGGTAATGTCATCAACCATGAATTATTACTGCACTACATCTAGGCTTCTTTCATAGTTTCTTTTGGCACTTCACGTGCTCACTTCCACTTTCTGTCTGAGGCATTGCAAGATCGTTAGCTGCATTTGGATTGCAACTGGAGAACACTCAGGCTGACAGAAGGATCTGAATGTTGGATTCCAGAGAGAAAAATAACTTATCAGGCAGATATCCTTATTGCTTTAAATATCTGGCATGGTGTTCACTGGGAAACCACTCTGGATGAGTGCCACAAAAACTCCCATGAACTCATGCTGGGTTTATTGCAAATTCTTGACAGGGAAAAAACACCCGTCTGGTAGTAATCATAGCTGGGCACAATACCATCCTGTAATGCAACTCTGCGCACCCAAAGAGTGATAAAAAGTGTCCTGACCCTTCTTATTCATGACTGAGGAGGCCACAAATTTACCCCAATGTACTGCCAGAGCAATAAAGCTTTTCTGTCCGTAAGTGAGTTTCATGCTCTTAATCCTGCCCGCACGCTGACGGATCACATCTGAGCATTCTTTTGTATTCTGAAACACAGAAAAATGCCCCAAGAGTGCAGAATGAGCGCACATCTCCTGCTTTGGGGTCATTTCTTCATGTTTCTTCACATAGAATCTCTTCTAATGAGTAACCTGCTACAACTGGTAAAGCCAGTTTTTCCAGATAAGCTCAGTATTAGCTGGATGTGACATCCAAGCACAGACAAGAGGTGTAAAGTGCACTCACATTATAAGGAGCCCTGCCTGGACCACTGGTTAGAAGATGGATAGCCGTCAGACTCCCCATGTCTCTCTGGGGATGGATCTAAAGATATGACCAAATCAGCTATGCAGCAGAACAGTAACATTCTGAACATCTTTCTGATGATAAAACAAGAAAAAATGTTAGAAGTGGCGGAAAGAGAGAAGGGGGAGGAAGGGGCTAGAAGAGGTTAAGGAGGGGGGAATGAAGGAAGGAAGTAGAGAGGAGAAGGAAGGATGAAGGAGGGATGAAGAGGGGATAAAAGGGAGAAGAAAGGTAAAGAAGGGGGGAAAGGGGAAGAAAGGTAAAGAAGAGGGGAAGATTAGGAGGAAGAGAGGGGGGAATGGGGGAAGAAAGGGAAGGAGGACAGAAGAAAGGGGGAAGAATGGAGGAAGAAAGGGGTGAGAAGGGGAGAAGAAGGGGAGGAGAGAGTCAATCTTGTCTTGCTTGTATCAGCTACTTGCATTTCCTGGACGGTCACTCACTGAAGCAATTGTTCATCATTTCCAAGTCTAAATGCTACGAGCCTAGACAAGTTTTGCCTTTTATATAAATAATTCCCTCACCCTTTTACAGCTTTAGTGCAATTCAGCAGTGACTCAGTTTATAAAGGAGAGATGCACAGCTCTAGTTTGGATAAGAATTATCTGTCTGTCCAGTAGCAGCAAGTTTTTCCTTCCTGCACAAAATGCTTTTTAACTTTAGTACACCGTTCTCTCATGGTGACCCTAATCAAATAACCTGATGAAAGTAAACATCTGCAATTCAGGAGTCATTTGATCACAGCCTTTCCTCTGCATTTGAACCAAGGGCTTCTTTTACAAGCTAACTGCCCTCTCCCAGGGTGGCATACGTGATTACCCGATTCCTGTTGGTACAACAGACATGCTTAAACCACCCATTGTGTGTCCCATCCGTAATTACATTTGTGGTTTTGTTCTGTACTGTCTCCTGCTCTCTGAGCTCATGCCTCTCCTAATCCTCTTTAAATGAATGACACACAGTTCTGAGGCCCAGAGATCTTGTTACCAACAATTACCAATTTCTGTCTTTTTACAACACTTAAGGAATCAAACATACAAAGAGGATATTAAAGATCCTTCAAATACATGAATCAATAAGTCACATTGGATTAAAAGAATTTATCAGCAACCCTTTAATAAATCTGGAAGCATTAAAACTAAGAAATATTACAGTGACCTCAGGTTAAGTACAATAAGGGAACAGAGATGATGAAATATGTTTAATGATTGTATTGAAATATGTGTGCAGAAGACATACAGGAGGCTGGAAATGCTGTGTTAGGTTGTCCTCTTCCCTCTTAATATTGTACCACACTATCATTATTTTCATTTGTTGGTCCACCTTGAATGTTCACACTAACTAAAGCAGAAAGTCTACTCCTTGTAACAGAAAGACTCATAAGAAATCTGAGGCACCTGCATCCCTGCAAGGTCTGGTTCTAAAGCATTTTGGCCACTTAACAAAAGGTATTCTCCTGCTACCAGCCCAAGCCAGATTTACTTATTAGCTTGGAGAAGAGAAAACTTAAGTGGAGGGCACAATAGCAGCTTGCCAGTACACACACACACAAAAGGTCTCCCAGATGACAGAATCAAGCTTCTTACTGATGTATGGCATGGGGCAAGAGGCTGTGGTCATGAATTAAAACAGGGGAAGTTCTGGCTGGATATAAGGAAACAAAACAAAGAAACCAAAAAAATCACTGAGAGGATAAGTGAGCAGGGCAACAGGGGCCAAGAGAGGTAGGGAAATCTCCACCCTTCCTTGAAAGTTTTTGAGATTGAACAAAACGCCAAGCAAGCTGGTCTGAATTAAAGTCTGCTTTGGGCAGGAGGCTGGACTACTGATCTCCCCAGGTCTCTACCAACCTGAATAAAGCTGTTCTGGGTGAAGCTAAACACCCATCTGAATCCACAACTCCCTCCTTCTGAGAGTGACCAGAAGAGATCAGGAAAAGAAAAAGAATTCAGAAGAATTATAATATCTTGGGTTCCAGTTTATGGATTTTCAGAGCTGGTAAGGTGGTTTTTATTTCATTAACAGCTCGGTTTCAATTCTTGAAATAATTCAGTTAATTCTGGTTGCAGAGCTTTCTGCCATGAGTATCTCTAATTGCTTTTGGAATCCATTTTTACACAAGGCACATGTTACAACCCGTTTCAAGGAGTCTCACAATGCATGAAAAGTATCAGAGTCCTTTGTATACATCAAACACTTCTTGTTCATTGTGGAGCTCAGCTCTTTCCTTTTTTTTCTCATCTGACACCCTCTCCCCTTTTTTTTTAGTTACTATTATTGTTTACAAACAAAGCAGTCAAAATGTAATCAAATTTGCAGCAATCCCTTTGGAAGAAAGGCAGCAATGATAAAATCCCTTTTGGATCCACGGGAGTCAATCATTTTCATCTGTTCTCTTTAAAGTTCAAATACTAAGAATAGATAAAACTGAACACAGAACACTGAGTCACTGTTGCAAAACGCAGTACTGGCCAGAGAAATTACTGAGAGCATTCATAACAAATACTTTCCTTCACAGAGAGACAAGTTGCCTTTCAGTTTGTTTAAGGGTCTCATCTAAAACCCTTTTACATCAACCTTTCAATGGATTCCAACAGGGTTTGCATCAGGTTTTTCTGAACAATAATTACAGGCCAAAATGTCCTTTTCAGGTTTGTTTTTCTTCTCCTCTCACAAATCTACACACAGGTCTGTAAGCAGAATGCATCTCCAGCCAACTGAGGCCTGTCACTGCTGTTTGAATGCATCTCCAGCTAACTAAGGCATGTCACTGCTCTGTCAGGCACACACAGGCAGGATGTGGGCACCAAAGCTCAGGCAGGAGGGCAGAGTTGTTTGGGCTTTGCTATTGTGTGCCATCTCTTCTGTTAAATGTATGATTTCTCATTATGGCAGCTCCAGAGAGGAGAGGTTAAGAACAATAAAGGGCTGCCCTCACTCATCTTTCAGCACCTATTAAATGCTCTTCTTCTGAACATTTGGACTAAATTTAACTCCACATTGTTACACAAGTTGACTCCTCCCAAATCTTTCAACATGCATTTGAATCCCTCTCACTGAAAAACTGTTTCTTCCCCTCTGCTGCTGGATACACAAGAAGAAATGAGCTTGATTTGCAGCAAAGATTAAAGGTTGCATATAGAAAACCTTTCTAGCTCTAAAAGTAGTGCATCCCTTGAGCAGGCTACCCAAGAAGCCTACAGAAGCTCTTTCAGTGAAGACTTTTAAGAAGACAAACATTTGCCAAAGATGGTCTAATTATGTTTGATCTTGTCTCTGCATAAGGGGCCAAGCTAGAATGGCTGTTTAGTCACATCCTTCAAAGAGTTCTATGATTGATGTATCCTTTTTCAAATTTCAGCTTCTGTGCATTGTGCAAACAATACTTTCATTTCAAACCACTCCAATCACTTGCTCATTCATCAGACTATACAGTTTGTAAATGCTGTAATACCCAGGCAAGAGCCAGTGCGGATTCTAAACATGTCTGAAGAAGTTTTATGCAACTCTAGTAAATCATAGGGCTTTTTTCTTTTCAAAGATAATTACACAACTAGAATTTTGTCTTACTCTCCTTTTAAGTGTCTAAATATGCTCCTCAGAGATTTAGCACTCATGCAGAGACTGATACAGTCTGGGAAACTAGAAAGATGGAAGTTTTTCAATCTAGTTATAGAAACAATGGCATTTACTGGGCTCCCTTACTCCACTAGCTGAAGTTTGTTTTAAATGGCTACGGCCTATAACTTGGCATCAACCATTTATTCCAACACCACTCATTTCCAAAGGTTTTGCTCAAACTGAATCATTTGGGAGCCACTTTTCTTACTTTGTGTCTTCAAGAGAGCAATGAAAACATAATCTTTACAAAGTCTGCTCTAGAACAGAAAGCTTTCATACAGAAGAAGGAAACTTTATGTTCAATCAAACCTGTAGAGTCAGCTTGAAACCGGGGGTTTCAAAGCTGCTAAAATAAGAAACCTTCTTGAAAATACCATAATCAAGGTGAATACATTTACATGGGCTTTCAGACAACAAAGAGTTCCATCAAGGAGGCAAAGCAGAGCAAGTTAAGAACAAAATGATAAACTGAACTGTGACGTCTGCTGACACTTTCAACAATACATTCAATGTCACTTTGACATATTTTTAACAGAATTTCAACTAAACACAACCCCCTGTGCATTCTCTGTAAGCCTCTGCTGGGAAAAATACTCAGTTACTTTCTGCATGCATAATGACACTACATAATAATCTTAAATTTATATTTAAGTTTTTAACCAGGGATTTAGTCACACTTCATCAGTATCATATTTACATGAGCTCAGCCAAACACAAGTGAAAGTTTTACTGTCAACTTACTTTGCATGTTCTGTTATTAATCCACACAAAGTCCACCGAGATATTCCCCAAGGCACAATCTGCTTTCAGATGTTGGGAAGAGTGTTTAAAATCTAGGCTAAATGGATTTGCCAAGGTATGGATTTTGTCCTATGACAAGTTTAAAATGTGGAGCAAAATTAAAACCAATCTGCAAACTTAAAACCAATCTGCAGTACCAGATACCAGCTTTAATAATGACAGAGGGATAATGCAGGATATTAAATGTGTGACCATTGTGGATCTGTGTGATTGCACATGTATGTCTGTTACAGATATATGCATTGCAGCAATTATATAAATCATTACTATTAATACTGCTTTAGTCTTACTTGCAGCTGCAAGATCCCAAAAGGCACTGAGGGAGAAGCTCCATCATGCTAGGTGTGGTCTAGACAACAAAAAATGATCTTTCACAGGTTTGTTGTCTACAAATCAGACAAGTCATAGAGTAATAGAATGGTTTGGGTTGGAAGGGACCTTAAAGACTGTCTAGGTCAAATCCCTCTGCCATGGGCAAGGACACCTCCTACTAGACCAGGCTGCTGAAAGCCTCACCCAGCCTGGTCTTAAATACCTCTAGGGATGAGGCATCCACAACTTCTCTGGGCAACCCATTCCAGTGTCTCACCACATTCACAGTAAAGAACTTCTTCCTAATGCCTAATACAAAATCTACCCTGCTCTAGTTACAAACCATTGGCCCTTGTCCTATCACCACAGGCCCTTACAAAAAGCCCCACTCCCTTCGGGTCCTACCTCTATTAATTTTACAGATAAAAGATATAACAATGGCACAAGCACTTGAGGATGGTATGAGGCAGCACCATAAGGCTGCATCCCATTGCAGATGTTTAATGTCTATTTCTTTTTAACTACTTTCTAGCTCTTACAAATAATTGGAGGGCTGCATATATGGGAATTTAAGGTCTAAAAAGTAAGTGAATATGAGCTATTCTTAAAGTAAGTCACATAAACCCAAGCAT
The DNA here is from genome assembly GCF_027791375.1 of Indicator indicator. Taxonomy (NCBI): domain Eukaryota; kingdom Metazoa; phylum Chordata; class Aves; order Piciformes; family Indicatoridae; genus Indicator; species Indicator indicator. The sequence continues at coordinate 3,045,508 of NC_072039.1, forward strand.
TTTAAAGCCATAAACTTCCCAGTCTATTAGAAAAATAAGGCACATTTGTATTTTAAGAGGTTTTCCAAGTGCAAGTGTGATTTACATTGTTCAGACACTTACAGTTATTATTCATTTCCGTGAAGCAATGCCCAGGAGAATGGCTTTGCATGATTCATCTTAAACTTGTGCCAGTTCTGTACTTTCTGCTTACACCTGTGTAGATGGCAGAGGGTTTGGCAGGGAGCAGGGGGGCGGTGTGTTGTTTTTTGTGGTGTTATTTGATTTGGGGTTTTCCCCCCCAAAATCTGTATTTTCCTTCTGAACTACCCAAGCAAACGCAATACCCCTTATTTTGCAAACCAGAAGAGTTGATATATTCTATGTGTTAGCACTAAAAATTTCTATGGAGTACTCAAGAAGTATCAAGGTCATTTCCTTTAGGTGAGTTATGTTTTGACTGGAGTTTTCAATTTTTTTTTTACTATGGCAACACATGGCCAATCAGAATAAGAAAACCCATCTGTTTGCAATTGGTTTCAGCTACTATGTTTTAGTCTGCTGCTAATATTTTGCATTCTAAGATATATTGTAAATAGAGTTCTACCAAGGAGAAGATTCCAAACCAGGTTTTATGCAGCAGTGATATTTTGAGACAGAATTTTAAGTTTTGTTCATTCTATAGTATCACCAGAATCAGAAGAACTCCATTTGTGTAATACCTGCAGTTCTAGAAAAGATAAAAGCACAGAGGAAGCTACAAACCCACCTACAACGACAAGCATCTTTAATATTTCTATTGCAGCCCAATCCAGTACTCATTGTGTTGAGAGATCAATAATTGTCTCAAGCATTTAGAGGAAATAGTTTACAACAAAGCCTAACTGCTTCTGGGATTGAAACTACATGACACTGGACTTGTCCAACCAGCTTGGAGGGAAATTCCTCTCTCATCATGTCTCACGAAGACTTCCTGCTAAACAAACACTTGGGTGGGGAGAGTAGCTGGCTGAAGCAGGACTGCAAGCCTGGGCTACATTTCTTTTTACTGGATTACTTATAATCCATATCATTGCTTCTTCCTAAAACTCTTCCATTTGTATATTTGTAGAAACTCTTAGTAAAATATATCACCACTTATAACCACAGCTAAGCTGCTTTTGAAAAAGCCCCCCCAACAGTGGCCATTGAATGATCAAATGGGATACTGAATTTTAATAAAAAGAGGGCAATATTTATTATATTTAAGCTTATATTCATTGCATGGTATATTTATGTAGCTCTAGACCTTCTGAAGCAACTAACCAAGTGCTACACCAGATGCTATGAAAGGTGACTTATGAGATTGTTATACTTGCAAGGCATCAGCTAAAACAAGTTGCATATTCACAGGACAAGGAAGTCTTTAGGATTAGTGTCTGATAAGGGAGTAAATAAACCAAATGGGAATAATAATAATCTAAGCATTTAAGTTATTAAACCTACTGTGCATCAAATCATCTCTGCACTGGGCATGATGAAAACTTTTGAGAATAAACACCTGATAAATCATTCATGCAGAGACACACTTAAATACAAACCTATACAATGTACACAAGCAAATGAAAATTTCAGAACAGATTTATTAGCTTGTGGATGTTCCTAATTATTTGAAAAACTATCGTCTTACTACCAATAGTAACAGCAATCTGTAATAAGACTCTAAATCTAAGAAAGGAAAAAAAAGAAGTTGTTTATTGAAGAAATGAAGAATAAAAAGAGAGAGAAAATGAGACTAACCTTGTAATGTAAAGCAAACATATGGTGGGCAAGGGCAGTGGTCCCTTGCATCAGAACTGTTATCCTGTCACTACCAACAAGGCTTCCTATAAGTATGAACTCAAAGATACAATGCAGAAGGCATACCAGAAAGAAGGCAGGGGAAGATTTATTGCATTCAATTATTTTTGTTTAAAAGTTTCCTCTGGGGCACCAGCAGGTAATATATTGCACTTTCCATTACCTGGTGCAAATGTAAAACATACCTGAAAAACACATTTCATGCTTATAGCATATTAAAACAACAAGTAAGATGTCATGGCATGAGTTTGATAGATTAACTGCCAGTTACTGATGTTGTACTACATTAGTTAACAGCAAATTAATATCATCAGGCATATTTCCTCTCTTATACCTAAAAAATATTAGTACAGAACCAGGGATTCCCACAAATTCTTCTTGCATGTTTTTAGAACAAGGCTCAATATAATCCGGGACAAGATAAGCAGCGATTTAGACATTTGTCTGCAAACATATCATTTATATTCAAAAGCTTTTCTACCTCAGTTTCCTTTTGCAGTTCAGAGAATTTCTATACTGTAATCCCCAAACCTACACAGGTATCCCCATAGTATTTTCCCTGGGATGCTGATTCTATTTGACACACATACACACATTCTTGTACTTTATGAAGTAGCTCTTAAAGAGCATTTCAACAAATTGCACTGAGTTTACAACAATGCAAGCAGCATCTTTCACCAACACCTTTAACTCAAATTTCTGTGGCTCTCTAGGTGCACTGTTATTGAAAGTAAAAATAATGGGAAGCCAGCCCTCAATTCCCTCACCCAGGTCATTGATGAATATCTTAAATAGTATTGGTCCCAGTACCAGTGCTTGAGGGACTCCACTAGATATAGGTCTTCTGCTAGACTGTGGAAACACTTGCAACATCAAAAGTTTGGGTATATTTACATTTCTAGTATCATTTATGTATGTCACTTCACCTCTTCATAAACTCAATAACTGAAAGAAAAATCATTGCTAGACACAAACAGGCAGACTTGGTCATGCTTTCTGTAAGCTAACTTTCCAGTGGTGTGGTCTGGTACACGTGGTTCAATAGAGAACACAAAGAGGAACTGTCTCAAAGGCTAACATTTCAAGTATTTTTGTATTCCATGAAGCACCAAAACGACTGACACCCATGTTCTTTTGCAGAAGCAGCTGAGAACACTGCTGTCCCTCCTTTACAAAACAACTCTTTTACAGAGTTCTCATGTAGATTAAGCTATGACAATATAAACCCGGTGGAGTTCAGTCATGCTATCAAAACTAGAGCAATGAAGGAAGATTCAACCTCCAGTGATGACAAGCTATAAAAGTTGACATTCCCAGCTTTTGCCACCAAGAAAATCAATAGTATCTTTAATCAAACCAAACAACTAGTTGAGAAGCCTCCTGTGACAGGAACAGGACTATGCTAATGTAGTGAAACACATGCTACAGAGGATCAGCTCTACAACCTCTGCTCTAAAAAAGAGCTCTGCTGCTGCCCAGGAGACAGCTGGCATGTGTAGAACTGTAGAAAATAAATCTTTGAAGGCTCAGGAATCAGTTTATTATAAAAATATTGGTAATAAGGGGATAAATAGAGAAGACAAAAATCATACTCTAGTTACATTAATTTGTTCTATAAACCCAAATGCAGAAGTAAGCAAACACGAATCTCCATTAAATCCCTATTTTCATATTTTCCAGCTTCAGACCACAAGGAAGAATGGAGTGGAGGAAGTGGGTTTGATTAATTAAAAAAGCAGCAATACAAGACTGCAGCTGTTCCTGCTTAAGAGCACAGCTTCAGAAAAAACTTTGTTCAGTTTCTCCAACCCTGATCTCAGGGGATTCCATCCTGGTCCCCTTCAGAAGAGTATGAAGAACTTGAATAATGCTCTACAACATGACTAACCTGTCACCCAGAGTATCTTTGGTGGGGTTTGTTTTGTTTAAATTAAGGAAATTAATTTTTTTAAGGATTTTTGAGAAAAAAAGAAACTGGTGAACTAGAAAGCTAATTGTTCTGGTTAATTTTTCTTTTAATATTTTGGAGTGCTAAGCAAAACTAAAAAATATTATACTGCAGTTAGATTGTTTTAAATAAGCAAACAAACAAACAAAAAGGAACAACTGTGCCTGGTTTGTTTAGAATCTAATGACTGCTCTTCATGCAAAGGGGGAAGAAAGAAGTTGTGTGCAGGAATCCTAAAAGAGCAAGTATCAAAGAACTAATGAAATGTGCAGCCCAGTGAAAGGTTCAGCATCTAATGATAACAGCACAGCAGTGATTCCAAAGCAAATAAATCCTGCTAGAATGAAAAATCAATGAGCTTTGAGAAATTCTGACAATGAAAAGGTCTCTCTCCGTGTGAGATCAAGTGGAGAAGCCCCATTAACAGAGCAGCCATCTGCTTTTTCCTGCTTGTAACCTACTGCACAACCACTCCTGCTACTTTCTCCTTCAATACATTCACCATTAAGCAAATAGGCCCAAAACTTGAGGAAAGAGAAAACAAAAAACAATCATCTTGGGTGCAACAGAAGGGTGGCAGAAACCAGCCTTTAAAGGCAAACCAAGCCAAATCCAGCACAGAATTTGGACACTGGAGAAACAGCTCCTTGCTGCACACACTATCTCCAGTGCTAGAGAAACCAATGTATCCATGAGGTCCCGAGCCTGATGGATATCCCCTTGAGGAAATGGATTACTCATATGTAGAGAAACTAAACATTTGTGAAACTTGTGTAAGAGCAGTTGACACAGCCAGCAGTGGGCAAAAAGTTTAAGGAAGCCATTGTCAAACACCATGATTTCCCTGCATGCTGCTGAACAAACTCAGAGATGAAGGACAGATTTGAGTTATTGACAAATGCTTGTTTCTCTTGACTTGTCTCCTTTCCTTACTCACCTTCTTAGTGTCTTTCTAGTGAGGCTAAATGTTTCTAATATAAAGGCTAAAATACACACTGCAGAGGAAGAAATTTTACAAGAGACACCACGTAACAAAGCGGCGGGAGATAACACAAGCTTAAAAGAGAAAGGAAGTAAAAATTCCACCCTCTTGAAGAGAAAATTGGCTCCAATTCATCCCCTGAAGGTGACATTCATAACAAAATCCAAAGCAACAAGTGGTTTGGATTTGGGGTCTGTTTTATCAGCTGATAGCTGAAGAAAGGAAACATTCTGGTTCTATTCATGGCAGCGCTCTCATTGCTTTGCATGACTTTCAAAGCAACAAAATAGATGGGAAATAAATGAATAAAAGTTAAAGAACTACAAAATACAATTAACATTCAGACATCTGCACTTAGCAAAACACCAACAAAAAGCTTAGTTCTTAATCACAGTTAATCATGTGGACTGCAGGGGAATGCAATGAATGTTTTGGCTACAGCATTAATTCTTTAAAGTGAAGAAATGAATTTGCTTAGAGAGTAATGCAAAACATACATATCCCTTTCCAAGTTCCCCAAGTGCCTTCTCTTCTTCTCCTTCATCCTTTCTGAGGGGCTGTATTAAACATACAAATATTTCTTCAGTTTGGAGGTCTTACAGATAATTAAGAGGGCATGCTAGTTCTTTACCACTAGAATCCAGATCTGTTTCTCCTCAACAAACTCTTCTCCAACTCAATATCTACTGCAAATACAGGATGAGCAGACTGACTTTACACGATGGCTTTATGTTTATGGTTTATGACACACAAAACCCCCCTACCATTTTCTCTGTTACTAGAACTTCTAATGGTTTATTCTGAACTAGTCAAAAAAGGAGGTTTTAGCTCCATTGATGAACTTGCAGCTACAATAGTGATTCAGCTTTTTTAAAAGTGTAAGGGGTGTAATGCAAAAAAGAAACTAAATCATTCACCAGCTTACAGCGTGCTGGATTTATGAGTTACCATAAAAATAACCTTTATATGTGCTTAGTTAGTTAGGGTTTTTTTTTTCCTTTTCCTTCAGAAATATCCTAGAATGTCAAAATTTGGCATGGAATAGAGATGCAGCAAACCAAATAGTCGTCTTACAGTGATAAAAGGGATGAGAAGAGTTTCAGAGATAATAATGGCTGCTTATGTCCCAGAAGAATGAGGTACAGTCTCTTGGTAGAGTCGTTCAAATGAAATAACATTTACTCAAAAAAACCCTCCTCCAAACTATTTTGTGAGCTACATATTTCTTATTTTTCAAAAGAATGCAGAGTACTATCATGGCTTACTACGATTTCTCAGATGATTTCCAAATGTTTCATTACTCTATAGTATGGGATACGATTTCTGATCCAGATGCTTAAAAGAACAAATCTAACAAAGAAACTTAATCTGAGCTAGACTTGGCAAATTTTCCAGAAAAAAAAAAAAAAGAGTAGAATGATGTTTTGGAAGCTGCTCAAACAAAAGCCAAAATGGAAATATGCCTCTTTCAACCATACCCTCGGCTGCTGTTAAAAATAAAAGGACACTTACAGTTTCCACAAGTGTGAACTGCAGCTGAGGTTTATAAAATACAAAACTTATATGTCAAAACTGCCCAGGAATAGTTTTTTTACTGAAGTTAAAACAACCATTTTCTACAGTGCATTAACAGAAGAAATATATAAATGAGAGGTCTTCCATGAAAGATTCTGTATCAATTAGCACGGAAACACAGATCACTTGGAAATTATTGTCCGTAACAAGAAATCATGGAAGCATGGAAATGGTAGAAAAGGGAGATAAGTCCACTAAGCACTAAGGATACGTGCTTCTGAGCATTTCAGAGCACCTAATGAACACAAGCTAAATGTGTAGAGAGGGTTTTTTTCCAGCTATGGAAACTGTAGAGCAGAGAGCTCATATCTGTTTGGAGTCACGTCCGATTTACATGAATTCACATCTGCTGAGGTATTGCTTTATCTGAGAGTCTTGTTCCTCCCCTGAAGAAAGAGATAGCTAAGTCTTTCTATAGCCACACAGCTATCTATAAACACCATAAAAAACTTTAAAATCTTAGCCAATACTTTTTTTATTATTATTATTATTAGCATTATTATTATTTCAAGCTCTTCAGAGAAGAGAAAGAACCAAATTTATCCTTGGCTCCACTTACTTCAGGGAAAGAATCTGGCCAAATGTTTGTGTTCCATCAAGAGGAAGAAAGTTTGAACTTAAACAATAAAAATAACCAATACCATATACAAATTACATATGGAAGAATGGTGGTAATTGTCTGTCTTTCCACCCCCTACCTTATATTATTGCTGTATGGTTGCAATTTAAGAGCTAGAAAAGTTCCCAACCTAGAATTCCTGCAGTGAACCAGCCAGACATAACTACTGCAGAGCACATCCCTGCCTGCTGCATTCCACAGGCTGCGTGGTCTGATATACACCACAGAGCTTAATTATGTCAATCTCTGAGACTATATCATGTTATATAAAACAATTTGATTCTAATTTCCCAGGAAGAAGGAATGGCTTACAGAACCCAGAGGTATGAGTTAGAAAACATCTGCAACAAATCTAATTCAGTCTTTCATTCTATTACAGCCACTTGGCTCTTAAAGTGTGAAAAAAGGCTGTCACTTAGTAAATCCAGTGTCAAACTACTTGAAAGTAGACTCACTCTTAGAATAAAAGCTAAATTACAAAAGTGCTTACCTTGATTGGCGACTTACACTTTATAACAGAACAGAAATTGACCAGAAGGGAGAGCTCAGTACACAAAACTAACACTGAGAAGTTTGGATGCATCTAGCAAATAAAAGTTCTGCGGCATTCGGATGCTTTAACTACTTCATCCCCATTTTAATTCAGAAACAAGGGGCAGCAAAAGGGCAATTCAAAAAAAAAAAAAAAAAAAGAGTATCCTCATTTACAGCCAACATTTAGACTCCTGTCAATGAATGGCGGAGCTTTTAATTTTTCCTGTGCACGATTGCTATCCTGTTTGGAATTCACACCCACAATGGCCAAGACATTTCCCATACTGATAACAAAGAGGGGTTTTGTTACTGATGGAGGGGTCAGTGGCAGCTGGACTATGTGCCTGACAATCACTATAAAATACTAACAATGGCTGCTCATTAGAATATAAAACAATTGGAATGTTGAATCAGTCACTTTAGCAGCTGCTACTGTACATTTTCCATAACTTTCAAGCATCAGCTATCAACACACTAACTTTCTGTTTCTTTAACAGCCCACTTCTCATTTTAAGTGATAAAAACTGTTTGTGCCACAAATCAGATGCCTGACATGATCCAGTACAAAAATAATCCCACAAAAATGGCAGCATTTTTAATCCAAACCATTCCAGAGATGGACTTTGCCATGCAGGTTCTCAAAAAGTTGCTCTAATGTAGTAGAGGAACAGACTGAGGCATAGGTTTGAGACCTAGGAGCAGGGGAAGGACAGAAACTTTCCAGTTCAGGCTTTCCTTCAAAGCCAAGTCCACCTGACTTAGTATAAACAAAACTTTACTCTTTCTTTTTTTTTTTCATCAGTAGAGAATTCCTGCGAAGGAAGCAAGAAAATTACTACATTTTGCCACTCACAAATTCCACGTGCATTGGCTCTGACTAATGAAAGACCAGTAGATTATCAGTACCAGGCAGACAATAAATCACCAGTCAGTTTCTGCATCACTCCCTATATTGAGTATCTGGGGCAATACTCCTTAACTAGTTGATAGTTACTCAGGAGTTAGCCCTTCTTGTCAGTGATCATGGAAATATGCATTAGTACAAGTACTCTTTTAAGTATCTGGTACTATCTAACTCAAGAAAAGAAGGAAAAAGTCATGTCTTAAGAAAAATAGAAGACATTAAAAGCACTAGGAACTGCAAAACAGTGTTCAGAGCTTTCTCACTAAATAGAATTTAGTTGCTCTTACATACAGCTCTCAAGAAGATAATTCCAGAAGAAAATATCTAATCTCTGATACCTAGAGCTTTCAGCCTTACCAAAGAAGAGTGCAACCATGGGTATGATGATGACAAGGAAGATTCTGCAGTGGCCACATGGCATACAATTGTACCCAAGGTTGCTTAGCTTCTTCCCAGAGTTACAACCCCTTTTTTTTTCCTTCTTCAAAAGGCCACATCTTCAGCAAACAACAATATTCACAAAGAGTCTGCAAGCATTCTTTCAACGAGAAAGGTAGCAGTGGTCTGCAAGTATTTTTGATGCCCTTCACACAGTTCAAACTGCAGTGTCAGCCAAAAGCAGTGATGTCCACAGTGAGGATCCACTCCTCCTGCAGAGAGGAGGAATGAACATGTTTTTGGCCAAGGGAAAATAACTATATTTGGTGTGAAGCACAAGTAAAGCAATTCAGACAAATAATTCCTGGGAGAAAACTGACTGGCACCAGCAGAAAAAAGCAACACTAAAGACCTTTCCCAGGGTCATCTGTCTCCTTTGATGGCGTGCTTGGGGATGCTCTAAAATCATGGAGTCCATTTAAACTTTAACTCAGGTGAATTCCAGCATCCCCTGGCCTGTCAGCACATTATCTTGGAAATTCTCAGTAAGCCTTCTGGGAATGCTCAAGAACTGTTGTGGTGGGTGGGGTACAGTCTTTTGTGTGAAATACACTGAAAATAACACAAATTAGATTTAATGGTGATGATTAATTAAAACAGGTAACTAAACAGATCAGTTAGATTTAAAGTAGGAGGGAAAGCAAAAAATGCAGAGCAGAAAAGGTCATTTCATAGGAGCAGAAAAAGATAGGCTGTGAAGCAGTGTCAGGCCACTGTGGCTCCAAAGTCCTTTTCAGCCTGATTTAACAATTAGCTGCAGCACTTACGCAGTGGCTTTCTATGCACTTGTCTTATACTACCAACAGACCTCAGTGTGCAGTACTACCACTGAAAATTCAGAAAGTATTAACAATGATGATAATCATGGCCGCAGAACCTCTTCATCAACAGCTTGTCCAAAGCAACAGATTCCCAACCTTTTCAGACAATCCAAGTAGAAGAAAGAATTCTCTCTGTGATGCCACACCAACTATTTCCTTTTTTTTTATCAGTTGAGTGATTTATCAAGCAAATATCCACCTGCCCTACAGCTAAAGAGAATCTGGTCTCAGTAGAACCATTTCATTTTGATTTTTTTGGAAGTGGAAGAGAGATCTGTCCTTCAGAAATAGTCAGCAATGATCTATTACATGTGAAATGTTTAAAGAATATTTTACAGCCAGCACGCTCCGTTTATTTTAATTTGTATTGTATGAAGCCACCACCATATTTAAATGGTGATATCAGCTGACACAAGCAACTATTTAACACCAACCAAATGCAGTTGGGCTCTAAAATTATTTCATCTAAGTCACGTCAGATGAATGTTATTATCCTCCCAGCCCGCAAAGATCTGTGTCAGTGCTCATATATAGGGAATAATTGCCAGTCACAAATACTTTTCTTCAGCCACAGTTACTCTATCTTTTAGGTTCTGTTGTCAACAAAAGCAACGCTGAGCAAATTTAAGCTGATGTAATGGTTTTCGTGGCATCTTTTCCACAACAAAGCTTGTATCTAAGATCTGACCACTCACCATTTCTAAACCAGATTATAAAGCTAAATCCAGGCAAACCCTTAATGGATCAGGATTTTATTTGTAGCCCTGCAAAAACTTCAGTTGTGGCCAAGTCTTATCAGCTACAGTGGCAGACAGATTACAGAAGATGTGCCATGGATAAGTATGAAGCACTACCAGCTTAAACCAATTACACACTTAGCACAAAGTTGTCAAACTACAGATGAATGCCAAATCCTAACATGCAATTTCTATCATGCTTACAAATTTTAAGGAGAATTATCCTAAATAGGGAGCCTGTAAGGAAAGCAAAACGTAGCTGGGAAAACAGATGGCAGAAAGAATGGTATTTGGAAATATGTAAGATTTTAGTGGTGTGTAAATAAGGAAACCATTCTGACTTGTGAATCACCCAGGAATTTTTTTCTTACTGGAAGCCCACAGTTCAAACGTGCCTGCATCTATTCCCTGGCAGGCATTATCTATTAAATTATTTGCCAGCTGAGAGCCATTTCTTTTACAACAAGAAGCGTAGTGAGAGGTTAACTACAAAGCAATCCATGGCTGTCCTAATTACTCATTCCAGGGAGGAAAACCTGTGATAAAATGCATGTTTTGTGATTCACTTCCTTCGGCACTGTTAACCTGTAGCTTCTGATGGTCTTCTTCAGTACTCTTAAACCCCATGAAAAAAAGCAAAAAAAACCCCAAAAAACCAATAACCAACCCACCCCTCGCCAGACAATCACTGTACAATTTAAGGCATGTAATTAGCAATTATTTCATGCGCACTTCACAATAATAATCTGTTATGTACTAAGGGAAAGAAACATTAATGAGCTACTTCTGGTGCCGCTCTGTGTACTGTGTTTGCATAATAATGAGGTCCAATCTGCTGGAAAAAACACATAAAGGACAAATTAATAAGGTCGTCATTTTTGTCTAATGATGCTTAATACAGTTTTAGCAATCTGCTCGAGACAAAAGGCGGTCACTCAGACATAGCCGATTATGCATTCGCGTGGCAGATGAAATCTTTATTAAACAGAATGATGAATCTGATTAACATGCGATAACAAATATACAGTCTGGGAGAGTGACCGTGCCACCTCCTGCAGCATCCCCTCACGTCGACTATTAAGGCTTTACTCAGATTGAGGTCAGACTGGTATTCCCGATAGGCGCATTAAGATAAAAGTTTGCCAAATGTGGTAACATGATGAACAAAACAATATCCTGTTATATAAAAAGCTACGAGCGGGCTCAACAGCTGACTGGCTAATCGGTTACAGCAACTACTCCTTAATAAGTTTAGCAATTTAATTGTCGGAGTTTTCGTTCACCTTTTGAAAGATAATTTATTACATTAGCCAAGCTAGAGCTCAGAGCGCCCCATGGCCTCTGCACTACGCTATTCTCTCTACATTCCAAGGTATTGACATGCACAAAGTTGTTGTGAAACAGGAACAACAGAGATCTACAATTATTTAGGGTGTTTTAAAGGGACAGAAAGAATAATATTAATCTGTATGCTCCTGTTGTTATCATTTTCCATTTTCCGAAGGCAACTGCAAACAGGAAATATACAAATATTCAGGATATTTTAAGGAATATTAATTATAATGTTTATGCCACTGGTGTTATCGTTACCCAAGGGCAACTGGAAATAGGAAAATATAAATATTTGGGGTATTTGGAATATACATTTAGGGTATTTGGAATATACGTTTAGGGTATTTCGAATATACATTTAGGGTATTTCAAATATACATTTAGGGTATTTCAAATATACATTTAGGGTATTTTATGGAATATTAATATTTATGCCACTAGTGTTATCGTTTCCCAAAGGCAACTGGAAATAGGAAAAAACCAAATATTTAGGGTATTTGGAGTATACATTTTAGGGTATTTTAAGGAATATTAATGCCACTATTTATGCCACTGGTGTTAGCATTTCCCAAAGACAACTGGAAACAGGAAAATACAAATATTTAGGGTATTTGGAGTATACATTTAGGGTATTTTAAGGAATATTAATATTGATACTTATGCCATTGTTGTCACTGTTTCCCAAAGGCAACTGGAAACAGGAAAATACAAATATTTAAGGTATTTTAAGGAATATTAATATTGATTAATATTTATGTCACTATTGTTACCATTTCCCAAAGACAACCGCAAACAGGGAAACCTCAATGTTTAGGGTATTTTAAGGAGTATTAATATTTATGCCACTATTGTAACCAGCAAAACAGGAATCTACAATTATTTTGGGTATTTTGAGGAATATAAATTATAATATTAATTTGTATGCCATTAATATTAATTTATATGCCACAAAAAGCTTTAAATAAGTTAATGGAGGTTTCTAGGTCAATGGCAAACACATGATGTAATTGAATCTGTAGAAATGGAGAAGTACATCTAAAAAAATCTAATTTTCAATGTGAATGTGTAGCTGAGAAAAAGATGGGGAAAAAAATCCAGTTTGTTAATCACATCTTAAATGTAAGTCACAAAACACAGCACTGCCTCTTTAAATGATTACCAAACCTGGAGGTAAATTACAGATCTTAAGCCCAATGATTCTATTTTCAGCTGCTATTGCCATAGCAATGTGATTTTGATTAGATGAGCAATTCCTTGCCTTGCAGAACCAACTGTACTTGATTTATAGACAGCACATGACACAAAGTAATTTAAGATGCCATCTGATACCTCCTGACAACAGACATGATTTAACAGAGGGTAGGCAGCAGTATAAACTACAATGGTGATTTTATCTCTACAAACGTGTTGCTCACCAGCAGCAGGATCTTGTCTTTGAGAATATAGAACAGGGAGCTAAAATTGACTTCATCACAGCTTCTTCACTTTAATGCATATGTGTTTGCTCAGGTATATGATAGCTTATAATAAATATAATTTTTAAATGCTTTGGGCTCATTCTGTGTTTTAATTTAGATTTGGATGTTCCAAATTACAGGGAAAAAAATCAGCAAGGAGATGATAAAATTAAAGCTGTATTTACCTCTACCACCACTCAGCCCCAGGCCAATCCTATCTTTCTACATAAGCAACATTATTTTCACACACACAAAACAACCTAGCAGCTTCATTCCTCATCCTCACAGCTCTCACATTCTAGCCAGGTGGCATCTAGTCAGAAGGCACTGAGTTTGCAACAGGCTCCAAAGCAAAGATGCCAGTTCTGACAACTGATGAAGGGATATATTTTTCCCTCCATTTGGAACAAGAACATACATTAAGAGATTAGATGACTCTACTGAAAGCCACTAGCTTTCAGAATGACTCCCCAAAGCCAGATGTGGTCTTTTTTAGCCTATGTTGGTCTTCCAAGTCTAGAAGGTTACTGAGGTTTCTTTCTAGTGGATGGAAATAGAATATAAGAAATGGAAAGGAAAGAAAGAGACCCATTCAGAAAACCTGCAACAATTAACAGTGCCTCTCTAGCTACAAGAAACAAAGTTTAACCTACTGGTAGGCTAAAAACATAACATTTGTTTATTTGTCACTAATAAAACCCACAAGACTTGTAAGCCTAATGCCAGCTGATTACATATTTCTCCTTGGTGCACCTGATAGGACAGGTACCCTCTGACTGCCTACCCAGATAGAGTGTGAATGAATCTGTTGACAGGGTTTAGTTTGCACAGCAGCCATGGGATGCACAAAGGGGAATACAATGCTGTTGATTTTCTGGCAGTGTTACAGAACTCCTTACTTTAAATGTACAGGAAAAAAGCCTGTTAGATAAAACAAGAAATAATTTCATTGTATGTCAGGGGAACACATTTTGTCATATTCTTTCAGCACACATTCCCTCAGTGTAACATTTTACTGTCTTTGATATAAAATGAATGCTAAAACACCATGAAATCTTAGAAATAGTGTTTGAAACACCAACATTCATGGCATAAAATGCTCCATAAACTTTGCTCCATCATCACACTGTCATATAGTGCATTTCAAAGAGCTTCTACAGAGGATAATGATGCACACAGGCCAAAGTGTGAGGATCACAGTCAGGTTTTTGGCAATGTCTTAGCCTCATAAATCTGTGATTAATTTCAATTATATTACTATCCACAGTACAAATGAAGGAAAGTTCAGGAAAGGGACAGGTGTCCTGAGGTTTCCTGCACAGCTCATTCAGGATGGAGCCTCACCCTGTGTCTTTATCTTAAACTAAAGACTACTATGAGTACAGTAAAATACATGCAGCTTTCTGGTCTAGATTTCCAAGAATTCTACTGACAATTTAGTTTGCTACCAATGCTGGAAATATAAAACCTGCAAAAGAATTTCTTCCTGTTGACTCCTTTAGATCTTGTCCCTGTCCATCCAGCAGGGTTTGATTAACATTTGTTAGTGCCATGAATAACATAAAACTAAAGTCTGAAAATTCAAGTCTGACTGTATCACTTGTGCAAGTATGTCTTGTTCTGCTTTTCCTCTGTAGCTGCTGCCTGCTTTCCTATCCCTTTTTCATAAGATGTAATGCTGTAGACACTGCATCAAATTAGGCAGTTATAAATATATTAAGTGACACGAACTCAGCTCTTAACCATAGTTTCAAATCTCTGTGGTAGAAATTAGATGAATCAGGCACAATTCATCTGGATAAAATGAAATTTTCCTTCTACCTTTTACAGAAATGGAATTTTAATATTTACTATACAAATCACTCAGTAATCATTTTAATGTACAAAATAAACTGATTTGACTTACCCATGACTGTACTTTATTACTGAAATGAGTAACCTCAGCTCCTATCAAAGGACATGGAGAAGCTGACTGAATGACACAGCTCCTGCATTGTAAGTAACTTGTCAGAGAATGCTCCTTCTCATTCCAAATAGCATTTAAAGATAAACTGGCATTCAGGTCTTTCAAAAAGAAAGAAAAAGTTCTTTACATAGGCATCAAGACTTACTTTAAAGCAGATAAAAGATCACAAGCTGCACTCCACATTTCTAAACACAGTGTTCTTACTTTGCAAGAAAGGAACCTGCTAAAGAAACCTGACTAATCTCTCCAGACTACCAAAATAGTCCTTGTGACAAAAATCACATGCTTACTTGTGCCACCCTAACACCAGAACTGCCCAGACACAAATAAAAGTACTTTACATGTGGTCTCTGTCACTTGAAAGCTCCTAAAGGATTACACATTCCATGGTCTGACAGCTGGAATCATTTCATATCCCACACGCTGCTTCTGCAGGGCCCTACTTTACCCACTGGGGCTGCAGGGTGTCTGTCTCCAATTCACCAGTTCACAGCCCTTGGCAAGAGGACACAAACCCATCAGTATCACTGAAAGATTTGATATTTAAGAAAAAAACAATTCATTTCCTTTAAGAAGCAAAATGTTTCTTTGAACAAGCTATGGAAAGGAAAGATGTCCTTGAAGGGAAAGAAAGCAGCCAGAGCACCTCATTCATACCCAATAAAGAACTGCTGGATATTGGACTTCCTTCAAACTTAAAGCTAAGGAGCAGTGGAAAGGTGTGGAAGCTAAAGACTCAACCACTACATTGTGGCAAGAAACAAAACATTTGCTAAACAAAGTATCTCTTGAACAAAGGTGTAGTAAGACAAGAGACTCATACTGGTCCCCTCCAAAGAGAGATTTCCCACATACATAAGAGCTACCAACATGTCCCCAAAACCAAAAGCATTTGCAGAAAATGAAAGAAAACAATGTTTTTCATTTAAAGCTAAAGGACTTGCCACATGTCAGGTGCTATTTACCAGGAATCAGTAAGATTTACCTTCACTTTTCACTGGCATCTGATAAACCTTCAGAGTTTCTTTCAGATGACTAAGACTTGCAGCATCTGAGATGACCAACATCACATTATCATCTTCTGAAAGGGCATCTGGTCCACACATACAATTACTAATGGATTCTTTATTTCTCATATTTGCATTTCTGAAGAGTTTCCAGATTATTTTCAGTTCAATATTACTGTAGCAAGCTTTTCTCAAAACCCCTATAATTTAAGAAGTGGGGTGTAAGACTTAAACATACATGGGTTTGAATACAGGACTGTGTGAACACACTGCAAACTTTCCACATTTACAAGATGGTAATTTAGGCCCTGATCCAACACCCACTGCAGTCAGTGAAAAGACTTCTATTGATGTAAATGGACCTTGGAAGAAGGCCTTATTTAAATGTTCTAACGTGTCCAAAAGTTGCTTTTCAACAGATAATTTTCCCCTTGTTACTACTCCCAAACTGACCAGTGGGTTGGAATCCACCTTGAATAAACTCATTTATTTTTCATTTTCTTCAAACTGTGGCAGATTTTTTTTTAAACTTTCATCAATCAACTGACATCTGAGATTTAGTTTAAACAACATAAAACTTCTCACTGACAACAGACACCTTGCTTACTGTGGGCATTAAAGTACCTCAGTGACTCCAAATGCCTTCATTGAACGTGCAGTGATTCCATTTCACAGATTCTATACCGAACTGCAAAGCTATGGCAGTGCTGATTATTAGGGAAATGAATGAAAGTCTATTGATGAGGTTGCACAAGTCTTAAAGGAGATTCATTGTGGTTGCTCTGGGAAAACAGAGAGGCAACAAGCGTGGCCTCCATCACCTGGGCCTCCCCATGACTCAAAAGGCAACATGAACATTGCTAGCTGGCTATCTCCCACTCTCCCTCAGGCTCAGGTTTGGTTTGCAAAAGAGACTTGTCCTTTTTTGGTTTCATATGATGCAGATACTGGCTGCTCTAGCTTGTGACCTGATGCCCAGTTCAGATACATCACACAAGGGAGTCATGAGCAACTAACACACAGCTCCTCCCTGCTAAGCCTGCCCTCCCTAGGGCTGAAGTGGATTACTCTGAGAGGGTTAGGTTTTTTTGTTTTGATACCAGCTCCATGCTTGCCTCATCATTTAATGATCTTTTGGGGCAGTGGAAGGGACCTTGGTGAAGGGGAGGGGATGTTAAAGGGTTCCATAACACAGAGGCTGCTGTAAACAAGACTGCAGAAGGAACAGGTCTCTGCTCTGTGTCTAATGAACACCTCTGCACCTTGATTTCTACATAATTTCTAACACCTCCTTAAAATTTAGCACTCTGGCTTGCTTTCAAGGTCCTGAGACATACTAAAAGCAAGCATCTTCTTACCTTCAGATTTGTAAAACCTAGGACTAGTTAAATCTTAAATCATTTCTCCTGGAGGACAATGGTTTGTACATTGTTTAAGCGTACGAAGCATCTACATCTAATTGTTTCTGCATGTAACTGATGAGAATATTTTGTCATTAGGTCATTACCACACATGGCCCAGAAGCCTGAAGACAGAGGACATTTTCAAAAACAGCAGAGTTGTCATGAACATTATCTGCTCTTAGACCTTCCCAAACTAAAGTGCCTCACAAAAAGGGAGACAATTTCCAAGAACATCTAATCCACTTTTCATACAATGGGGCAGCTGAGGACTGAAAACCCAACACCCATGAATACAAGATAGGTTACATACTGAAGAAAAACAATGTGATCATAGTTTTTCAGTAATATTTTTGATAGTTTCATTAAAACATGGATTAGATACAGAATTACTGTGCCAAAATACCACCAAATTTCTCATAGCAACTGGTAGCAAATTCACACCTAGTCCTGGGAAGAAGCATACCCCAATGAATGGGCCACTGTCTGACAAATAATTTCTTTCAGCCTCCCATAATGCCAGGAGCAGTTGCCTTCAGTTAACTCTTAAATGCCACTCAGATCCCCATTGTACTTCAAGACAGGTCAGTCTATCAGGATCACTGAATCAAGCAACAGAAATATGCCCCAAAGAATAACTTATTTTCTCTGAAATAAGTAACAGTAACTTATTTTCACTGAAATGCCAAGTGAAAATAGTTGTGTTACTGTGACAACCCCCTTTTTCTCCCCCCCCACCCCAAACATTGTCTGCAGGTCTTCAATGCATTTCTAACAATTCATTCATCTAGGGGCCATATTCAGTGGAGAAATTAACCAATTATTCTAAAGTATCTCTCCAGTATTCAGAACTTGGAAAGCAAAATGATGGATTAAAAATCTCACAATTCCCAACCAGTTACAGAGATCTTACCCTCTGCCTTTGGCAGGATGTCAGCTCCACAGATAATACAATAAAGTCCTTTCTTGCAAGGCTGGTGGTGTGTTTCCTTCTAAGAAGACAATGCACAAATTCTTGTCAGTACCATGTAATTATGCAGATGGAAGTATTTTAATATTAACACAAATATCTCAAAACCGCTTCAGAGAAATGTATTACTTGAAATACTCCAAGAAATCTGAATCAATATTTATCATTTAAATTAGCTAAGAATTAAAACATACATCAGGCTAACATGCTTAACCTAACTTAAATAGAAATACTTTTTTAATAAAGTGAGGTATTTTATAATCTAGAATGCTCCAGGCTAGCAAATTTTGCAAAGGAGGCCCAGATCATAGGTGGCCAACATTTCTTGAGTTCCAGTGTGATTAGGTTCTTACACTTTGCAAATCCTGCCCTAAAAACTTCTGTACTAATCAGAACAGGAATCCCATCTGTAACAAGTTCTGAGCTGGACTCTGCAGGCAGTCCATACCTGCAGCTTCTACCTAGCTCAACAGGACTTGAAATCACTCAGACTTTTTGTTTCCCCAGGAGAAACAAAGTTATCTACTGAGTGTGTAAATCATAAAGATCTACAGCAAACCATGCAGACCATAAATAAACTACTTAATCTGCGTTATTGCACTTAAAAGATGAGATAGTGAATTGAGTTTATTTCCCTTGCCCCTTAAAATTCAACAGAAGCCACTTAAAACAGATACTTCATCTCCCTGGTACCTTTCTTGCACTGGGGTAGGCACATTGCCTAACTGCAGCTTTTCTTCGTCTGTATTGTCTCTGAACTTTCAATCCTTTAATAAATTTAAGAGTTTATGGTTATTTTAGACAGCAAAGACCATACCTTGCTATTACATCAAAGTATGAGAGGAATTCTCAATAATTTAGCTTTTATAGGTTTGAGAAATCCAAACAAATAACTCCAGGAATGTTGGTAAACTGAGTTCATTTCCCTTCTACTTGCAGGTTGGGCTGTGGGGTGTTTAATTTAATACTGGAAATTACCATTAATATATTAACTCTAGAAGCAAAGAGCACTCTTGCTATTAACATATTCATTACCACAGTTAGATACAAAGATAAATTCCCATTAACTTTACACAGCTTTTAAATCAAACAAACTGTTTGCCCCTTACCCCTGAATTAAGATTGAATTTACACAGTTTTTTCCACCAAAGAAATTGCTCACCCCTTACCCTCTCCACCCCATATCTCAGTGGTAATACAAAGGATTATTATCCATCAGTTGTCCCAGGCATGTCAGCTATGGTCAGGATTTGAGTTTAGTGAATTTCAAGAGAAATCTAGCAGGTCAGATGCTGAGATTTCAATCCATTTATTAAAAAAAACCCAAAACAAAACAAAAAAAACAAACAAACCATAATAATGTAGATTTGTAAATGAATGAGAAATGCTTGATGTGAGGAAGGCCATGTCTTACAGGATTTCTAATCAAAGTAAGATGCAACACGAGATCAAGAAAGGAACAATCTGCTCCAGATAAGGAAAGGAAGATGGATTTTCTTTCTTCCAATGGTACAGATTTAAAGACAGACAAATCTGCTGAAAGACAAATAAGGGATAGTGGTCTCTGAGATGAGCAGACAAGCCACAGAGCTTAAGTGATTTCTATCATCTGTTTAGATACACACAAATGTAAACAAAGTGGTTTGGTACAGAAGATTTCTGTTAAGAAAACTGAGCTATTTAGAGACTCATGAGGACTGAGGTTGATCAAGTCTTGGGAGCATAGCTGCAGAGTCAGCAGCCACAGACTGCCTCAGCATTTGCTGTGGGATATGGGACAGTGCCAGTGCAGGACCCAGTTACAAATAGAACTATGCCTACCCTACTAAGCCTGGATAGTCAATCAATTACTTAAATCTAAATTCAGTATTTTCATCTTTAGATGTGTCACATATTTAAATTGTTGACAACATGAGAGTTGCTTCTGCCCTGTCAACTACTTCAAAACCATCAGCATCCACGGATGAAGCGAACAGCAGGAAACTTAAACCAAGAACACATGATCTTTGGCATCAGTGCAACAAAAAGTTTGACCAAATGCCTTATACCAAGTACTGCCAGGCAATGCATGTTAAAATAAAGGAACTCAGCAGTATTCTTGTCATTCTTGCAGAGCATCTAAGTGTCTAAAGATGCACTTGATACCATTTAAATCCTACTGGTATGAACATGGTCACAGCTGTGTAAGGGTAGACCTCAGAATGTTATTTAGATGAACTTCTCTGAAAAAAAAACAAACAGTTAAGAATTCCACCTCTGCTCCCAAAATACATCAATACCTATGAACCAGACGTCGCAGCATAAAAGTCCTGCACCTTCATATTAAAATAAGATGAAAATGAACAATCTTTTCCTGAAAAAATCAAGCAGAGTATGCTTTATTATATCAAAATTCTGGCTGGTTTGATCCCAATCAATGAAAGAAATATTTAAAAAAGAAAAAAGAAAAAAAAAAGAGGAAGAAAGAAAAGAAGCAGACTGAGGAAGATTTCAAGACCTTTATGTACAAATTTACATCGTTATACATCACATGGAAAAAGTGTAGGGCTATAAAGATGTGTACAGGTTTTGATATGAATACATACAGAATCTGACCAAAAGAAAACAGATCCTCTCACCATAGAAAATTTTCAAAACATTTCAACTTTTCTATAAAAGAAATAAAGTTCTCTGAAGAAGCCTCTCATCGTCATTGGATATCAAAATGCTCAGATACTACTATAGCACTACACAACTCCTTAGAGAAGAAATTTGAGGGAAACAAAGGATACACCTGTTTCAGTATCTGAGCTCAATCTATATTACTTGATCTATAAGAAGCCCTTCCACATATTTAATTGAAAATAAAAGCCATAACCAATGCAGAAATCCATCATTTGATTATATGGGCATTTTGCTTTCTGAGAAAACCTCACTTGTGTGACTGCATTTAATGATGGATAAACGAAAACTGTAATAGGAGAAACCCCCTCAGCCTGTAAGTCAAAAGGCACTTGGGTGTCTGTTTAGAATTTCCACACATGATTGTCCTTTCACCATAGCTAGGATGAAGAATCTTTATTATATCCATAGAAAACTTCACTTTGCAGAACCACAGTGAAAGGCAAACAGGAGTAACGGAAAACTGAGGTCAATAGCAGCAGATTTTAAAGGAGAACTAGAAAGCCATCACGGCTCTATGGTGAGGCTGTGCTGTGGAGGCCACTCACTAGTTTCCTAGAGGAGCTGTCCCTGTGTGCTAGACTTACTCAGTAAGAAAGATGACACACCTTTGTTTCGTGACCTGGACAGGCTGAGTGTCCGTTTTTTGGTGTCCTTCTCTTGAGATGCTATCTGCTCTGCTTCTACTTCACTAGGCAGCTCTCCAGTATTAGCTGCACTATTCCTACTCCCCTCCTTTTGCATAATTCCATGTGAACCTGTGCTTCTGCCATCACCATAATCAATCATTTTTTTAGTCACACTTGGTGTTTCTGAGGTGTTGACTGCAGGAAAGTCAGCAGTGACTGTGGAGTTCCCACGTTCAGTCCAATTCTCATTTGTATTACAGGCTGGAACCTGTGGTCTGGTTTCCTCTTCCTCTGATTCTACATCATCATAGAGTTCAGGTGTGAAGTAGATGCTTTCATCCTCTTCTTCAGCTTCTGCACATACATCTAAATTTGAAAGTTCAGATTTCCTTGCTGCTGAAGGGAACTCACTGCAGGGCTCAGCTTGAAGCTGCAGTTCTTCAGGAGACTCTTCAGCGACTGGAGCCTCAGTAGTTTTAAGTGAAAAATTGGTTGCTTCCAAACATGATTCTGGTACAGTTGGTTCATGCTCTGTAATTAATGATGACTGGCATCGATTTACACTAGCAATAACTTCACTAGTCCTGTTCACATTCTTTTGTTTGCTACTAGCTGTGGACCTGCAGATCTTGGCTGCAGGCAAAGGTGTTGAAGTCAGTGGTTTAGAGCTGCAGTGTTCTTCCAGAATATCAGCATCAGTCCAGCCATTGTGGTTTTCTCTCTCTGTTTTAGCTGCTGGCATTTTGGGTGTGGAGCCCATATGTTTCCTTCTTTGTGTGATGTGGTGGGAACGACTCCCTACTTCAGCTTTCTGAGCACCTGCGGAAAAAAAATAAAAATCACAAAACATTGATTAATTGTATGTCTTCCCCCTGCTGATTTACAGCATGTTTAGCACATCAAAATGACCACTGGTTTATTGAGTTTACAGTTATTTTATAACACTTATGAACATCCAATACAAACAAGAGCCCAGTTCACAAGAATTACAGTCTGTTGAGCACAGCTCATACACACTTGTAATTGTCATTTTGCACCACAGCACTTTTGCAATTTAAAAAAACATTTGTTTCTTCCAAAAAAGCTGCAACTTTACATTTAAAATTGCTCATGGAGTTTTTTTCCACAGGGAATGGACATACTTTGTTTCATTCTTGCCTCGATGTTACTTGGCTGATTTGATGTTGTGGGATGAACTGAGCTGATGGTTGCAGCAAAATTAAATTCTGAACCCAAGTTTTCCTCCTCACTTTTGGCAGGAACATCTGGTGACAGATGAATGGTTGCATCCTGCTGAGAGGCTTGTGACAGGTCTTTTGAAGGTGTATGAGGAAATTCACTGCTGCACTCTGGTGAACACTCAATGCCTTTCTGGTTTCTTAGAGCAAATGCATGCAGGGATTCAAGTGCACTACCAAAATTTTGATGGTGCTGGACTTGCTGACGAATCCATTTGGATAATCCTATGGAAAAGAAAGAAAAAGAGGAAAAAAAAAAAGGAAGAAGAGAGTGTTAGTAGAAAAACTGCATCATCTCTAGTAGTTATTTCAGATCAGTAAACAGCACCCTAATACTGAAAATACTGCCATGTATGTATAAAGAGATTCATCAAGATTTCAAGCAAAGTAAGGTAATGCAGGTCTTCCTTTTCTGGGCTGGAAACATTTAAGTATTCTTTTAATATCAATTAAAACCAAAACCAAACCATCAGACAAATTGATTTCTTTCCAGGGCTGGGAACATTTAAATATTCTTTTACTATCAATTAAAACCAAAACAAAACCATCAGAGAACTTGACTCCTTTCCAGGGCTGGGAATATTAAAATATTCTTTTAATACCAATTAACAAAACCCTAAAGCAACAGAGAACTTGATTCTTAGAAGTTTTACTCTTTAGAAAAGGTACTTATCAAGTCTTGAACCTCTAGATTATTTGTAGTTCCTTGTGGGTTCCTACTGTTAGTAAGCTAGAGAATTCAAACGTATTTTTAGTACAGAGATGTCAAGGAGCAGCAGACTTGTACTGCAGCAGCTGAGCTCCACCTGCTGACTAAACGAGAGCATTATCTGTTCACAGAGCTTTGCCAATCTCTTCTAAACAGGGCAGGACCAAAGAGACACAAGCAACTGCTTTTTAAAACGTTTATTTATTTATTAAGGTAGTGTGCACGACCTGTTTTACTTTATCTGCATTTCCTTCTAGCCGCTATAAAGCTACCAGGTTGGATGAGGCCTTGAGCAGCTGAGACCAGCTGAGAGGCATCCCAGCCCACGGCAGGGAGGTTGGAGTAGATGGATCTCTTGAGGGCCCTTCCAACCTAAGCCATCCTAGGTCCCATTTTAAGAAAGAATTCTCAAATGCTGCACACTGAAACTTCTCTCTCATTTTCTGCAAATTCAATTCACTGAACATTGGTAGCAACACTTTGCAGTGCATTTCATGAGCTAGCAACACACCGGAGTACAGCTGCAGAGCTCTCAGCTTCAACTGCATGATTTGGCTTCAATGGGCATATTTCATTAGGACTCTTCCTATTCACCTCTATTTAAACAGCCATATTTCTGTCATCTTGATTTTTTTCCCCCTATTTATGTAATAGAAGGAACTTTCCCAGAAAGACTTTTACAGCTTACCAGCTATGTACTTATTGGGGTTATTCCGGAAGCGGGCATCGACTAAAATAAGTGCACCCCAGTCATTCCTGTGTCTTATACACCTGTAAGTGAGCAGCAAAAACACTGTAGATATTATGATATGGTAAAAAACTGTGGGGATCAGACAACAGGGATTGCAGTGAGCTAGCTAGAACGTGCAAAAAACTACAAGTTATGTTTTCCCAGTGTTTTGCACCAAAAAAAAAAAAAAGTTATTTATTTTTTCCTTTGGTTCTCGAATTTACCCGAAAACAGGTAAAGAAAACCCACACAAATATTCAGCTGCTAATCAAACTGTGAGTCTATGAAACCATGTCACTTGTTTTCCACTCTTAACTAGGTAGTGTAAATGATGAAAGGAGAATATGCAAAAATGTAAAAGAAAAGAAATCTGAAGGGGAGAAATAAGGCAGCACTTCAAGCAGTAATAGAATCATAGAATCAGTCAGGGTTGGGAGGCACCACAAGGATCATCTAGTTCCAACCAGCAATAACTGACAGGCTAAGAGTTGGGTCTGATCACCCTGGAGAAAAGAAGCCTTCAGGGAGATTTTAGAGCAGCTTTCTAGGATTTGAAGGGGGCTACAAGAGATGTGGAGAGGTTTTTTGATAATGGCATGGAGCGACAGGATGGGGGGTAATGGCTTCAGACTGGAAGAAGCTGCATTTAGATAAGACATGAGGGTGACATGAGATGTGAGGATGGTGAAGCACTGGAATAGGTTGCCAGGAGAAATTGTGGAGGCTCTGAGCCTGGCAGTGTTCAAAGCCAAATTGGATGGGGCCTTGAGCAACCTGGTCTGGTATGAGGTGCCCCTGCCCATGGCAGGGGCATTGGAACTAGATGATCTTTAAGGTCCTTCCAACCCAAACCTATGATTCTATAATACAACTGCAAGGAGTTGTTTAACTCTTCACTTTTTTGTTTCTAACCCAAGTTTTTCCTATTCTTTTAGTAATGAAATGAATAATGCTGCAGGGCAAAGCTGTGTGCAATACTGCTGAGTTCCTAATTTGGTTGTTAGAGGTTTACAGGGATCATCCAATAATCACTTCACATGTGTTGATATTATTTTAACATTATTTGGTTTTTCTGTACTGCCTGCCAAAAAAAAAAAAAAAAGCAGTATTAAAGAACAGTGATAACATAAATGAAATATGGACAAGAAGCTGTCAGCAGTTTAGGATTATTATCTCCATTGTATAAGAAGACAACTCTGGAGAAGATGTTTAAAATGTACATAAACCCACAAAAGTGTATCACAGTCAGAGCTTAAAATGACAGTGAGAAGGCTGGATCTCCCAAGAATTCTTACTTTATGTTTGAAGTCCCTCCACAATAAGAAAAACTATCAAAACATCTTTAAGAAAAGGATTTCTTGCAATTTTTCTTTTTTTTTTTCACTGCTTTAATAAACATTCTTTTAGCTCACAGGATCACAGGATGTTAGGGGTTGGAAGGGACCTGCAACCTCATTGTTTAAAGGAATGATGCCCACTGCAGGCATACCCCACACTTTTAGAAGCAGCACTGCAAGGAATTTAAAGCACAATTGTCACCTGGCCACACACACACCATCTGCTATATTCCCAAAGGCTGCTACTTCACTTCATGGACTTGTGTTACTTCATATAATGTAACAGCCCTGAATGAAGAGAAAAGTGCCAGACTGAAGACTGTCAAGCCTTTACTCACTTCCAGCCCTGCAGGCATCTTTGCAACATGAAGCTTGCCTCTCTGCTACAGAACTTGGTAGCAGCTTAGTACCTCCTCTGGTTTTATAAAAATAGTCATCACATGCTGTCATCCTTCACCAAATCTTCACTTGGCAAGACCTGAGTCTCATGGTAATACCCACAATTTCTGCATTTATGTCAGAATTGAAGTCTATTTTCTCCATCTGAGTTTAGACTGGCATGGTTTCATTCAAGTGATAAACTACACAAGCAATTTGCACTAAAACCAGATTTAAGTTAAGACTTGTTTCACAGGGACAAAGCTTCAAATTCATTTTTCTAGAGGCATTCCACAATCAATTAGATTTTTCTTAAGAAATTTTAGCCAATGCTCTTACTCTTCAAAGAGGAATCTAAGAAATCAGACCTGTAACAACAAGAATCTATAATGAGATTTTACTGATGCAGGCTTTTTTTCTCTCTGTGTCCCTGCCCATTGCAGGGGGGTTGGAACTAGATGATCATTAAGGTCTTTTCTAACCCAAACTAGTCAATGATTCTATGATTTATGTCATCAAGTTTGTATTAGGTCTAATTCAAATAACAAAAGCTTCCCAGTTGATGTTTCTCTTCTCTATAGACAGAGGGACAGACACAGATGTATGCCAGACGAATGGCATCTGTGATGGACACAGATAACTGACAGCCAGATCTATCTACATATATGATAATTTTTTCTGGATAAGGATGAATTAATTCTATCCTGTTAATAAAATTGGGGGGGGATTTTTTTCATCTGAGAAGTAAGCTGTAGCACTGCTTTGAGACCTGGAAAGAGATCAGTGAGCGTGATAATTGAATTGACCTTTTGCAAAGGTCTGAGAAAATCCCCTGCTATTTCTCCCTTTCAAAAATACTTGTAGGCTAAACATCAAACAACTGTTCTGAGCCCACCAAGAGTGTGAACAATTAGTACATTGGAAAAGACCTAAGAATTTTCCTTTTGTTTGTAAGCTCAGGAACTATTTGTCTCTGCAAATGCTTTCCTGTCTGTATATCCAGACTACACGCAATAAAACCTGCAAGCAAACTGAAGTGGATGCTGAATGTAAAACAAAACCACTGAATTATAACAATGTTGAAATTCACAACAGACTGAAAACCAGACAGTGAAGAACAGCTGAAGATTTGATTTCTGCAATATGAGTGTTTTGGCCTGATTTATCTCCAGAGAGGAATTAATCCTTACAGACATCACCCAAAATGTTCCACAAATGTATATTTGGGCAGTAATGTTCAGTTTATCTCACCTTCCCAGGGCTTGGTTTAGAGCCCTATAAGCTTGAATTTCATACCACTGACTCCCTGGTAAAAGGCCTCTTGCAATTTTGTGCTGGTCATTGTACTTCCTCTTTAATTCAACCTAAAAAAAAAAAAATCAGAGAATATGGTTTTCAATGATGACATTGAAAAGAAAATATTCTTAAAGGGGAAACCAAGCAAACATTGATTAAATAAGTGAGTATGTAAAGTGTGCTTCAGTGTTTCAGCTTTGCATTTTGCATACTAACCAATCATGGCTTTTATACTTCTAAAGTTATTCTTAATGTGATCCATTCCAATAACTTATTTAGAATAGCTCAACAACCACACACTTATCCAAATCTCTGTGTGGACATGAGAAGGATAAGCTGTTCAAACAGACAAAAAACCCAGATACAAGCAAACGGACTAACGAGACCACAGTTTTATTTCCTCATCTGGAAGCAAATGACACAATGGAGATGTTTATCCTATATCACAAGTGCTGACTCCTCATCTTTAGCTGGGACCAGACCACACTTTTCTCCAGTGAGGGTTAAGCAAATATAATCCCTTCCTCTACAGAAGCTAAGGAAGTTCTTTAGAGATGGATCACCCTTGCCAAAGCACTAGCAGCCAGCAACACCAACTCTAATTCCTAGCTTGGCACCACCTTCTGTGGTTTGGAAACAAACTTTTCACTGGCTAAATGTGAAGCAAGGCAGCAGCTAAGGTTTGCAGGCCCAGGGGCTGGCACAGGGCAGAAAAGAGCACATTCTTCTGTTAACAAGGCTCTCTCCCAGCTGCTTCAAAAGCAGATCTGGTATCAACTGCAAAAGAAATCCCCTGCCCCCCTCTCTAATCATATGAATAGCTACACATACAATGCTTGACCTGAATCTGAACAGCACTTTGTATTTGGACATTACACACATATCTTAAATTGTGGGCACACAACATATCTCAAAAGGATTTATTATTATTTGGAGGACGGACTGAGTTTTATTTTCTGCAAATAAACAAACATAAAACTACACCAGAAAGGGTCTTTCTGTTGGTCTTTTGTACAGTATTAACCTTTCTAAACTGACAAGTGAAAGGACACGCTTCAGGAGAGAAAACAGCAGACTTCTAACCTCTTCTGACAGGTAACTTTCAAGTTGCATTTGGATAAGAAATTTTATTTTATGTACTTATGCCCTTTAAACTGTCTGTCAAATTTACAAATTCAATCTTTACAGCCAGAAAGTAAATTCAGTTTGATTTCACAGATTTAATATTTGTTCCAGTCACTCAGGATTTATTGACTGGCATGTGAGGTCTCCTTTGTAATTGTCCAGACAGAAAACTCTTCTGAATATTTGATGAACGTTAAATCCACTCCTTAAAAGAATTTAAGCACATCTGTGCATTTCTATGCATGGAAACACTAACTGGAGAAACAGAAGGGTGCTCCTCACCATTTAAAAGGAGCTGTGATGGTGGAAAATGTTATTGAGGTCGTTAAAACATAACCAATGACAACATGCTCCTGTACATCCTTTGCATTTGTCCTCTAGTCTTGGTAAGCTTTCTAACGATTTCGTCTTTTGCAGAATTTCTGTTATCAGTAAGATTTTGGCCAATTGCAACAGATGTGGCTTTATCACAGGTTCTTACTTTGCTAGCAGACTGTTCAAATAGCATTAGAATCAGCACTCATGTGTCATACACTGATAAAAATTACAACACAATCAATCATGTGCCTAAAACCACCGAAGAAACAGAAGAATGCAAACCAGTCAGATCATTTGCACTGAGAGGAAATAGCCTGAAATTGTGCCAGGGGAGGTTTAAAATTGGGTATTAGGAAAAATTTCTTTCTTGAAAGAGTGGTCAGGCATTGGAACAGGCTGCCCAGGGAGGTGGTGGAGCCACCATCCCTGGAGGTGTTCAAGAAACGGGTGGCCATGGCACTTTGGGTCATGGCGGTGTTGGGTTGATGGTTGGACTCAATGATCTTAAAGGTATTTTCCAACCCAAACAATTCTGTGATTCTGAGTGATTCTGTATTGCGTTACCTTGTGAATAAAACACATCACTTCCGGATTCTTCTAACACGTTAGCATTATGCAAGTGCCTGCTGCTTGTATCGCACACAAACAGTAACATTTCATGACTCAAATGATATAAAAATCCACATTCTCCTGGTCTAAGTGTGTCATGTATCTTGAAAACCTATCTTTTTGCTCAACTATAAAAGGGTTAACAGAAAACAAACATTCTGTTTTCTCACTTAAATGATCATGCCTCAGCAAGAGATGACAACTTACATTGCTGAGAGTTTAGTTTGCATTAGAAGTCTGCAAAAGGTAAAAGGCCAGGGCATGTCATTTTAATGCAATCAGAATCTATTTCATTGTATAACTCTTACATTATCAAGCATCAAATCAACGCCCAATTCAAAATGACATGTTACATATGTGAAAAAGCCAGTCTCTCCTGCTAGCAAATATCCTAAATGTGCAGTAAACCACAGGCTAGAAGGGATTAGTTAAAATGTCAAAAGACAGCCTTTTACTTTTACCTGTTCATCCTTAAAAATATACTCCTAGCTATCAGGCATGCTTTACAGACAAATAGCTTCAGCAAGCAGCAGCAGAAGGCCTGTGGCAAGCTCTGCCATCTTGTAGCTGTCAGAGAGATTAGTCTTTGATCTATCTGGGAGGTCATGGTCACATTCACATTAGCTGGAGTCTAACAACATTATACCTGCTAACCGCTCGTTCTTTTAATGCTTAATTAGTTCGACATCTTTCACTCTGGAATATTAACTGAGAAATATCAACAGTCAAAAAAAATGCCATGAACAAATTCTGCTTTTTATGTCTTGGAAAAATATTCCCAGGCAGTTCCTGTCTAACCCAAAAGAATCGAAGTGTATTTTGCAACCAGAATTAGCAACACAAGTTTGTCTTTGATGAAAATGACATTAACCAACACTAATTATATCAGATTTTAAGTGTTTGATAAACCCCCCAAATCTTACCTGTGGTAAAATTGCTTCAAATGAAGGAACCCAGACTTACTCAAAATTCAAGTGATACATTAAGTACATAAATTGGATTTATATTGTGAGTATCATGGATGACACAAAGCTCAAAAACCAGAGTTTGGTTTTGAATCAGAAAATACCCTGCAAAATTCACATGCAGGAGCTATATTTACAACAGGTCAGGCTGAAGCAGATTTAATCCAAATTAACAAAAGCATGGCTATATTTAACAGACAGGATACAAAGAACAATCAGTCATGAGCTAATTGTTTCAAAAGAAAAATCAATAGTTGGACAATAAAATTAATGCACAGTTTTCTCCTTTAAATTGAGTTCCTCCTGTAAATATAAAGTTCTGTAAAAAGCCTCTCCTTGTTTTGCAGTCGTAATTGCCACTGAGATAAGAAAATTTGAAACCATTTCAGTATATTTTAGGTATCTGCAGCTAAATGCCTGCACAGCATCCTTTATGCTGCTTTACCTGTGAGGAAGTTTTCAGGAGAAAGCATGAAAACTGTAAAGAATAAAACTCCCATGCCACACTTAATTACTCCCTTTAATTTTACTTAAGGAAAAAACAAGCCAGCAGAGACTCATCCAAATCATTTAATCTCAGCCAAAAAAACCCCCAAGATCTTAGACCTAAAGCACAAAGTGTTGTAGGACCAGAGAATGAGCATTTGGGGCATCTACGATTTATTAGCTAGAAACTCATTTATCAGGGCCAATATCAGAATATGAAAGTTGAATGGGCTAAGCTACAGTATATTTAAAAAAAAATATTTAGTGCAATTTAAATCAAAATAAGTTGTGTTGGGTTTAGAAGTGGCGAAGTGTTGAGATTTTTCTAGATGCATGACTTGAGTTAACCAAATATGGTGCTATAACTTTGCTTTCTAAAACCAACCAAGCCAAACCCCAAGCCAGGCCTGTTCTTTGACAGGATATCACTTCACAAACATCTTCAGTTGGCTCCTATTCTCTCTGGTAGATTAAAAATGACCTCTAGTTTGTAACCTCTGAGATTATAAACCAGATTACCCAGAAACTGATGAATACAAAGGTACTATGGTGAGCAGATAAACAGAGCACACTCAGCTAGACCTGCATTTCTCTTTACATCAGCACTTAGCAGTGTTGTGACAGCCCAGGTTAGAGACAACTCCTACAAGGAAAAAAGGCAAATAAACTCGGAACTGTGTCAACACACGCACATGTGTGAGGCAGGTACATCTACATACACATGTAAGTTCACTCCTCAGCACTCTCCTCCAACTATTCTCCATGGAAATAGAAGTCAGAAAATGGACAGAAATGTTTTCTGGCATTCCACTGACTTGTTTCTCTGGTTTTATGAGAGGAAAAATAGTAAAGAAAACAAAGACTGTTGCCCATATCATCCAAAACACTTTAAAACACACATTCATGTTTAATATCTACTAATTCCCCACCTCCTAAAAACAAATAAGCAAAAAGTACCAGGTGGTCATACCCTGCTTCCATCCCCCCAAAAGACATAAAAATGGGTTTTAAGCAAATCTACCATCCTAAAAAATCTCCTGTGTCCGGTTAGAGTCTCTCTTCCACCTGAAACAGCAATAATTAGAATTCTTTAAGAACATACTTGCCATCTACTTTCCTCCTGATGATTGCCAAGTAATCATAAAAGTAAGTGCAGGAAAATAAGAGACATGAAATCCCATTTCTTTTCTTTTACATCTGAAAATCCTTAAATGGAAGTAGCATTAAATAGTGCAGCATTTAACTTTTCCCCCCCTCACTTCAAAAGCAGTAACGACGTCTGTGAGGTTTAAGACTAAATAATGCACGTGCAAAGACCTGGGTGAGTCACAGAATATGCTTCAAACATCCTCATTCCTCAGCAGACCTCCTAAAAGCTGCATCTAAACACAATGCCTCAATTAACTGGCCCACAGGAAGAAGATGTTATGGCAGGACATTATCTTTAAACCCCTCAGGCATTTCAAATGCTGTCCTAATAAATACAAACCAACATGAAATAAGCAAATGCTTATTACCTCTAATTTATTAGAGCTGCCTTCCAACACTTGAAGGGATCTGACAGGAAGGCTGGAGAGGGACTTTTTATAAGGGTGTCTAGAGACAGGACAAGGGAGAATGGTTTGAAGCTGAGGAAGAATACACTTAGACTAGATCTTAAGAAGAAACACTTCAGTATGAGGACAGTGAGATGCTGGAATAGATTACCCAGACACCAAGAGGCACCAGAGTTGCCCAGAGAGGCTGAACCCCTCCTTGGGGGTGTTCAAGGCCAGACCCCATGAGGCCCCTTGAGCAAGAAAGTTTAGCTGAGAGGCTTCCCTGCCCATGGCAGGGAGGTTGGAGTAGACGATCTCTAAGGTCCCTTCCAACCTAAGCCATTCTGGGGCAGTAAAGTAATGCCACCACTTTATGCAAAGCTGTACTTCTCTCATTTTGAATTCACAAGGTATTTTATGACTAAATATTCTCACTCCTAATCCCAGTGTTAGGGAGAGGGGAAGTTTATGTAACATTGTTACCGCTGAACACTTTCAGCATTGTCAACTACACCATGTGGCATCTCCCAGATCTGGAAGCTTTACGGTTTGACAAATCTTGTAGCACATTCACCCCAGGCCCATCTACTCATCTCAGCCTTGTAAGCTTTGAGGGACTGTGAACAAGCGACTTGATTAAAATCTAATGCAACCAAAACTCTTCTCTGAAGAGAAAATTCAATCCATTTCCAGTGAAGCAGAAGTGAAAAAAATCAAACAGCTTCCCTTGAGGTACAAGGCTGCTGTGTGCGCTCCGTGCTACTGCGTCTAAGGTGAAGTGGTAAGTGTCAGTCATCCTTACAAATCCCCAAGGTGATAGCTTCACTTTTAAAGCTTTCAACATACTTTGACAGTGAAGTAAAAACTTAAAGGTCAACATTACTTGCTAAGGACAGGATAAACACAAGAAAATCACTTTGAATTTTTTTTTTAAATGGATCAAAACAAGTAAACTATCAATGTAAAGGAAAAGTTTTGATTTGTTGTATGATTTATCCAAAGGCTTAACTTCCAGATATAATCAGGGATGATTTCTGTGATCTGTGCCAACATACTGACATCAGCCTTGCACCAGCAGAAGAGAAATGCCAGCCACTGGTCTTACATGTGAAGCTGAACTGAAATGTTACCTTTCTCAGCTACAGTAACACTGTGTTCCACAGGATTTTCCCACAAATTAAGCCCTTGTCAATGTTGTTTTTTTTTTTTCCTTAATTAGTACAGTTTCTGTTGGATGGCTTGGAATTTTTACAACCACTCCTATTTCTGGAAAAATGGGAAGTAAAAAGCTTTTAAGTTATGTTACTGCTTCACATCAATGTAAGAAATTGTCAGACCACCAGACATTGTCTGCACTGCTTGGGTTTTTTATCACACAGGTAGCTGCACCTCCTGACACTTTCCTTTTGGGAGAAGGGAAAAAAAAATGTGATGGAGATCTGCAGCATCCAGCCAGTCACCTTGTTACGATATGATCCTGCACACTGCATTACCCCTCAGTAAGCAGTTTCACAGCAGACTGCAGTAAGTTAGAGTACTGCTGCAAGACAAGAACAATGCTGGCTTGGTAATCCCAAAATTTAGAAGCACATTGTCACCATAATTGCTATTTAACATCCAGAGGCTTGCTGCACAACATTGTACAAGGCAGTGCTGCAAGTGTATTTCTTATTTACATCCTTAAGTTGTTTCAAAAAGCTACTTTGCAATTGAAATACAAAATAAACTTAGGTATGAAGTGGAGCATGGAAGAAAGACAAGTGTGTGTGTGGGTAGATATACAAACACACTGCACTTTTACCCTGGTCAGTATTTGCCTCCCAGAGAACATTCCATAAATAACACACCACGATGTTCAGTTTTCCTGTAAAAGTTCCACAAATGTTTTTCTGCTCCCCACTTTATATTTGGAATTGTTATTGTTGGTTTTTTTTTTCACAATAATAAATGAAGAAGAAAACTAAAGCAGTTGGGGTTTAGACAGCCACTGACAGAGACAATCAAAACAAACAAATTAATCACTTCTTACAAACAGTGAAACCACACAGACAATGCCAGCACCCAGGGTGTTCTCAAGGCTTTCACAATGAATGTCAGACTTGGCTGGAAAGTTGTGGCAAAGTTGCTCAGAAACATTCAGCCTGCACAAAACAGTAAGTACCAGAACAGTCAGTAGTCAGTCCTCTACCTCTAAAAGAAATTCTGAACTTCACAGGGAATTTGCAACATCTACTAAAGATAAACACAACAATGATCTCCCCATAAAACCTCATTTTTCTGTACAAGCGGGCCCATAGTTTCAAATAGGATTTTGAGTAAGTGAAAATATTTTGTAAGTGATGCAAAGCTACAACAAAATTCATACAGTGCCTGCTATGTTTCTAAATTTACGTTAAGCATCCAACAGTAATTTCCTTGGAAATGTTTCTTTTCCTAGAATATAGTAAGCAAGAAATGAATGATTTCAGCAACACTTAGCCTGCACAAGATGCTTTCTTCTTTCAGTGGAGAAAAAACATGTAGACTTAAAAACTGTCACAAGGACTAAAAATTAACTTAAATATTTTGAAGAATGTCATTATTCTGAAATAAAATGTTGGAAGAAGCAGCTCATGGATATTGGGGTATTTCTTTTTCTGTTACCTAGGAAGGTTGGACCAGATGATCCTTGAGGTCCCTTCCCACCTGGCATTCTATGATTAAAATAGCTCAGTTTGTTGAGCTCTCAAGACAGGAGAGAGAAAATTCAGCCAGATAGATGCAAACTCTTTTCATCGTTAAGTTCCACACAGCCCAGAAAATCGTAATTGAAATGATGTCTTCAGTCGTGTTTCACAAATTCTGTTGCTAGAAACAATAAAGAAAGTATCTGCCATGGTAGCTCACATTCACCCTGCAGCAGGTATGGGAGATCCTTCTCATTAATGGCCAACTCAGCTACAGCTCCCCAGCAGTGCCACTGCACAGAAAGCCTTCCCTTATCAAGTTTATTTTCCTTGCACTTCTACTGACGTGAAAAGAGTTTCACTGCATTTCCCTCTGTATTCTGGTCAAGCTCTCTTTGCCGTTCCCATGATTAAGTACACTCTACTGTACCACGATCAAAAGCATCTGGAAAGGTGGAAGTGAAGAAATGCTCTCTGGGAAAGTTAGCTTAATGCTTGCACTTCAGAGTTGCCTATTATCAACATTTCATAGCGAGTTTCTTTATTTCAGATCCCCAAGGTAAGAACAGTAAATTATGACTTGAACTAAACAAGTCACACTTGGCTTCAAAATCAGATTTTCCTACCTCCAGTTTTAGGTCCCAGAGGTGGGCAGAGGAAATCCTGGTCACAGCCAAAGAAGTCATTTTTGGCTCTGGAATAAATTTTCCTGCTTTATTCGAGCCAAACCCTACCATTGAGAGTACCACAGCTTTAAGCAATACTTTAACTTTGCTTTTATATATTTTGCTTTAGCAATCTGACTCTTCAGCAATACGAAACTGTTTTCAATAACACAGAATTTGGGGGGTTGGCCTCTTTTTCT
The DNA here is from genome assembly GCF_027791375.1 of Indicator indicator. Classification (NCBI taxonomy): domain Eukaryota; kingdom Metazoa; phylum Chordata; class Aves; order Piciformes; family Indicatoridae; genus Indicator; species Indicator indicator. Next base: position 3,081,566 of record NC_072039.1, read on the forward strand.
TAAATCTGTATTGTTTATTACCAAGTACACTTCTGAGTCTTAGTTGTTTCGTTCTCCCTGACACTGACAGAGTGTTTTAGACACTTCTCTTTGTGAAAATGAGTGAAGGTAGGATACTATGTGCCTAAAATAGTTGAAGCTAAACTAAATGATAGTCCTCAAAGACTCCACAGAAAACAATGTGACTTATAAAGGCAAGCAGTTACTTGAGGAGACCAAATGATAGCCATGTAATGCCAGAAGTTGTGGAATATATTTAGCACAAACATATGGAGAAAATAAAATGGGATATTATACATCACACTTGACAGTGAGTTTCTTGTCTGGGTAAAGACTGATGGCTGGATCCAAAAGGCTACAATTCAAAATGTATGAGAGAAGTTAATTAATAGTATGTTAGCATCAGATAACATGGATTTGGGATTACACATCTTGTTCTGTCACATTATTTATGTTCTCTAATATTACAGTTCACTGGTATTAGCATCAAGTTACAAATCATAAAACATATTTAGAAAGCAGGTTGATCACAGACAAGTAATATTAGTGGAGATGAGCCAACATCAAACTGCCAGCATAAAATATTGGTCTCCAAAGATATGATTCTGCAAACCCTTATGATTGTGCACAGTCCTAGGAGCATTAAAGGGATTACTCACACGAGCAAAAGCTACGTGCAGGAGTAAGGGGTTATGGAATTGTGCCTTATGAGGACTTAAATTAAACCAAAAAGCAGACATGGAAGTGTATTTTCATGTAGAAGTGGAGCACTTTAGTGATTTCAACCAATCCCAGAAGCATATCATTCATAGATATTCCCAGGGACTTGTTAATCATTTGCATTTCCTGTTTTTTAAGGGTCACCATTACTAATCATCTTAGCAGGCCCTTCATCCAGTCTATCTACCAAGCACCTATTGCTAGGTAAAGAAGGCAGATGTCCCTCTATCTGTCTAGGTCTAACCTGACTTGTGTCACTGTGCTTGGAATTTTATTCTATCAGCTCCAAACTCAAAATCCTCCCAAAACTTCAAAGCTGGAAGTTTGAAAATTTCCAGCTTTTAATCATTTTTCTGGTTAGTCTATAAAATCTAAAGAAACATTAACCCACTGTAACATAACAGCAAATATTAGAGCCATCCTGTAGACTTCAACTGTTTTCTTTGGGAACTTAATGTATCCCAAAAATCCTACAAGAAAAAATAAATTGTACAGTGTCCTCTAAAGCTGAAAAATCTGGAGTCTTCCAACCCCAGGAGAAAATTACCAGGAGACAAAAAGAATTCAAACAGGAAAAAGAGAAATAACAACCCAACATTTAATGAGAAGAAACATTTAAAATAAAATCAGCCATGCTAAAAGTCACTCAGTTGATTCTTGAAAGGGAGAAGTTTTATCTTCTTAATATGATGACAACTTCTCAATATGATGACATTTAAAAACAATCCTGAATAGGGAAGGATATTGGAATGTTGCAAACATTCTTCCTGATAATTGTATCACAGACAAAATCTGTTGTTTAATGCAAGAAGTATTTGATCACCAACTTTCACCTTAAAACCCAACTCTTTTTCCATCTCAGTTCCAAAGGATTGAAGTCTGAGCATGGTTTATAGCATCCCTTCCAATTGCTACCAATTTCATGCACCTTTTTTTTCCCCCTTATTGACAAATGAATATTCCTTCAATTCTAGAAAGATTTACTCACTGGAGATCACTCCAAAGCACTTAAAAGAATATTATAGTAAAGTGTCTAATGTTCAGGTCAGGTCTATTGGCCTAAAGGGACTGAATTAATGTATAACAATTTGTATTTATTAATACCCCCAGACAATAGAAAACCAATGGGATTTTTAATGAAGTTAACAACACGTTTTAAATATATAATTTACTTTTTTGGACCCTTTTATAATACATTTGGTCCATTCCATTCTGAGAAGCAATACCATTGGATCAGCTCTCCCAGAAAGACACAAAATGAACAGTTTCAGGTGAAAATTGGTGTCATGGTCCCATTTTGCCTCCCCTTCCCTCTTAAGTTTTTAATTTTACACACCAATCTTCACTATAAACAGCCAGTTTTCCTTAAAAATTGAATTCCAATTCCTTTCCTGAGCTTATGTGCCACTGAAAAAAATGCTTAATCTTCCAAATCTCTTTTGTAGCTATGCTTACATTTCTACAAAGCTACTAATTAATATTCCACAGGGAAGAGAGTGGCAAACCTCCACTTTATCCCTCTTTATGCAATTGAGCTCAACTGGTAAAGAAACATACATTAAACCAAAACTTTCGGAGGTCTCTGATAAACCCAAAGCCTTGGACAAAACAAAACAAGATTCAGTGTAAAGGAATTACTGCTAGCTGGCTGTTGTTTTGGGTCCAAGTTCTTGAGCAAAAGACACGTTTACCACAAACCCAGCTTCCTCCAGCTCTATTCTAGGAGCACTGCCATCCACCAAACAGCTCAAACCTGATGCTAAGAGACTGGTGCGTGCCCTTCTCTCATCTAGAATTGATCACTGCAGTGCTTTGTGCATTACCATAGCTAAATATATTCACTCAAACCTTTAGATGCTTGCAATTTGGCAGCTACTGTCCCTATCCCTACTTAAAAATTTAGAGGTTTTTCTTCAGTCTAATTAAAAAAAAAATAGTTGCACACAACAGTGATTTGTTGGAATTTAGCTATCAGTAATGGGATGTTCTGCTTGTGATTGTGTTATATGCCATATCTGGTTGAACACAAGGTAAAATCAAATACACTATGTTTTAATCCTAAGGAACATAATCCACTGTGAGCATAATTCACCTCTGACATATCCTCTTCAATTGAATTTTCTATCATTTAGAACACAAAATAACTATTTTTCTGGAAAGCATCTGGAGTAAATGCCCTACTACAGACCAAGTATTTCCAAAAGATCATTTCACAGCATATCCTTCTAAAATAAAGCATTTCTAACTCTAGGAAGAGTGCTAAGCATTCTTTGAATGTAAATGTTTCTATACTGAAATGCAGTGTATTATACTTTAGTAAGACAAAAATATCACGGCTGAATAAGTGCCTCAAGGAAGTTATGCAAACACTGAGAGAACCTTGCACTAGGCAGCCACCACTAATAGAACCTTACAAGTCCTAGTAGGATGTGGGTTTTTCCAGCAAGGCTGTAATTAGGCACAAGCTACAGACAACAAAGAAGTCTTTGGTTGTTCACTTAAGCTCAGAACACATCTCTAAACCCAAAGCTGAGTCTGTTTGGGCTTTCAAGTGTGAACCTATGATTTTCTTGTTTGATTTGGCATCGCTATTAACCAGAATCCAGCTGTTCCTGCTATTTATTTATTCTGGGATACTTCGCACAGCTTCATAGCTTCACAGAGCAGTCCCAAAAAGCTCTCAAAGGTACCCATAAGACAAAGCAGTGACAGTGACTATTATCACTGGAAGAAGTGTGCCAGCAACTGGGAGACTACGTAAGCGGCTTGCACAGACCACTGGAAAAATAAGTGGTCTTACAAACTAGACAGAAGTAAAGGTTCTTTTACAGTAAATGGAAAGAAAGCCTAGAAAAACACTTTTCCATATTCCCTGGCTTTCTTTTCCTGGCTTCACTATGAAGTGCCTATTTTAATGGAACATCATCTGTCAATAAGAAAGGCCTGTGGGAGTCAGAAGGAAGTGTTGATGTGGGTAACTGCACAGCAGTGCAAGCAACAGGATGCTACTTGGGCCACCTGCTGAAAAGCACAAATAGTCCCAAGCTTCTTTAATTGGAGGCACTTCAAAATACTATTTTTAGAAGGCATTTAGAAGTTTTTGCCTGAGGTTAAATCAAGCTTGAATTATCAAAGTAGTGATTTCCTCAGTATTCAGGAGGAGGTTCTGTTATGTCATTGTTTCATACCTGAAAATTACAAGTTAATAAAGCAGCACTAGCTTGGATAAGGTTTACAATTCCACTCCAAGTGGGAAGTGTCATACACAGTTCCATTGAAGAAGACAATGAGGATTGGAATGGTGGTAGAGTGCAATGAGCTAGTGTGTGAAATGTTCTTCATTATGTTATCACTTTACACTATAACCATCTTTATCTTTCAACCTGTTTTTTGAAATCACCTTTTGATCAGTCTGAAAGCCTTATTAATGTAGTATTGTCCTGGTGTTTATCCTAGACGCTCACAACCAAATGTCCCACAACAGCAAAAAGTCAGGAATTTACTTCATTTCTATACAGATGACATAGGTTTTGGTGTATGGAACAGGCAAGTGTATATGGAAAAAGGTTGCTTGGCAGAATCTGAAGTTAACAAACATTTTAACAGTGCAACAGGCTTTACTAGAAATGTCAGACAAACATTTAAATTACATCTAGCATGATATCCATGAACATCTGTCTCCTTGGAATGGCATCAATGAGTCCACAAGACCTGCTGTGCTGTTCCTTCTCTTACCTGTGTAGCAGTTAACTCCAAGAATTCAAAAGGGATTGAGGGGAGTCAAGACTAAACGCTGAGCAGAAAAATATTTAGTGCACATTTGGTGTTTTTTAAACATGACATAAACATCAAGCACAACTCTTTCAATTGATGTCCTACCTGGAGGTCTTTCACGTTTGGGAATGGAATCCCTATGGTTATAACTGCCCGGGCATTCTCATCACAGAAATCCAAGCCTTCACTAACTTTTCCTCTGCATACAGCTATAAGGAGTGCTCCATCTTGAACAAGCCAGAGATACACAAATCATTCCCAGCAGTAAACTGAGTATCAGAAGAAAGTTCCAGCAACATCTTTAAAACACTAAACATAGTACAGCAGAATAGACTGTGTAGCAGTCTGGAATGGGTATAGAAACATAGACTTTGCTAGAGGGATGAGCTTCACTTCACTTCAATCACTAATACTGTGATTCTAAATATCAACTAGCAAATTAACCTTGCACTATATGCACAGTGCACTCCAGCAGCACTGAAGGCAAATCATGTCCTAGGCTGCAATAAGAGGAGCGTGGCCAGAAGGGCAAGAGAGGGAATCGTGCCGTTTTAACTCTGCTTTGGTGAGACCCCACCTCAAATACTCCACCCAGTTCTGGTGTCCCCAGCATAAGATGGACACAGAGCAAGTCCAGAGGAGGGTCACAAAGATGATCCAAGAGCTGGAGTACCTCTGCTATGAGGATAGGTTGAGGGAGCTGGGGGTGTTCAGCTTGGAGAAAACTCTGGGGGGACCTTAGAGCTGCCTTCCAATACCTGAAGAGATCCTACAGGAAGGCTAGAGAGGAACTTTTCATAAGGGTGTCTAGAGACAGGACAAGGGAGAACGGTTTGAAGCTCAGGGTGAGTAGGTTCAGACTGGATCTTATGAAGAAGTTCTTCATACAGGGGTGGTGAGACTCTGAAACAGGGTGCCCAGGGAGGCTGTGGATCCCTCCCCCCTGATGGTGTTCATGACCAGGTTAAACGAGGCCTTGAGCAGTCAAGTCTAATTGCGAGGTGTCTTTGCCCATGGCAGGGAGGTTGGAGTAGATGATCTCTAAGGTCCCTGCCAACCTAAGCCATTCCATGATTCTATACAATAGAGTGACACTTCATTATGCATGAATCAGAAATATCTACAACAAACTTTTTAGACCTTGAATTTTGCACTCCAAGAATCATGCTACTTATTTTTGAGATACCATCATTCTTTATTCTCTATACTTTTTTGACATACTATCATTATTTATTCTCTATACTAATATTTAAATATTTTGAAGTGAAATCCTACGGTGGCTGCCATAAAAGCTGGTAAATGACAATTATGCAATGTAGTGTAAGTTGGATTCTTTGGGAAGCCACTTTGAGTCCTGTGGGGCACACAACTATACATTGCTACACAGCTCACTGCCTTTGGAACTTCACTATTAGGCTTAAACATCATTCTGTACTTGCCCATATCCTCAACAATATACATAGCAGTTAATCTTCCTCAGTTATCACAGCACTTTGTTAAACTGAGGTTATTTTCTCTGTTTCTCCATACCTTATTCTAATTGTCAGGCATTTTAAGAACCTTTTTTCCCCTAAACTTGCAGAGTCTGCATCAACTCTTTTCTGTGTCTGCAGAACATACCTCGTTCTCCTTTACATTTTATTGCATCATAGTAGAGTCTCAGCAGCTCATCAAAGTCACTCTTTGCCCCTCCTTGAGGCTCTGCAATCACTGTCTTCACCAGCTCCAGGTTCCTCCATAAGCCGGTGCTCATCCAGCGATCCCTTAATTTGTCCAGCAGCTGCAAACAAGCAGAGAAATCCAGCAGAGCTGTAACAAAAGGCCTATCACTGTCACAAAAGGTCAGTCACTGGGGCTGTTCAAATAAAGCACACCAAGACACCTGTTTTAGTGAAATTATGGTAGTCAGGTTCTGGATTTATGAATACAACTTTCCCTCCCCTACACTGTTCCACAGCTCTGCAACACTTTCTAATCATGATGGCTGCCAGAGTTTGCTAATTAAAACCTGTGGAGATTGAGTTGCCAAAGCAATACTCTCTAAATCAATGACAGAACTCACTGAAGTGCATCTTCTGGTGTTCCTCAAAGCAAGAGGAATGTCATCCAAATAAAATGGAGATTACCTGGTTTTCTGATTACCAAGTAAGACTGGAAGCAAATTCTAAATTACTTTAAAACAAGCCTTTACATCTTAAATTTCAACAACAGTATAAAATGGACAAAGATAAGTTGAGGAAGGAGGTATTGATGGAGGATTTATCAACACCCTCCTCTGCTTCTTAAAGGGCCTGTCTGCTTTGTTAGAACTACCAGATTCTGACCTGTGCACATTTTACTCCAAATCAGTACACATCAAACCTTGCAGGTAAATAAGCTTTAGTGCAATCCTCTGTTTTTGCACTCCAAAAACAGAGTCTCAAATTACCACAGAAAGTGAAGTCAGATAGACAGAGGCCATTTAGCAGTTAGCAGTCACCACATGACCTTTTCTCATCAGTTTCTAGACTGAATTTTATCAATCCAGGGAGCCAAAAAGCTGCTCCTTCACCTGACAGCTTTGTCTGATGGTGCTCAGCAGTGCCCTCAAGACAAAAGCAAGGCACACTTTAGAGTGAACTGAGTAGATCTGGTTCAGTAGACAGAAGTAAATAGTTACTTTCACTCTTCTCTTTCCTCTTGCCTTTTTATTCTCCCCCCCACCAAAGCATCTTCCCTCTGCTGCAGTCCATTCCTGAGAGATTTCACTGGCTCTAACAAACTCAATTCATCAGCTGTTTGGTGTTGGTTCACTAATTTACTCCAAGAGTATTTTTGCATCTTAGCACAACCTCCTCTGCTGCTTAGGGTTGGCTTAGGATACCAGGTGGTGACATCCAACTGATGAACGAAAGAGAAGAGAACACTTATCCACCTTTTGAGGGTTTCAAACATCCTTGGGACACCACCACCACCATGGGAGGAAGGAGAAAATCTCTGTTATAACTGGGCTGCCAGCTGAGTTAAAACCAGGACAGATTGTTACAAAAGTGATCTGTCCCATGACCAATCCCCAGCTGAAGTGTGACTGTGAAGCAGAACTAATGGTTCCTAATTGTTGCCACATTTGAGTTTGGAGGGAGAACCGTTTGCAAATGTTTAGGAAACTGTTTACCTGAACCTTGCATATTTCACGTTCTCAGCATTAAAGTGCTGAAGTTATTCTCTGACATTAAGTATTTGGATTGGTTCCTATTCAGGTGGTTCAGAGGGCACAAATATTATGGTATTCTTGAATTTTCTCCAGCTTTCTTCCAGCTTCTACTCATGGAATTACACCTGCTTACTACTGACATGCCACCATTCCCAAGCAAGCACAGAGAGATTAAGTGATGAACAGCAGGAGCAGTTTCCTGCACAAACAAATGTCACTGGAGAATAAATCAGCTCTTCTAAATGTGTCTGTCCTGCTGTTTGTCCCCTTCTCTACCAGCTCTGTCATTTCCTGCCAGCATCCTGGCTCTAATCTCTTTCTATATATAAAAGGTCGTAATACTATGATGGAGCAATGAATGTCCATCTTGCCATCCACAGCCTCTCCTCTGCCTTCAGTTTTGGATGTGATACAGAGATAATTCTGGTAAAGAAAAGAATCTAACAAATTATGCCTCTAAGTACATCCATTTGGGATCTGGTAGAGCTGCCACTAACAGTAATATTATTACCTTTCTAGATTTCCTTCTTCCTCCTACAAAACTAACGAGGAAGTGGTGAGGGGTTGGGACAGGCTGGCCAGGCAGCGGTGGAGTTGCCATCCCTTGAGGTGTTCAAAAATCATGCAGATGTGGCACTTCAGGATATAGTTTAGTGGTCAGGGTAGCTGGGCTATGGTTGGACTTGATCATTTTAAAGGCCTTTCCCAACCTTGATGATTCTATGTTTCCCTTGAATGGAGTTTGCTTGATGTGGGAATGTTCTTGTACACAGGCAAGTATGTGCAAACACACACAATCCCCATGCTATGGACAGGCACTAAAACAACGAGAATTATAGACATGACTGAATACAAATAAATAAAATATACAACACACACATACCTCCTAAGAGCTAGGAATCAAGGGCAGGTTTCTCATAAAAAATTATTTCACTTCAGGTTGAAAAAGTGCAAATGGGAACAAGATATAATGCCAGGAATCACAGGAGCAACCACTAATGCCCATAACCACTCACTTTTTCTACTCAAGGGAATAATAGTTTCTGCAGGGGAAGGCAATCTGTGTATATTTTATTAAATCCCTTAAAAATGGATTCTCAAATGGTTTATTAACAAATGGTCTTCCTCCAGGAGAGCAGAAAATCTTGTTAGAAAGAATCTGTCATCTCCCCATGCACTGAAGGATGTTTTCTCTGATAGCTCTTTCCTTTTTTTCCCCCCTTTCTGCAATTTAAGGACACCTGTAAGCTATGATCCACAGAAACCATGAGCACAGTTGCCTTTGTCAGCATCCCATTTTTAGGCAGATTTGAAGCACTCTTGAAGTTTGGGAAAGGAGGAAACTGGTTTCAACATCTCCTGCCACTATGCAGCACTCCTAGGCAAAATCCTCTCATCCTTTGTCCACGAAGGGAAAGCTTTGCCCCCTTTCCATTTGTCACTTTGTTTTATGCAGTGCCAAAAATTGCATTAGGGGTTTCCCATGTCACAAAGGAAGACCAATGATTTGTTTAATGTATTTTACCCTAAGGCAAGTTTGTTGTAATTTCCAGCATCTTCAAGTTGAGAAGTGAACTTGCAGCAAATCAGATTGCTGGGGATTCACTTTTTCTGCAGTATTCATTACCTCCCAGGAATGAAGTAGCAATTACCTGAGATGAGGGAGGGCCCAACAGAAAACACAGCAACATGGTGAGTTGGGTTTTTTTGGTTGAGAATTCCCTATCTCCCAAGTACCTGCCACTAAATATCTTGACACAGAATATCCCTGAAATATTTCAGCATGGATTCACATAATGAAAGGATTGCACTCAGACAGCAGAGTAAAAAGTATCATGAAAATAATCCATCCATCAAAATGTGCTTGGGGAAGCAATGGAACACTTCAAAATATGAGAGGATGCTCTAGAGCAGTACAGGACAAGCAGCACCTGATAGCAGAGTAAAATAATTCTGCTTTTACTGGCTAGTTTAACAACTACTAACTACTTAATAATAACTATCAGTTAGAATTGTATCTTCTTGTGCACCTTAAACCCATGGGTTATTTGTTACCTGGACATTTATTTATTGATGACTGAACAAAAGGTATTTCAAGGTGCACAAAATTTACACAAAGACCTTGTAACCCCCTTGCAACTCTGCCATTATACACTGAAAACTCCACTTCCCCAAACTTTGGTATTCTTTCATCTTGTTGCTATGTCATATTTTTTTAATGATATGAAGTTCCATTTTTCATTGTTATTCAGACCTGAAGGGTAGCTGAGGGGAGAAAGCAAACAGCCATTAGGTTCTTCTTAATAAAAATCAGAGTATTGGCACCACTGTTAGTGCAAAAAGTCAGAGATTCCCAAGGGGCTACCATTGATCTAAAAGGCTTTTCCCAAGCAGAGCTCTTCCTGTGTTTGCTACCAGAATTTTCTTTTTGAATAAGCACTGCTTCAAATCAAAGTGTGTCTCCAGTGGGCTGGAAACGTGTTTGAAGGGTCAAATAGAAGTTCCACACACAGTCAGCACAAAACTTCCCAAATGGAAAAGACACCCACAGCCTGAGCAACAGGACTGGCTTCACTAGAACCAAGAGGGCTGTGCTGCACTTGGGACTAAAAGGGCAGTTGCTGGCAGAAAACAAAGTTACAATCCAACCACCACCATGTGCAAGTGACACACAAAGATGTGCAGTGCTGCTGCAATGCTGAACTCTTATACCAACATGTCGGTGTCAGGCCATTAATGCACATTCTGCATACAAATACCAGCATTCATAGAATGGTTTGAGTTGGAAGGAAGCTTAAAGATCATTTAGTTCCAACATGCCTGCCATGGACAGGGACACCTTTCAAAAGAGCAGGTTGCTCAAGGTCTCATCCAACTTGGTCTTCAACACTTCCAGGGAGAGAGCATCCACAGCTTCCCTGGGCCGCCTGTTCCAGTGCCTCATGAAGCTATTGAAGACAGACCTCACCAGCAGTGTGCCTAACATTTTAAACAGCTTTTCTTTAGATTTTATACTAGATGTAAATATAATTTATACCTTCTTTAGTAACAGTAGACATTAGTTTCTGTATATTCTCTCTTCTCCTCTTCCACTGAGCTCATAAACTGTTTTGCTTCAAGACATGGAGTAATGCAGCCCTTCAGTGAAACTTTTATCTTATCTAAGCAGCAGGAGGTGGCAGTGGCATGGAGAAGGCAGAGGAGTGCAGACACCAAATTTGAATTTTATCAAATTTTTTTGCTTCAGTGCAGTGCTTGTATCATGACAGGAAAAAGAAAACCCAAATGGGTGTAAAATCCAAATAAATAAGAGGCCTTTTTTACCTCTGCATCTACTGAAACCCCTTACAGTCAGAGAGAATGCCAAGAGGAAATGCAGTTTTCTTGTCTCACCACTTAAGGTTTGCCACCATTTGGACTGTCTGTAAAAATATAAAAGGGGTGTTTTACATATCACAGTACAGCCCAACCTGTATCTGCATCAGCTGCCTCCTCTCTTCCTTTTGGTAACAAAAAAATCATAAAATAATCCATACATTCTGACAGATCCTTCTGCAAATTTCAGCTGTTAGCATGAAGGACATCATACTTTCCACTCAAATAATCCTCTGCTGATCTCAAGGCACAGATGTTTGTATAACAGACCTAATTCCATAGGTATTGCATTACCTTTAATAAGCTTCCAGGATGATGCCTTTTTGCTGAGTCAGCTGGTTAGCTACAGCTGTAACTTTTTGTTCAACTCACACTCACTCTGGTCTCAAAGCTCTGTTCAGCAGGATGGTTAATTACCTGCTTGAACATTCTGCTTCTGTTACAAAAGAATGGAACTGTCTCTACATCAGTGATAATCCCAAAATGCATTCAGACATTAAATAAATGCATTTAGCACATTGCTTAAACACCAGTGGCCTTCAATTCTTGTTATTTCAAAACAGCCCTGGAGAATGTATCTGGCCAGACTCCCTCCGCTCATTTCACATCACTTACAAACTGGTACTACAGCCTTGTATTAAACTAACTTCTTCAGGAATTAAAGATGTTTTGTAAAAGCACAGAATTGGTAGATGTTATTTGACAGCCCTCTGAATCACAGCATCATAGAATATTAGGGATTGGAAGGGACCTCCAGAGATCACTGAGTCCAACCCCCCTGCCAAAGCAAGATGACCCAGGGCAGACCACACAGGAACACATATAGGTAGGTTTAGAAAGTCTTCAGAGAAGGACACTCTACAACCTCTCTGGGCAGCCTGCCTCAGTGCTCACCCTCACCATAAAAGAAGTGTCCCCATTGTAAGATCCTCTCTCAGCCTTCTCTTCTCCAGTCTAAATAGCCCCAACTGAACTAAAAGGGTTGCCAAGCCTCCATACTAAATGACCTGGAATCCTATATGTAATGGACCTCCAGGACTACTGGACTCTGCAGTCTGGGAGAAACAACAGTTTCCAAAGCCAGTGTGGTGGCACAGGATCAGTAATCAATCCTATTTCCATCTTCAGTTAAAACAAGACCTAAAAAAACAACAGCAAAAGGCCTTTGAGGTCCAAAGTGAACACAAAGGAAACAGTAGAAGAAAGAAAGTAAACAGTAATGAAATGGGAATATAAGACTGAAGGGGCAAGAGAGACCTGTCTGGAAGGATTTCTATGAAGAAAAAAAGCTGAGTTTCCTTCCAAAAATGGGAGGGAAAATATTTGGTTATACCAACCAATAAAATCTAATGTCTGTTATCCAAATCTTTAAAATACATTTGGAATGGCATTCCAGATCTATTAAAAAGAGCACTATAAAAAGCACAGCGTCCCTTAACAAGAATAAAAGGTCACAGGTATGAAAAGAAAGCAATGAAATTTAATAACATTTATCAACATCACCAGAAATATCACATGCTTTCAAAAGGACTGCAGAATATTCACCTTTTAGCCACAAGTCATTGACCAAACTGGCAGAGTTAATTTACATTTCATCTTTTTTTTTTTTTTCCTTCTTAACCTGTCTGCTTTTTGAGTGGTGGTTTTAGTCTTAACCATATTACTTACCAAAAAGGGGGGGAAAAAAAAAAAAACAACAAACAACAACAAAACACCTCAATTTTGCTTGACACCCAGACATTTGCACTGCACTGGGCTGGGACTATGCCAGCCAAGAATAACTTAGTCCACTGAATTATTTAAGCAGTTGTTTACACTGAATTAGATATTCATGAAAGGTTAAGCAATAGACTGATTCACAGAAACCTCCTCGTGTTTACAGTAGGTGTCTGGCATCATAGAAGCAGATATTCCAAATTCCTTCTTTTGAATGGCTCAGGTGATACCAAATACTAATGAATCTATTCACCAAAACAAACAAACAAAAGAGTATTTTAAACTTCAAATCCTACTTTCTCCATTTCTAATTCTAGCAGATTTTATTGTAAGGGAACGTGAAAGTATCTGTGCCTACATTTCATCTGAAAAGTAAAATCTACTTTCCAAACAGAATGTTGATTCCCACTGTTAATAGGAAACTGGAGAAAAATATCAAGTGCCCACATAAATACTTGTGCACAGGTAAACCATTTCTTTATGTGTCAAAAAATGAACTGATTTAATGCAACATTTTCATGAAAACAGGCCACACAAGGATGCTGTTCTTACTGAGGAGAGGCGATGCCTCCTCTCTACTACACATTTCCCCAACTATTTACTGTCATCATGGGGCTACAACTAGCAAGGCAAAGAAGTTTTCTTTTGAACCAGACTTGGTTTACAGAGTACTAACTCCAGCTCAATTTCAGTCTTATTTCCTTTCCCAAAGTGTCACAGAGCCTCTGTAATGAAATGTTCCAGAACTGTAAAACAGAAAATATATATTTAAAATAAATTCCTAAATGTTTTTTCTGCCATCAAGGAAAAGCATTCTACTGAAAAGCTAATAATTAAAGAACAAAGGGAACAGAATATGTTCCAGAGACTTTGATTTCTTTGTTTTAAAAAAGATGAAGATGAGGCAGAGAAGAATTTTAATGTAGAAAGACCTGAGAAAAGTCCTGAATAAGAGTAGACATTGTGAAGGAATTAGACCAGAACACATACTCGTCTAATTCCTCACTTTTTTTCAGAACTTCTCCTTTTCAGCTGATGAGGAAGATTTTCTAATGTGTATTTAACTGCTAACCCTAACCATCTGTTACAGCAAAAACCAAATCAAGTACCTAAAATAAGAGCACCTACTTTTCAAGCAAAAGCAGGTAAAAGGAAAGCAATTTTAAAAACTTAGGCTTGCATAGATCATCGGGAATCCAAAACTAAACCAAAATTGCTGAGGCTGATCAATGCTCAGCAGGTTGCTCTACAGGAAAAGTTCCGTTTTATTTGAAAGACTTCAACAGTCTGGAGATGGAACCCAGAAACCTGTGAAGGGACCTCGACCCTCACAGATTTATTCCGATATTTCCCATTTCTTCCAGAGTTATGATGCAAGATCATAAAGCCTTTGAAATCTCCTAACAGGTGCTCTGTATCATGGTGTCCCTCCTCAACATGAGTCCCAGGAGAAAGCTGCCCTTAGTTGGCAATCTGCATGCTATTTCAACGGATATTTTACCTAGAGCTCTCTCTTACCATTTCTTTGCAACAGAAAATGAGCTTGAAGATTCCAACTTCAAAACCAGATCCAATCTTCAAGAGCTTGTGTGGGAAAAGTGGCTTTTGAAGTTTAAAAGTACTATCCTTATTTTCTCAAAGAAAATGTTAAACAGGAAAGAAAACCAAACATTTAGGACCAAGATTCATGTTGAGATACCTACTTCTGCTAGGAAACATGGGGAAAAATCTGTGCTAGCTCACGCAGGCTTGGTAGACAACATGGAGGGGGGAAAAAAAAAGGAAGGGAAAAAACCCCCAACAGATAAAGCTACTGTGCATCTCAACTACATAATTAAACTAAACCCTAAAGATGGTGAAAAACTGTGTATTAAAAACAAGATTCTGATCACCATGTGCACACTCCAGCACAATAAAAGGTGAATAATTCATAATAATTTTCAAAGAAAAAGTATGCATCACTCAGCTTGGGGGAAACACAGGGGATTTCACTGGTATGATTTTTCTTTAGGGACAATGACAAAGTGCCGCTCACCAGCAGGAAACTGAAGCACTGAACTGTGTTCCATGTGCCATAAATCAACACTGCAGCCTACAGGATGTCTCTCTGGTACCAACATACCATCAATTTTTCAATAACCTCCTTAAATAATGGAATATGTGAACGGCGACAACAGTAATGAAAAATGAAATGTTTTGCACACCAAAGACTCTAGAATAACATGGTTAATATGTTGCTTCCACAGTTAAAGAAGCTTTTTTTTTTTTTTTTTTAAATAGCAAATCTTTTCCCAAACCCCCAACATGTTTTACCACAAAACAGTCTGGATAGCCTTTGAAGGATTCATTCTTTGAGCTCCGTCACAGCTGTTTCGAAACAACCTGGTTCAAAACAAGGTTTCTTTTGTGGTTTTAAAATTAAGCAAGACAACAGCTTTCTGTGTTACAAGAACTGCTTGTACATTCACCCTAGGCTATCATTACACTTTCAGGTTCCAGTGAGAGAGCAATCCTTCACGCAAAGAAAGCTCTCCAGAAAAACTTCTTTTTTTTTTTTTTTTAAAAAAAAGCATTTTTACATCCTGGTCTGCAATCAAACCTCAAATTATTAACTGCTCATGAATGAAGTAAGCATCTTGCACTGCCATCCTCTTCTTCACCAGTCAAAACCCAAGCTCAGGCTTCTTTGACCTCTTTTTTTTATTCCAGAATAAAGAGAAAAAAAGGAGGCAAGGTTGTCTTAGTGGCACATCAACAGTGAAGCACAGTGCCATCTGGGACAGCTGATTCAGGCAGACGTGCAGTGTAGTCCTAGGCACGAGGCCGACCAAGTCCACCAGTGCTCACACAGTAAATGGGGGCAGGCAGATGTCTGCCATGGAGAACTGACTCCAAGAGAGGGAAAGTAACAGATTTAGCTTTTAGTCTTCAATTAACACTAACAGAGAAAACGTTTTTTTAAATATAGAAGGTATTTTACACCTAGCAGTTGTGATATAATTTTAAGAGAGATTAGCATTCTCCCTACTGTGTTGGAATGGTTTGTAATCTTTCCTTTGTTGTAGAAGAACAAACAGACCTTTCAGAATATCTGAATCTTAAGAAAACAACTTCTCACCTCATGATCAAAAAGAGGAAGAAGCTGAAAACAAAAGTTTTAAGTGTGACAGGCTGCGATTTGGCTACCAACAAATCAAGCAGCTTGTTTGTAAGCCAAGTTTTGTTTTGTGCAAATTGTTACCAAACACTTCTGCTAAAAACAGTCCCTTAAAGAGATGTGAACTGAATCAAAATGCAATGAATTCTCTTTAGAACACAGCATCTCAATAATGACATTTTACCACTAAGCAGCTTGCTTACCCAATTAGCAGCTAAGGCTTGCTTTTCTAAGGCACAGTTTGACAGGCTCCCTGACTTGCCAATGAAGGAGAAGTTTTCTGCAGTACATTTAATATTCAAATCCTTGGATGTTACATGCTACCTAAATATAGGCTTTCAGGTATATTCTATCTGATATACAGTGTTTTTCACACATGGAGAAGCCACATTTCTACTACAGCAGGCAGTGAACCTCTCAGAAGTACCAAAAGGGCCAGGAACTCTGCAGGATGCAATGGTTCAGGATAGGAATGGCAAAGTAGCCTATGCAAGATATGCCTTCTACTTAAAAATCATGTTGGTTATGTATATTGTTCCCTATTAATAACTACTGTTTGCCATTCCATTTCTCTCCTCTTCATTAAAAGCTCTTGAGGAAGAAGACATGTGGACTGTAACTGTTCTTTACTATTTGGATTCTGCCATTCACAGAGTGCAAACCTCTTGACTGTAAAAACTCATTTTCAATGCAGTTACTACTTAAATGGTAGGAAAAAACCTGCAAGCAGAAAGTGTTAATTACAATGGAAATTGGAGCATGTGTGAACTAGACACAACAATTCAGCTTGCAGCACTTCAACACATCAGAGCTCAGAAGTGAGAAACAATAATAGAATTTCAGTTTATTTTCCTGATGCTGAATGCTCAGGGTATTTAAACTAACAGCATAATAAAATATTAAACTGCACAGCTCTCGGGGTGTGAAATTCACAAGCAAAACACTCATCTACCAGCGTGGCATATAATGTTTTTAGACATAATACCCAATAATCTGCCACAAACTGTCGCTACAGATTCTACTTTAGATGCCGTGCAGATGCTATCAGAAAGTGTATTTGCTCTATGTAGAAAGCAAGTGCCACAGGGCACCTGAATAATTGCAGGTCCCTTGCTGGTCACCATAGCAGTTCAGTAAGCCATGGAAAGAGTATTTGTGCATTCTTTGCAGCCAGTAATTCAAAAAGATACGGTGGGACCCAAATCACACCTAGAAATTTCCCCTGAGCCAACAGCAGGGAGCTGTGAGAACACTCAGCCACAGCTGCTGTTGTGTACTTGAGGAGTGGCCCTGTGTAAAATGTCTGACTGCACTAAGTAGTACATACAAACAGCAACAGCTCCTCCATCCCCAGCTTCTGTGGGATTCCACAGAAGGAGAAGTCAGAACAGTTCATTCTTTTCATATCACCTCACCCAAATTTCCATTCACCCAGAATATTCACCTGAGTAACTCTCCAGTTCATTTGGTTAATTTGCAGTAAAGGCAGACTCAGTTACAACACTGCAATCTCGCACTAACAACTCTCTAATACAAACCACAGTTCATACAAAGATCAGAATTTCCATATTACTTTCCTTAATTTCTCATATTAAGATAAATCACTGAAAAAAATATTTTAAAAAGCACAGTAATGTTTCATCCCTGAGAATGAGTTCTAGCAGCAAAAGGGATGATCGTGCTCCCTCCTTAAGTGTGCAGTATCATCTCTTCCCTTGAGCCATCTCTGACACTTCTTTGACCTCCTGACAAGCCAGCTCAGTTCACAAAGATGGGAGAAAACTAACAAGAAGAAAAAAAAAGGGATAAAAACTTTTCCTTTGTTCTGGAGATCTGAATCAGCTGACACAATTCAGAGTAGCCCACAAACGATCACAAGGAAAGGGAGGAAGAACATCGCCATTCAGCAGCAAGCTGCAGGGTCATTTCTTCCCACTTCTCTAAGCACATCTAATATTTGACTTGTCTCTAATTTCCCAGAAACTAGGAAAATTATTCCTTAACCAGCAATCTGTCATACTATTTAAGAAAGAAAACAAATATTGTGCAACTGTTCAGATCATCAGTTATCATCCCCCAAAGATAAAATTTTATCTTTGATATAGGCCAACATTTTTCTTGGCCTGCTTTGAGAGTAACACATGTGGATGGTCAAAAGTGGAATTACCCATTGGTAACCAAGCAGTGTGGGGAAAAAAAAAAAACACCCTAACCCCAAAACCCAAACAATTGGAGAGGTTAAAAAATTCTAAGTGAAAACATTCTAATGAATCATTACAAAAAAACCACACATCAGCTCTAAAATTTAGAACTTCAGTTCTTGCTTTGGAGCAGAATTCAGCACTGTTCTGGCTTTCTTATTTCCAGGAGATGTTTGTTCAGCCTCTATAATTAGACAATAATTATCTTGCCGGGTGTGAATTGCCAGCTCCACCTTCAAATTTAGTTTGGCGGAGTAACTTGATTGAATTGCTGACATGAAAGGAGAAGGTTTGCCAGCAGAATTGGAGGATTATGTACCTGGATCTCGATATTTCTTCCACTACTACTGTTCTCTATTTGAACAGACACCACAAAACAGCCTTCAGCATCTGAGGCAGAGAAAAGAGCATCATGATGGAATGGTTGAGATCTTCCGTCGCAGAGTGAATTTTACATGCACGCCTTTGCTCTGCCCAAGTCAGCGGGAAAAAAGGAAATTGCAGACTTCAGAAATCAGAGTAAGATTTACAGGAGCTATTGGAGCTCTCAGAAGACACCTCAGATAATGCACACCAAGCCTGAAAAATTGTTCTTTTGGATGAATGTGAGGGCCCCAACAGCTAGGCAGTTTATATTACAGACATTTAAATGTTTAAGTGAAGGAAAAGTAGAGAATGAAACTGAAAGGAGATATTGTATATGATTAATGGGAACAAAAACCCCATAAAATATGAAGAATCTGAGATAAAGATCAGAGATAAACCAACCAGGGTAAGAGTGAAAAACAAGCAATGAAGAAATAACAGTGGACAACAAGTAAAACAAAACTGCATCAGGGTTTATTAGGTACAAATGTTGAAATGCATAGTTTGAGTCATTAGAATCTGGCTTATTTAAGATCGTATTTTCCCAAACTCATGCCCCATCAGAGAGAAATCACTTCACCAACGTTTTCAGCAGAGTAAGGCGAAGGACACAGCTTTAGAAGCTGGCAAGAAGCCTTTCTTTTCAAAGACAAAGAAAAAAAAAACCACAAAGGGTCACTTTGGTGTCATGAGCCCTACCTCAGCCCTCTGCAGCACCTGAGAAATACCCAAAAACTTCTAGGGAACATTGCGGAGAGTTGTTAGTGGCAGGGAAGGAACAGAGCATGCCTTGCAAGTGTTGTTTAATTGCTCCTCCATCATTTTGCTCTACTTTTATTGTTAGGTACTTGCACAAAATTTCAGAGAGTAAGGATGACAGAATTCTATTCCCTAAAGTCTTTTCTTGTTTTTAGGGTTTCTTACATACTGTAACAGCACCGTTGCAGCTGTTTGGCTCAAACAAATAAAGCTTCTGGAGTAAGAGAATGCTTTTCCCTCAAGAGCAGAAAGCAAATGCTGTGCAGAAAGTGAGTATCATTATTAATTTACAATTATTTCATAACTCACCCCTGATATGGCAGCCTGTTTAACGGCCTCCTGCCTTCCCATCCCAAAGAATGTGATGGCTGCCCTCAGCCATAGTTAAACCATCTAAAATCAGGTGACTCTCTGAAACATTGTTTGTTGGATCATTTTAAAGCTGTAACAGTGTAAATTACAATCTCTAACCTCAAAATTATGCAGACAGCTCATGTTTATGTAACTTCAAAGAAAAAATTCTGTCATAAAGCATACTTGGTGTGAACAGATCCCTACATCCTGCAAATATTTACACATAGGAGTATCTCTCTTCCTCAAGGTACTCTTACAGCTGCAAAACAAGCATATCAAGGAGAATATCACTCTTGATAAAGAATTTATCCCTGCTTAAATACACCTAACAGCAAAATGTAAGCAATTTCAGGGCACCCAGTCATCTTCCCCAGAGAACTCCTCACACAAGCACTGTGCAGTCAGCAAGACTGCACTAGGGAGCAACCATCTGTGGTGCAAACAACTATTTTCCTACTTAATTTCAAATTCACCTTTTCACTGCACAAACCTAATGGTTTGCAATTTTCCCTCCACAGGCATTACAAGCAAAAAGACACTGTGGAATGTTTATCTCTTATCTGGACATTGTCATTTTACTGTCTCAAAGTTCTTAAAACAAGCTTTTCACTAGGGAGGAAATCAGTCAGCATCAGACCAAGTGGGGAAACCCTGCACTTGCTCAATGTCTGTGGCTCTTACATAGTTCCAGATGTTCAGAACATTAATAATGTACTAACTCAAAACTTCTTTTTGAAACTTTAGAATGTGCAAATTGCATTAAAACCTCTTTGCCCTCATTAATGGTATTGTTACAATCCCAGTACTCTGGAAAATGTTTTTTGGCATTTGTTTAACTTTGTGATATTGCCATTTACTCATTTTAACAGCCAGTGCTCAAATCTTAATGCTTTTAATAGGCCTGGCTAAACAGACTACCATCTTTGGTAAATTTATTGAAGTAATTTATTAAATAAGTAAAAGTTGTCTGAAGGCAGTGTTGGTTGTTTTTTTATTACTATTAATGGCAGAAAAAAAATGGGTTTCTTATAATTTATTTACAAAACTGTGTTTCAGGGAAGTTGTAGAAATGAAATTATTCTGTTCTTTTTTTTCAGGAACAATTTTTTTCAGGAACAATTCATTTTCTGCCACTCTGACACAGACTTCTTAACACACACACACACACACAAAAAATATTCTACCAACCTGACACAAATCTCAATCAGAAAAGGGGTCTGCCTTAAACTAAGAAGAGCCAGACATTCAGAATTAATACTGAAACTGTATCCCTCCCTCATATATATGTATAGGGTGGCACATTTATGTCCAGGCCAGGAGACTGGATTCAAGGACTTGGTCTCACATCCAGTGCAGACACACCGCTGTGCAATGGCAGACAAATACACCAGTTAGAGGTTAAACTGAGGTCCCTCCTGTTTATTCCAAATAACCACCTAGCCTGAACCTGAGGGGTCTCATTCTGTTTGGAAATAACCCATGTTAGATCTATTGCCATGCTCTACACTGCTCACAGTTAATTAATATTAAGATCTACTTGCCTAAAGTTGTGTAATCCTGTCAAGAATTGTTTGTTAACAGAACAGCAAACAGTCTTGTCTGCAGCTTCACCACAACTTTGGTTGATACTTTAAACACGGAAAGGGAGCCAAGACAACAAACAGAGGTGTTTCAGGCCAAATGGATTTGCTGTCACCCAGTCCTGCCCTCACTGAAGAAAATAGGCACAGCCAAGAAAACAGGAACATGGAATGAGTTTGACAGATGAGCTCTAAACTAGCAGCTCTTAGAATAATGAGATAATAGATACTGAGATGTAAAATTCAGCACTTTCTTTTTTTTTTCAAGTGACAAAATCACTATTTCTGTTGAATTGTAACCTTATCCCAAATTTCTCAGGGGAAACAGCATTAATTGGTCTGTATCCACACACTAGTAGTTACACCTTCCTAACTTAGTGCATGGCAATGCCAATTTATGGCGAGGGGTAATTTGTTCATTAATGTGGGACTGAGACTGCCAGATGTATTAATTGCATAGTCTCAGATTTATCACACACAAAACTGGTGACATGCATATATGAAAAAGTAACAACTAACTCATGTTAGAGCTGACCATACCACAAATATTTACCTTTATGCCTCAAGTTCAAGAGCTTCTGTGCTAAACTGACCCAAAAATTATTTTCTCATGGTTTTGCTTGCTTTTAAATTGTACCCTTAGTTACAGAAATGATACATCAATAATGGAACATTGATTTCCACCAGCTTTGTAATGCCTGTTCCCTCTTTTCTTTTGTTCTGTTGTTCTTGTCCCCAAAGAGGAACAAAACTCAAAAGCACCCCTTAAATCAAGCTGCATGAGAACCTGCTCTAGGATATACCAACCAAGTTTACCAGAAATAAGTCAGTCTGAAAAAAAGGTCATCCACAAGAAAAGTGCTCTAGGAAACAAATGCTTTAGACCACCTTTGTTCCATTACAGTATTTGTTAGTTACTCTTGAACAACCCCTGGAATTGATGCCACCAAAGCTACAGCCAAGTTCAACAGTTTTCCAGCAGATAGTGTTTAGTTGTAACAAGGTCTTGCTACTGTTTCATTATGCTCCACTAAAGTATCCTAAACAGATTCGTTTGTTGGAAATTATTAGATACAAAGAGAATCAGGGTTAATGCAACAGAAGAAACACTTCAAAATACTGCTTCATTTCCATTATCTTCACTACTTTGGTAATTAACTACTCAGAGTAAAAATCCATATAGCTGTAAACCTCCAACTGCCACCTGCATTTCAAAACAATAACACAAGGAGCATGAACAAAACTGTCTGTTTTACAGATATTTGGACACAAATCCTTCAGAGAGAGCACAGCAAATAATTTTTCAAGTGTAGATTTAGTTCATTCAGCCACTTCTAAGAGGTTCATGTGACAGACAACAAAGCAGTTTCTATTCTTCTCTTTTATGGCTAGTATTTCTTGAAATTATCTTCATTTCTTTCCCCTCTACAAAACTGTTTGACACAGCGTAATGCAAAATACACAGCAACACTGTGCAGCTACTGAGTAAAACTTCTATTTGACTTCAAAAACTAAAGCTGTGTAAAGGAAATCTG
The DNA here is from genome assembly GCF_027791375.1 of Indicator indicator. NCBI lineage: Eukaryota > Metazoa > Chordata > Aves > Piciformes > Indicatoridae > Indicator > Indicator indicator. The sequence continues at coordinate 3,104,296 of NC_072039.1, forward strand.
GTAATCTGGATCAATGGGGAATGCTACACCTTCAAGGTGTAGAAGAAAAAGAATAAAGTAGAAAACAAATCTTGTATTCTCAAGGAAAAATACCAGTTCATAAGTTTAACTGTTAAAAACAGCCTTTCAAACCTTTTTTTTTTTTTTTTAAGCAACTATGTTGTTTTACAAATTCTCCTTCCAAGTTACAGCTCAACAATTACCAGACACAAATTAACAAACAATGCCTCGGTGAACAAAACCCACCCAAACCAACATTAATATTATTTTCCAAGGCTTCCTTTGTAAAAAAAAAAAAAAAAAAAAAAAAAAAGCTATGAAAGAAAGGTCAGTTAATTCATCATGATGGATTATCACTAAAATTTATAAGCATTAGCATTATTCTCCTTGCTGGATACCCTGACTTTGATATGACACATATTGAATGAATCATCTAAGATGCAGGCACCAGGCAAGATATATCTTAATGCAGACAGGTCGGCAACATGAACCCTAATGGTCCTTATCTTAATCTTGTTTAAAAGCATCTTAGATTTCTGAGTAATCTTTTCACCTTCTGATATTCTCTTTTATGGAGTGTTTTCTGCTGGAGTTGCTACTGATTTTAACATAAATGCATTTTTGCTGCCTAGTATCACCAGTTTTAGTAGCCCTAAAAGTGACCTAGGTTTACAATTTAGTAAATGTTAAAAATCAAGCTTATGGTTAAAAAAGACAGTGTGTCAAAACTCCAATAATGGCAGTAAACTCTGGTATGTTGGATTGTTATCTCATTCATGAAACATGGCATCACAGCAGTTCATAACAGACACTTATCACATGTGGAGATATGTATCTGATGCATTGTTTTCTCCTCATCCATGCATTTTCCTGCCTTGCATTGTTAATCTCACATATTTGCCATAGGTATATTTTAAACAGTCACTCCACAGTGCTAAATATGTGTATTTGAATACTTGATTAAGATAAAGGGAAGTTTCTTTACTATGGCTTTTTTCCCCCCTACTTACATTGTAATTAGTATTTCCAAATTACACAAGATCTGGCAGACCTGTCCCACAGAACTGCACTGATCAATTTCTGCAGCAGCTGCTTTGATTAAAAAAACAACAGAGGTCAGCATGGCACAGAGCAAGGTAACAAGTGAATTATCTTTAATGAAGATTTTTTTTTTGCAGCAACAGTAATTCATACATTAGATAACAAGGTCTTTAGAAAGCACCTTCTCAGCCTGACAAAGTATTTTCTGAGACTGATTATTAGAAAAGGATGCAGGCTGACAACGTTGGAGACCTGAAGTTCTTTACAAATCAGCTGAATGACATTCTACAGACTATAAATACTTCTTGTAAGGGGCACTGCAGAGCAAAATCTAAAGTGACTACTGCCTCTTCCTGGCAGTAGATATCTTCTTCACAGAAATCTAGAATCTCCCAGGAAATAACCTACCCGAAGAAATGCTAATAGAGAAAATGCAAGCCATTAATGGATGCTTTTTGCACACATTAGCACTGGAAGGAGTACAGAACTCGAATTCTAGCTCTTACAGCAGCCTACTCTGCTGATATTTACAACATTCCTCTCAGATGTTCTATAAGCAGTATCCAGTCTTGTCATTTTATGATTAGTGTGGTGACATTTAGAAATTATATTTGCCCTCTGTTTATTTGCACATGGAAACTTTCTAGTAGATTGGTATCTTCCCAGTGAGTGAGAGAGATTTTTTCTGTTCTCCATTCCTGAAGTCTGAACCAAGTCACTAAGTTTGTTTCTTCAGCTCTACCATGAATACAGGGGTCAACAGTCCCACCAAGTTTTGTTAGATTACTTCTTTACTGTATACAGAGCAACCTAAAATTCCAGATAAAAATACAGAGGAATAAATATTCCTCATAAAAGCCCCTTAAATTACAGACTGGGAATTTCAAATTATATTTTTAGTTTTACTTCTGAATAACAAGAGAAGCAGTAAAAGAACCCTACCTGGGTGCTAGCTGGAAGGTCCCAACATGGCTTATCACAAATTATGTCAGGTAGGGTTTTCAACTTTTGCTCCCTGTAGCAGGTGTTAGACCCTCCACTTTTTCTATTCTCATAGTCTGAGGCCAAAAAGTGTTGACTTACCATTCTTATAACAAAAAAATACCCCACATACCAATATTTTATTAAGTGAACAAGTCTATGAAATTCCAAGTGAGTGGAAATGAAAGTGCAGTAAGATGCTACTTCTGTCTACAGCACTTTCCCTATATATAAACAAGGAAAGTAAAAATTTGCTACCTGAAGTAAATTAATAATTTCCAGAAAAAAATAAAATCAACTTCATTTACAATGCAAAATTAATAGGGGTTATTGTCAAAGGTTTTCAAGCAAACAGATAAAAACGTTCAGCATGAGTGCTGCGATTAAGGTGCTGCAAGTGAGGTACTAAAAGAGAGCCATCCATGAAGCAGAGCTTCTGTCAGAGGTGCAGAGCAAAGGACATCATTGCTGAGCCACAAATTCCTACAGCTGAAAGGGAATGTTACACTGAAAAGTGCAACTGGGAGTGTACCCAAACTGAAATGCAATGTTTGTGTATAAATTCAAGCTCCCTTAAATTACCTGGACAGATGGTACACAAAATTCGGGGCATTGCCCTCGGCCTTTCAGAAATTTAAAAGGACTTTATTTTTCACTTATTGCAAAGTTGAAACTCCAATTTATAAAACAGGTTGAGCCCTCAAAAAATCTGCTTAACTCCTAATAGTTCCTTTAGTGAGGTACAGGACCAGATGGCCTGCAGTTTTTTAAAGAGATGCTCCAATTTCCCCAAGAAAATCTCTGAAAATCAGTTTTGAAATGCAAATGAGCAAGTAAGCAATATTCTGTATGATGATGAAAGAAAAATACCTTGTTTTCCCTGTACTAACATGCTTATGCTTACATTATTCTGTACTTTCAACATATTAACCTCAGACTTAAAGGCAACGCAACTGAAATGGAAGAAGTAGAATGAAAAAGGGCATCCGTAGAAAAATATTGGCAATATGATTTTAAAATATCATCCTTCAATTGTCTGCAATTTATATTTATCAATACTTTTGTTAGGATCATGGAAGTGTTCCCACAAAGAAAAAACACCACTCAAAGTGTTTAGCCAGATGACCTTTCAGTAAAACATAAGGGCAGCCAGAGGGGGAAGGGTACAGAGCTGTCCAGCAGTCTCTGTCCTTCTTCACTAAATGTCATTACAGTCTCTCTGGAGGTTCAGCCCAGATTGCTGTGCTCATAAAAACTTACAGAAGGTGCCAGATCTGTGTAAGTAAGATAAGCTATCACAAACTGTTCAAGACAAGCTCACAAACTCTTCACACCGTGCACTTCAGTGAACGAACAATGCTGCTACTGAAAACTTAAAGATGCTTCCATTTACATTCTGAAATTAATTGAGTGCAAAATTCCTTTTCAGATCATGAACTCTGCATACAAGTGTATTGTCTTGTGAGCCAGGTTCGGTGAATTTCTAGGCAGTAATCTGTGACTGTGCATTACCTGGTCTAATGTGGTCACCTAATGGTTACTGTCAGCAACTGCACTGATGGCTGCAAATCTTACACCCAGCAAAGAAAAACAAACACTCTTGCTTTGCAGCTTCTTCAGTTCAATAATAAAACTAACACAAAGATTGTGTAATAAAGAAAAAATAGGTTTTATTTCATTAAAAACATATTCTCTGTTAAGAGAGCTTAGAAATGAGGAAAATGGTCTGAAACCTTTACGTCTTTTTCTTCTTTTTTTTTTTTTTTAGTTTATTTGGTTGTTGTTAGGCTTTTCCCCCAGAGAGGTTTTTGGTTTGCTTCTTTTTAAAATTATAAATAATGCTTTAAAATGCAAAAAAATTCACACTCTTGCAAGCACTGCAAGAAAACTGGGCAGGAAGTACAGAATTCTATTGCAGGTTTATAGTCATGTTCTTCAGAGCTGACTATAAACAGTAAAAACTCACAGAGGAGCAAGAAGAACTACAGTGAGTTGCAGATTAACCATAATCGGATATCTGTTGTCAGTGAAATTAGATATTGCAACAGTTTGAAATGGAGAAATTTGATTCCTTTCAGCCAATGCCCTAGCTCAAGAAAAATACACCAGATTCTCCAATGCAGTGAAATGGAACAAGAAAGAAGGGTAGAAGAAATTACCTAGATGAATACTGCATTCAAATAGCATACAAAGCACATGCAAGGGCATTCTTACTGCTGAGCTACACACAGAAAGTTTCTTTTCATGAGCTTCCATAGAGGAGATTTGCTAATTATATTTTTTAATATAATTATAAAACATCCAGGGAAACAATTCAAGAAACAATGCAGATCAGTCTATCTTTCTTGTTTTGACAAAATTAATTGAAACAAATGTACTCAAGAGCTAAGATGCAGACACCTGTGGAAAACAAATAACTGAAAATGCCAGCCAATGTGAGCTCTAAGCAATTACAATATAAAATAATCATGGTGTTGTTACAATGCATCTATTTGATGAACATTTATACATGTCGATGCATAAAGCTAAAGATCACACTGTTCATTTTCATACAGAGCAGGTGTGGTTTCAGATGAAGAATATGAATTAAGATTTCCTTACCTTATAGGATGGCAAAAAGCACAAAATTCCTTGGCCCACTTTTTGACAGACCGAAAGCAGAAGTGCTCCCACCTCATCTTGGAATTCAAAGGTCTCTGTGTGCTGGAAGGTGGCACACAACTTCCGTCCGTTAGGGCCTGCTCCAATGGTGCCAACCCAAATCTGGCACAGTTTGCATAAAAAAAAAAGAATTTAATGTACAATGGGTGACACAAACTGTACAAAATTACACTAGGTTAAATAATGACATTTTAACATGAATGAAATATTTGAGGTATTTCTAAACAAACTAATTCCACTACTTAAACACAAAAAGAGAAAGTGCAGTAAGTGATGTAAGTTGCCTGTTACCAAAACCACATGTTTAAAAATCTGCACTAATCCAAGTATGTTCTGTACATTTCCTTTTATTTACAGAATGAGTTTATCATCATTTTTATTTTATTGTTTCTTTTACAATGGCCAGCATGACACCACAGGAGAGGAAACACCCCCACCAAAGTTCACCTGTGAGTTCCGAATAACATGATTTGCCTCCAGCTGAATAGAAAACGTCACACCAAGCTCTGAAGCAAACGAATCCATTGGAGAGAGCGTGCCAGAGGTCAGAACAATTGTTCTAACATCACTTAAGTTTGAAAAAGCCTAGGTTGGAGGAAAAAAAAAAAGGAAATCAGAAAACCAGTTCAATCACTTTAAGATCTTGTATGTATTTATCACTTCATGCCTTCAGCTTCACACTCAGCTTACCACAGCAGGATTCAAGCACCAAAAATTCAGCATGTGGACAATGGTCTTCTGCCGCAAACCCCTCTTATGCCTGGGCCGTGTAAAGAAGGCACTTGTATCTGAAACATCAGCTTGGTTTTCGTTCATCCAAGTGTATGTTTGTTGTAGAGCAACTCTGTAGTCATCTGCATACCTGTACAGAGACACAGAAATAGCAATAAAAAGTACAAATTAAAAAAACTATCAGCATTAAGCTCAGACAAAGCAATGACGGCATCACTACAACGGATTTACAATTCAAGTATAAGAAATGGTTTTATACTTGCAGATTAAACAGTGAAACTTTGCAGTCATTAACACTTAAAAATAAGGTTTACATCAGAAATGTTTAGTAACTGCTGGCATTAGCAGTCAGGACATCAAGCCAGTCAAACAATAAGTGCTATGCAGAAAAACAAAACCCATGCATACTTAACCAGGCAACACATCACAAAAAATTACATCTAACTTCCAAATAAATCTCTTCAACATTTGAATTCATTTATGAATGAAAAAACAAAAAGTTTGCTAGTATTTAAAATCTCTCCACTAACAGATTTTCCAAAACTTTCTGCAATGTTAATTTTGCTCAGAAGCCAGACACCGTAACTGAGGTGTTCACAAATGAGAGGCAGTTTGGCAAGCAGCTGGATTTCCCACCACTGCGCGGCTCAGGCTGGGTTTGCACTGACCTGCTTTTATCTTTAAAAAGACAGAAAAAAACCATGAATAACCCCTTCAGCACAATTTGAGTGGCAGAGCTCACAACTGGGATCTCAATAAGTTCCTCTTTACCAAACACTGAGACTTTTTCTTCTTTTTGCAGGACAGTAGTAAGATGTTTCTGTAAGAGGCAAACAAATTCCACATGAAGAGCACTCTAAAGATCTTCTCAAAAACAAAGCTAAAACAGACACAAGATTATCAGCACATGGTTTTCAAAGCTCACCTAAAGTACCAATAAAGACAGACTGAATACAGAATTGGAAAGGAAAAACAGTGTTTTTAACATCCTTGACTTATACAGAAAGGAGGGATAAATCTGAAAATAGAATCACAGAATGTTAAGGTCTAAAAGGGATACTGAAAGATCATCTAGTCCAACCCCCCTGCCAGAGCAGGATCACCTATACCAGATCACACAGGGGAGTAAATACATTTCAGCAGTCAATAAAAATGCAGATGGATAGAACAGACAAAACTATCACTGACTCAACAGTTCAATTTAAATCATCGCACATGATCAACCATATCCTTTTAACCATTGATTCTCCACAAATTCCAGTAGCTCAAGTGGATCACTCCTGGTTTTCATCAGGTATCATTTTCAGACAGGTTTTCATTGTTGCAATAAATTAAAAGATGTGTTAGAATTTAACTTATGGACACTTGAAGGTGTTTAACAGCAATAGTATGCATTCTGCTGCTTGTTTCTAACAGCACACAACATTACCTGTAAAATGGGAAAAGTAATGCCAGTTATTCCCATCTTGTACAAATGGTTGAGCATTTCTTTTCCACCCCAAACCTTACAGGCAGTTTCATACCCTCTTTCTACCAGTTGACTGGAGCTCTCCTGTAACCAGCTGTAAAAAGAGAGAAATCAGATTTAATTTCAGCTTTGCAGGTACAAATGAAGTCTCACTGCACCAGACTTCTATGGTGATGAGAAATATTTTACTAGATCTAAGTGGAGAGATTCTGCTTTTCCTCATGCCAGGTTTTCACTGCTGAACTAACTTCTATGCAGCTGCTCTTGATGCAGCTCATTCAAGTGAGAGGAAAATTTGTCCTTATACATTTACATTTTATCATCATAGAATATCTTTACAATAAAGGATTCAAATATAAATTGTTCTTATGATATAACAAGTCAGGCTCACTTCAGAGGGATTTCTGCTGTACTTTTACTCCCACAAGTTGGTTTCTCACCCCTGTCAACTGCAGGCTTTCCTATTAAGAACAAATCTTGAGGCATGGAATGAATACTTTTAATATTTGTACACAGTAAGGGAAGGCAGGGCAATAAAAACTGTGTATCTTAATCTACCTACAGGTATTCATAACTCTGCTACAATTTCAGAAGAGGTGGAATTGTACTGACAATGCAAAATGTGACAGGACTTTCTAAAACCAAAATCAAAATAGGCAGAGCATCTTATTTGTGGCAGAGCGAAAATCTTTCTAGCTGAATGTGTCCTCCATCATCCTTGCAGTATGACAGGACCTGCCCTCTGTCTAGACAAGCAAGCAGGCTTCCTCCCTCTCAGGAAATGCCGAAGCTGTCTGCTCCATCAGCCAGCAGGAGGCATCAGAAAGACAGATGTCATTTCTACAACCCCTCCAAATATTGATCTGTAAAATCAGCTAATCATTATCAACTCAAGTGACTGATTCAGTTCCAGATTTCCTGTCCTGTCACTGCAAATAATCTGATCAATGGGACAAATAAAAAAAACCCTTTCCTTTTGAGAGGTTAAATGCAAATAAACCCCCATAAATACTGCCACGACAATCACTTCTTTGGCTCTACTTTGCTTTATCTTACAAAGGAATGATGATCACTAACACAAGCAGAACTTCACCAGTGTAGTACTCTGCCCCATTTCCTCAAATGTAACATCAAAAAGCCCTGGAACTAAAACTAGGAAAAGGCCACTAAGACATAAATAAAACAGACTTATGATGGATAAAACATTTCAAGAAATGTAAAACTTCTGTTTCCCTGTTCTGAACTTCAAACACCATCACATACCTTTGAAATGGTAATGCTGTAAATGCAAATAAAAACTTAACACATCAACTTTCTAATACTAAAATATCACCAGAAAAGCAAATGCTAGAAGAAATTTTGTCTGTTTACATCTAACATTAAAACACTTACTTGAAATACCTGTTCATTTAATTTTAGAGTAAAGCAGTAAGCATAAATAAAATTATATTGGCTGCCAGAACGATAGCTAAGGATTTGAAGTAAAAATTAGCGCATGCACTATTTTCAGCTGAAGATGGACCAAATGTTACACACATGCCTTCAATTCCTGAAGGTAGCTTTGTTCCTTTCCTCCCTACCAGAAAATCCCACAGTTGACACAGCTTCTCCACTGAACTCAGTCATTTGCCCAGGTAAATCTGCATCTCAGAAGTTTGCCAGCACACCTCTATCCCTGTATCTTCAAATTCCTTAGAAAGGCCATCTTAGCACCTCTGTGGCACTGAGCCCATGCCTAAGTGCTTTCTGGAATGAGGGCACAGGATCTTTATAACTGAAATAGGATTTTTCTCCTTAGCCATGCATTTGGCAATGCCATGTCACTATGCAGCAGCATTTTACCAATTACTGGCCATTTACACCCACTACTTTCCTTCCCAACAACTGCTTTTCTTGCTGTTGGCAGATTTGCCAAGACAATCAACCTTAGTTTTTCTGATAAGGTTAAAAAGCTTGAGGCAATCAAATCTTCAGCTATGCTGTTCTCATCTTTTACTTAACCATAACATTTGAAATATCCAAGGTAGGAGAATCAGCTGCTGCAAAAAAGAAAAAGTCACTTGTCTCTGTGACAAGAACATCAACTCTCAGAACTAAGAGAGGACAGGGAAAACAGTCAACTACTTGCTGTAGTGTCCTCCCAAGTCTATTTCACCACCTACTAATGCAACAAAATGATGATCTGACAGGCACTGAATTAAGAGTTCAGTTCCCTTCCAAGCCCCTTGTATCATTAGTCACTTTTCTTGTGCTGACTTTGCTGTTCAAGGTTTCTTTAGCAGTGCCTTTCCAAACTCTTTTGGTCTCTAGATACCTCAAAAGAAAGGTTTAAAAATTGAGACTTACACAGCTGAATTCCAAATTCTCTGGGAGTGACAGACTCTTCTGACATGGTTTCAACTCTCTTTTGTTTCTACCCCCTGCAAAATAATTTTGCCCTTAGCCTCTTATTTGTTTTCCTCCTTCCTGAGCTTCTGACCCCAATTGCTCTGTTCCATCTCCTCTCGTGATCCTCAATTTCTGCTCAGATTTTCCCTTTCCAAATCAGTCTATGCAGTTTCTGGGGTTTACCTTCTTTTTAGCTCTTACTACCTTTTCCCCTACACTCAACTCAAATAGCTCAACACTCTCTGGATTCCTCAAATGAACAAAAATCAGGTAGCTGCACAGTTTGAAGTATACCTCTGATGTGTTTTACCTCATGCAGTAAGCAGTAAATTGCATCAGCAAAAGGAATCAGAATAATTTTTTAAAATAGCGATTAACATAACAGAATGAAAAAAGTTGCCTTACTTTGTTAAAGAGCAGCACACAGCCCGTAAGGGCTCATGATCCTTCTGTCTGATGTTGTTATTGACCATGAAATCCAGCTCTTCTCGAGCAGCTCTTAACTGACTCTCTGTAACACTGTAGCTCACTGACTCCCGAGCACAATCCTCAATGTTATGGGCTTCATCTAAAATGACTACTTGGTCTTTTAGGTTAATATCCATCTAAAAAAGAAAATTATTATCTAGTAAAATAGAGTGAAAGACATTAATGAGAAACAGCATCTAACAGGATCCTGCTAAGTTCATATTCTACATCGCAGTGCAAGCAACACAAAGCTTTCAGCTTTTTTGTCCAGTTTCTGTAACCTTATCTCAGCCTGGATAAATGTGAATTTATTACAGCCTTCATAAACTAAGCAATTGTGAAGCTTGCAAATGTTTCTTTTCCATTGATTGAAAAAAAACCTACATGTGACTGATCAGCTGGAGTATGAGATCAGTGGAAGCATGACATGGAATACAGGAACATTCGCACAGGAAATAAAAGGAAAAAAAGGAAAAAAGAGAGGAAAAAAAATCTTTAAAGCCGAAGTTTTGAAGACAATATTTCAGATATAAATGGGATTTTGGTTGACTGTAGCCACTGAATATTACGTTTTTAACTTCCCTCTAAGTTCAGTTGTTACAATCTGTTCCGAGTGTACTTACGCTCTCTCGTATCTGTGGGTCGAGGAGATAGTTGTAAGGACAAAACACAATATCTGCGCCCACCATCAGTTCTCTGGCTGCAAAATATGGACAGGCACGAAGCTTCTTTCCCAGGCTCACTAGATCTTCAATGTCCCAGGCTTGATACACCCGATGTGCAGACTGTAGAGCATGGTGTTCACCGAGTTTATGAGCACCATGATAATAAAGACAGGACTTGCCCTAAAAGCAAATAAGCACAGAGAGTTAGTGGTTATGAAAAATAAGGAGAAACAAGTAAGGTTAGACCCTCCAAGCTGTTACAAGCATTTGACTTACCTCCTAGAAACATTTCTAACAGCTCTTTTCTGTGTCAGACAAAAATGAAAAACACATCACATCAGAAAGAAAACAGATAAATCCATGTTCCTGTAACGTGCAGCACTAAACAACAATTCTTTCTTCTTCATATACAAAACTAAAGATAATGTTAGTCTTACTAAGAATGTTAGCCCAGCAGTCAGAAAGATTCTTCCTACCATCAGAATTTTTTCAGCATTGATACCATGATCAACATGTTCTAACAATTAAGAATACCAAGAGATATTTAATCAGCATAAAATAAAGTAAAATTCTCATAATTCATTCTAACTCTTTAACTCCCTTTCATTTTCCTGTCTTTAAATCAACATTCATTTTATAAACCAAATTACTCACATGTTTTCCTTCCAGCAATTCAACACACATTTCATTCCTGTTACTGCCACTGCTAGACACTGTTGGATGAATACAGGTATAATCCCTGCTGGAAAGAATTGTCATGGAGACAGTGGAATATGCTGTTCTCTTCAGTTCTCTGGTAATTTGGGATATTTGCTTGTGCGTTCGTGTGCCAAAAAATATTTTGGGCACAAATGACCTCTCTCCATTTTCCTTCTTCTTTGTGCTACCAATATCTTTATCAGTTTCTTTTCCAGAAGAGCAAGAACACTCAGTGCAAGGGCCAGAAGACTGCAAAAACAAAATTTAAAAAAAATTAATAAAATTCCACTGTAAGATGGACATGCTAAATCTGCATGGGGTCTGCTTAGAAACTGCTCTCTAGGGCAGCTTGAGACAGGCTGTTCATGACCAGGCTGCCCTGTCAACCTGCAAAAGGTTTCAAAATGTTAAAACACGCACACTATGTCCTCACACCTGAAAATCCTCAGCTTCTAGCAATCGCTAGGTACAACTTTATTGTAACCCAATCATAGAAAGAATTATTATTCCAGTGGAGTATTTACACAGGTGAATAGAGCAAATAAACAGCTCACGTTTTAGCTTTAGTATAAGGAAGGACAAGCGTCCAATGATTTCAGTGAGGAAACTTTGGGACTGGACATCTAAAAATATTGAGAACGTTTTTCCTTAAAGCAAGCAGAAGAAATCTAGGCAGAATAACGAAATCTGTTTGCAGATAAAACAGACTACAGCATGTAGACTTCATCAGAAAAAATGTTTGCCATCCCATTAGAGTCTAGGCCATCTAGAAACTATGAGAATAAAAAACTCCTAGGAAATAATTCTAACCAGTACCTAATCCTGTGAGACATTTGTAAAAAGACATTTTTTTTTCTTCCTAAGAACAATCATCTTTCATAATCTGAAGCACTGGAACAACAGGCATGAAATTGTAATAATTAGTGTGACAAGACACACAGCAAACAACTCAGGAGTAACCATGGCCACTTCCCATACAAAGTAATTCTTCTAGTGTAAAATTGTTTGTATTTAGTTTTCAGGTGAGAGTGCAAGTAACTACATGGTACTCCTCCCTGCCTTTTCGCTGTAATCAGTAAGATTAGCCATTATAAACAAATGCTAAGTCATGCTGTGTGTTACACCACAGTCCTGGGGCTCAAGCTGTCTTTCAGCCTCCGCTCTGAGGAGAAGCAAGTTCGTGTTACCCTTGGTCCCACTCAGCCTTGTCCGCCATTACGTATTACAATACATGAGAGAAGGCATCTAAATGTAACCCGTCTGGAGCTGTCACTCACTGGGATAAAAGCTTCACTGATGTGCCAAATAAACAGGCCCTCAAAGCAGCTAAAGTTACACCCATGCTGGAATTGTTACATTCCCCTCTCAGGTTGCCAGTAACAGCAGATTTCATTACGGTGTGCTGCCACATTAAATAGCCAGTTCCAAATATCCTGCCTTCTATATTGAATAATTACTTATTCACTGAAAGGATAAAAAGAAGAGTTATGAATGGGGCTCTTGTCAACAGCAAAGCAGGAAACAGCTGACATATGGTATATGTTACATATGTGGCAATACCCTGGGCTGGACTCACACAGAAAACTGCAATGCAAACTGTACCTTGATATTTCTATCATCTCCACTCTGTTTTGCTCTTTAAAATAACAAAAACCACATTTCCATGCTAACAGCTAATAGAACTGAAGTAGTGACAGTGGAGGGCCTTTAAGAACAGGTTGATCTTTTAATTTTGATTGAAGTCAGATTGTGTTTTCAGAGGTAAAAAGAAGACAGAGAATTCCAAGATGACAGCACTCCACTAATACTTCACCGCTAATGCCAAATGAAAGCAGTAGGAAAATATTGAGACAAATGTAGTTATTGTGCAAAGGAAAATGCAGTTCAAAAATATATACATAAACATGAACAGCAGGATCTGCTATGATTTTTTATATATATATTTCTATTTTATGAAAATAATTAAAAGTGTTCTTATGTGAAAGGCTAATAAATTAAAGTATTTTACAGGTGACCTTAAAAGATTTTCTTTAAAAGGTTTGAAGTTGGTATAACTCTGGCTTTAAGAAGCACTTAAGCCACTATTCCAGTTTTTAAATGCACCTCTAACTATGAAAACTTTTTGTTGGTTTTCTTTTTTTTTTTTTTAAATCAACATGGAGAAACTCATAAACTCAGACTGATTTTATAGGAAGCACTAAGAGTATAAAACTGCCTGTGGAGTCATAACATTTCTGAAAGCCACAGGCACCATTATCCCCCAGATAAATAAATACATAAATAAAAGCTTTTAAGAAGGCCCTTTATGATAGAGAAACTTGAAGAAAATGGTTTAAAAGTTGAATTCTGCAGGTTACTTGCACATGATTTGAGTGTGTCAATTTGCACTTGAATTCTTCATCAGGCTTTAGAAAATGGTTTGGCCAGCTTAAATTTTATTAAAACCAAATTGGTTTTGGTTCTGTAATTCTATCAAAATCACCCCCAGGGAGTGCACATAGAATTAAACTTGGCTAGGGACACAAAGTGGAATATGAAGAATTTCTTCAGGCAGCTAGAGAAGATGTGGGGCTTCTCCAAAAGGAGAATGGAGACATGGTCACAACAGATACAGAGAAGGCTGAGGTGCTCAACAATTACTTTGTCTCAGTGTTCACTGGCAAGGACTCCAGCTGTATCTCCCAAGCTCCAGAAGATACAGGTGGAGAGTGGGAAAAGGAAGATCTGCCCACAGTAAGCAAAGAGCAAGTTCTAGTGGAAGGTGTCCCTGCCCATGGCAGAGGGGTTGAAACTGGATGAACTTCAAGGTCCCTTCCAACCCAAACCATTCTATGAATCCATGAATTTACTGTCGGTATCACGCAGCAAACTGTGACGTGGTGTTAATCTCCCATTGCTACAGCAAAAGGGAAAGGAACCCTCTGCAGCTGAACAGAGATAACTCCTGTGTGGCAGTTTCCACAGCAGTGTTGCCTCAAAGTACAAGTTTTTAGACTCACAACACAGAGATGTTCTACAATAAACTTAGAAAATGTTTCAATTTATTTATGAAAGAATTGCAGGGAGGTTGAGTAGAAATAATGAAGACAAAACTATTTCATAATACCTTCTGGCTTCAGAACTAAACCTGTTTTCAGCTGGGATAGAGATTTTCATTTGGAAGAGGGGAAAAAAAGATACTTCTCTATTTTCTGCAGTATTTAATCAGAAACATCCAGTAATAGATGCTGGAGAGATCAGATACCAGGCTATATGGACCCTAGGCTAATCCAGCTTGTTTTCACCTCTGTCATGGGGCAGATAAAACAGTCTATCACATCAATATTTATACAGCAAAAACGTGGAAGTCCGATTAAAAAAGGAATAATCAAGTCCACCAACCTGTCCTACGTGTAAAAGAGCTAAACAAACACTGAGGCTATGATCTTTGAAACACAAAGAGGTAAGAGGAGTTCTTCATATCTTCATCTACATTTCCCAGTTACAAAGGCATCCGAATGATACCGCAGTGAATACCTCTTGTGTGAAATATCACACAAGCACAATCTAGTAAGATATCAGCAGTGGCATTAGCAGAGCTTTTCAGCTATTCCTTTATGAGCTCTCAAAAGCACAGTATTCTGCTGCTGCTGCAGCCTCTTCATTCAAGCACACAAAGCAGCTGTTTATCCTCTCTCAGTAACCAGCAGGTGAACCCGGTTCAATATTTATCACAGGCTTTCACAGATCACTGCTAACCAAGCAAACGTTTTAATTAAGCTGGAACTTGCTTCAAAGAGCTCATTCAAAATGTCAATCAGCAGGAAAAGGATCAGATACGGTGTCAGGTGAGAGCATGTAATACAAATCCACAACTTTCTTCATCCCATCGTGGTAAATTAGCCCGTTCTGGAGTCCAGACCCTGATTGTAACAGGCTGCCAGTCTCCTGGAATGTGTAACAGAAGTCACTCAAACTCTATTGTGAGGGTTGTAAGCAATATGTTAAACTGCAATGGGCTAGCACATTAAGACAGATTCTTTTCACAGTTGGTTTTTGATACCCCAAGTGTTTGTTACACTACTCTCCATTTACTGTTTACTTTTTTTACCTAGTATAAATGGGGATTCCTTAACCCAGCTGCCCCAGTTTCTCAGACCGTATGCTGTGACAGAAGTAATCAAGAGAATACCCTAAGGGTATAATTTCTCATCTAAACTCACACCAGAACTGCCCTCTCTTGCAGGAATTAACAGCAGAACGACAGAAATGGATTCCCAGGCTCTGGACTGAAAGTAGCTAAGCACAGGTAGCCACCTTGGAGAGCAGATCCTCACCCATTGGATCTACACTGGGCAGCACCTCTCATGGCTCCTACAACCACCAACCCCTTCTCTCTCTTGGTCTATAAAAGAAAGACTTCACAAGGAACTAAATTTTCTTTAAGCATAGGACTGAACAGAGCAAAACACAACTTCATTAATTGCAGAGTTATCTCACTGATCAGGAAAATATTTTAATTGTATTATTTTATCACCCTAAACACATAGTCCATTATGATAAGTGTTACACAAAACCTCAACTGACTTTATTTCATGTGCTACACTGGAAAAGCATTTTTAATGGTTTCCTTACAGCCTAAGCTGTCTTAATGTAGTTAAGCTGCAGAACTACTAATGATAAATAAGGCCTTACTTCCTCCAGTTGTTTCTTGGTACCAGACAATTTCTTTGTCTGCTAATGTAAAAGTTCATCACAGGAAAATGAGAGCTTAGTTTTTCATTCTTAAAAAGAAACTTCAACAGAAATGAACACTTTTATTTCTTCCTAGGTTACTTCTTTCTAAAGATACAGTAAATAAGGTTTTGTTTAAACTCTGAACAGTATACTCTGCTGTCTGCAAAGCCAGAGCCATGCACAGCACATTCTCACACACATATAGCTCAACTACTCAAGCTCTGACTCACTATTATTTAGCACTTTGTCAATCTATACTAAAAGTTCTCAGCACATTTTTCAGATACCCACACCGAAGTACCAAAGCAAATTTTCCAGTCAAGGAAGGAAGGCCTTTTTATTAGAAAATCAACAGCACACTCTGCTGGCGTTTGGATTTCAAACTACCAGCTGCAGCTCAGTGGCACAAAGCATTTCAAACCCTCTTGAAAATCTACAGAGCTTTCCAAAACTGCATTTCAGGTACAATCTCTTTCTGATTGGTTTGTTTGGTTTGTTTATTCTTGGGATTTTTAATTGCTCTTGAACAAACAGTTCCAATGTAAAAGATACTACATAATTACTTACTGTTTGGGGAGAAAAAGCAGAGGTTTTCAGGCTTTTTTCAGGGTGAACAACCAGCTCTCCATTTTTTCTCTGATTATGAACTTCTAAAGCATCAACTAGCTGCACTCCTTTTGCTAAGCAATGACGTTTTCTAATCTGTTGGGGAAAAAGAGTTCTGTGATCAAATGCATTGGACAGAGCTATGTACTCACACCAGCAGTCAGAGACTTTGCTTCAACTTCTCCACTGAGTTTTTCGGTGACACAGCAAATATTTGTTAAGTTTAACCAAATCTAAGCCACACAAGTCATTTGGGAAAAGCTAAAATGTTTTAATTACAAAATTCAGTAACAGCAACAACAAAAAATGTGTTATTATTGCTGAGCTTTCCTTCTCTAATTCTTCCCTAATTTTCCACTGTTACAAAATACTAGAAAGATATAAGAAGAAAACTTCCATAACTAAAACAAGAAAAAATTCATGTCACATTGATCTAAAAAAAAACCTTTAACAAGAGCAACCATCTGAGCAATACTCTAAAGCAATGCAAAAGCTGCTTACAGAGCACATATGAACAGGAGCACTGAGTCGTGTGATACTGGTGATGACACAAACGAAATCAGCACAGAAATATCACACTCCACATTAGGCCAGAGATAAGGAAGTTTGACAGAACACAGAGCAGAACTCTGACACATCCACAGTATTATTTGTATTTCTAATACATGACTGTAAGAGCACTTTTGACTCTAGCATCTCAGACTTTAATATTACAGGTCAGCTGGGAATAAATATATTTTGGGGATCCTAAGTGTCTTAATAAGCAAGATGTGATTTAGCACATGGTATTATGAACAACTCAGTGCAACAATGAACTCCTTTTTAACAGGTCACAATAAAACAAACAAAACCCTGTCAATCTAAGCTACAACTGTGACATGACACCTGTTCTCTATGCCCTTCTATGAAATGTTGACTGGTATTTGACAGTTTGGTTGAGCTACACCTGGGTTATTTCCCTGCCAATAAACTTTGCTCACCTGCTGCTCAGTTTCTAGAGGACGAATCCTTTTTCTGTCTACTTGAAAATCATCATTCTCTTGGTCACACAGAGATGACCTTTTCTTGGCAGATAACTTTGAAGCTAGTGTTTCTTTTTCCTTACATTCTGTAATAAAAAACAAAAGGATGTCCACTAATAGGAATGCATTAAATAAGGGAAACATTTAAAAAATACAACTGACTATAAATACATGCGATGGAAGAAACAACATCAGACATTTCCAGATCCTTTAACCACCATTCCCATATAGATTTTCCTCAAGGCAGAATCATGATAATGGCAAAAGATGGTCCCTGAACTGAAGGCAAAACCAAAAAAAATGACATCACTAGCTAAGTATTTTACTTCCAGAAGATTTTTAGCTGTCTCTGTATGAAGTTACCTGTGGTTGTTAGCGGGCTTCCAGGTTTTGTGGAACTTCCTGGTTCATGATTGTTGAAAGAGCAAGAAGCAGTAGGGTTCAGGCTTGGTGCAGCCTCATTGCCCTTGGGGTGGGAATGGCACGTGCAGCGACACGGCGGTGAGCTCTCTGCCTTTCTATCCTCCTTTCCACACAATGATGTAAGCAGTGGCTTCTCTAAATGACACAGACATGTCTTCATTAAAAAATACTCAAGAATATACAAGAAAACTGGACTTTCAAACCAGTTAAGACAACAGCTTTTGTTGAGGAACTAGTTATAAAACTTGTGTCTCTACACAGGCGAACAAGCTGCCCTCATAGCCTTTGAACAAGTGCAGTGCACAGAACTGTAACAACCTGCAGAAATTAGAAATATCCTTCTTTTTCAATTCAGTCTGCATAGCTACAATCCACACTGCTTTCTTTCAAAGCTCCAACTGCCACATAATTCCCTTATATGGCATATAATTCCCTTATATATATATATATGCCTCATAATTCACTTATATAGATAGCTAAATCCATCTGAGTGTTCCTGGCCATTACTGGTTTATATTGCCAGCAAGGCAATATGTACAATGGTGGACAAAGACCTGGTTAGATTGCTGAAACCAAATGTTTAAATGCTGATGAACAACAACAACAGTTCATTAGAATATATTTTGGTACTAAAAACTGGGCAAACAGACACAAAGACAACTTACCATACAGAGCCTGCTGCCATGATAATGCAGAACAGAGCAATGCCAAGCTTTTGCCACTTCCAGTAGGGCTCTCCAACAAACAGTGCTGTTTGTTATTTAAGCCCTTCACAATCTTTAAGAATAACAAAAATGAAATCAGAGTATTAGGAAAAAAAAACAAAACAAAGCAAAGAGGATGTCTCTAGTTAAGCTAGAAGTTGCAAAAATAGAAGATATCTAGTAATAGATACCTACTGTATTGAAAAAGAAAAAAAAAAAAAAGGCAAAACCACCCCCTAACCTCCTTTACTAATAAAAAGGGGTCCACAAGCCTTGGCTGTATTTCTCTCCAGAGGAACTTCAGAGATTCACTTACAGGGAGTGTAATACACTTCCCTGCTAACAGCAATACCTGATGGGGCTACCTTGCTTTCTTTAGACTACCAAACGTTGAAAACACCTGTCAGACAACCAAACCATTTCTCTCACAGAAGAAAAAAACGTGCTTAAGACTGTTTAAAAATGTTTAACTTCTGCAATGATGAATTTTACAAAGTCCTCCATGGACAGACGTTTTACTAAATCTGTCCCTCTTTCTGTAACGTTTCTACTACAGTAGATCTAGTTAAACAATCAGATATATTACATTGTAAACACATAACTAGTTTCTCAGCATAAATGTTCATAAACTCAAGGTGTACTTCAGCATTCCCCTGTCATGGGCCAGATATGATCGCACAGCAGAGAAAATAATAAGTTATGTTACAACTGAAATTCTCAAGTTATTGGAGGCTCCAAATTTAATATGTTTGGTTTCTAAATACTGATAGGTACTAGAAAATGTTCACTTTAATCCTACTTACAGCATTCATCATAGCCAGTTGTGAAGGGTAAGCCTTGCAAGGGAAGAGGATCTTCACTCCCCCAATGGTATACTCTGACACATCAGAAGACATTGCCATTTCTTCCTCTCGTTTATTTCAGGTTTATAACTGCTATTAAAAAAAAAAAAAAAAAAAAAAAACAAACAACCAAACAAAAACATAAAACAGTATTAACAAGTTCACACTAACAACCAAGGAAAGCCTGAAACAACATATGGTACCAATCTAAAACAAGCAGCAACTGCTAACCTGATAAAGGGGCTGAGCAGTTCAGGGTATCACCAGAACTGGCACACAGGAATTCTCACTCCCCGCAGCCAGCTCAGGCTCAGTCCTTGTTACAAATGAGAGCAAGTTGCCACCGTCTGATGATTTGAAATAAAAGAATGAATGAACTGCACGCATCACTTCAGATTCTGTTTCTCAAACTGAATATTGCTGGGATAAGAACTTGAATCTTTGAGAAAAAAGTATTTTTGAACACCTAAAAATAGCCATTTTCTCAATTCTGATTGAACTTCAAGACAAACAACAAAGATACAGCAGACAAGAGTAGCTTGCACTGTTGATTTTGTAACAATGAGAAAATACAACTGGATACTGACTATGAAAATGAGATGGTTAAACACTAACACTTCTCTTCCATGAATAATACTTTGTTTTCCCCAAAATAATTACTGTATCAGTCATTTTAATTGTCTGTGAGTATAATCTTGCATTTCTCTCACTATGCATAATAAAAGAAAGTCAGTTTAGCATGTTAAAATATTGAAATTATTGAATTAAAAATAGTGAAGAGGCATAGCTAGCTTTAAAATTTTATATTTTTTTAAATAACAATTTTTTTCTTAAAGGTTGTCAGCATCTACAAAACACAAGAGGAACTCTAAACAGGCAGATTCCCTGTGATAAATTAACTCACTAACCTCTGTCCTCATCTGACCATTATTGAGTAAACATATACATCAAAAAAAACCCAATATATGGCACACTTCAGCTTCATCCTCAACTTTCTCAACAGGAAAAAGAAATCCTAGCAAAAAAGAGATTGCTAACATTAGTTCATATCCTACTTCTCCTTCCAAAAAACTAACTGCACCTCACTAAAGGGCTTTTCCCTGTCACATTCGGGGGATCAGAGGATTCGCTTAAATGAGCACAATCTCGAAGTGAGCTTTGCCTAGACAAAAATAAGGCCCCATGGGGGCAGGGGACCTGACGGTCCTGGTGGACAGAAGAATGCTCATGAGCCAGCAATGTGCCCCTGTGGCCAAGAAGGCCAATGGTATCCTGGAATGTATTAGAAGAGGTTCTCCTTCCCCTCTACTCTGCCCTGGTGAGACCACATATGGAACATTGTGTACATTTCTGAGCCCCACAGTTCAAAAATTACCTCAGGGAACCGCTTGAAAGAGTCCAACACAGAGCTACAAAGAAAGATGATGGAGTGTAACATCTCCCTTAGGAGAAAAGGCTGAGGGAGCTGGAGGTCCTTAGCTTGGAGGAAACTGAGGGGTGACCTCATTCATGACTACAAGAATATGTAGGGCGAGTGTCGGGAGCAGAGCCAGGCTCTTCTTAGTGATGGCCAGTGATAGGACAAGGGGCAACCGGTGCAAGCGGGAGCAGAGGAGGTTCCATGTAAACGTAAGGAAAAACTTTGGTCCTACTGCAACTGCCTCCTGCCCTTTTCCGCCTCGCTGCAGCCGAGGGCAGGGAGCGCCGAGAAAGCTGCCGTCGTTCTCCGCCATCTCGCCCCGCTCCAGCCTGCACAGAGGCACCTGGGCGTTTTCTTGTTCCTCTTTAAGAGGCAGGGGTACCTCTTAAAGAGGAAGCCTTCCCCCTCCACCCCAGATGAGCCCGGTTCCCTCGCTGCCACGCTCCGGCACCTCGCTGCCGCTCACCTCAGGAACAAGCGAGCCCGCCTCAGCGTCCGTCCGTGCTTCCCGCCGCCAATCAGCTGACAGGAAAGGGCGCTGAGCCACCAATCACAAAAGAGCATACTAAACCGCTCCCGCCTTCCACCTCTGCGGTATTAGAGCCAATCACAGAGGACCTTGTTGGCCTCCAGCTTGTACTCGTTGCTAGGCACTCCCGCGCTTCCCGTGAGAGGACTCAAGACTGCAAAATAACTTCCAAATTTAAAGAAACGCAGGCGATTCCCTTTGAAAGTAAGTCGTACGCTACGGGTTTTTTTAATTATTTAAATACCACTACAGCATATAAAAAAAATCAGACAGAAAGAAAATACAGACATTTCCATTATTTACATTCTTTACATAGAGGTGACAAAAAAAGACTGGGTAGGCAGATGGTGTTATCAGATGTCACAGCACGCTGGGGATCCTGCAAAACCCCTGTGTGCTTGGCAGTTAGGTCTCAGCCTTCCTCAAATCACCGTCTAACCCAGGAAGCAGACAAGCTAGGCACAATTTTCCCAAGGCCACACTAAAGAATTATTAATTTCTAGAATATAAACTGATTTTAATTTAATTTTATTTTAAAGACCTTGGATGCTGTCATTTAAGAAAAGAGTAAGCGCTGGATTTACAAGTTTAGCAATTCCGGTATGTGGAAGCACTCTGGCACAACAGCTAAACCTTAATTCTTTCTCTACCACAAAACTTGTGCTGCCTCACCTATGAGCTTGTGCAACCCTCAAGGAACACCCAACCACTGCACCACACACCCTCTTCTGCAGTGCCACAGAATACCTGTTAAGGTTAAATCCTGCTTTTGTATACAAAAGAGCAACCAAGTTCATGAATGAAGCACAAAGGGTTCAGCCTTTTTGTGTCCACCAAGCTGCATATAACCACTTTGATAAGGCTGAAATCTGTCATTCCTTTCATTGTAAGAAAATTCAGCTTCTGTCACAGTCATCCTCAGTGTTGATTTCTTTTTTTTAATCTCATCCTGATGGCAAGATACCTTTGAACTTGCTTCTTAGGTCTTTCTCAGCTCTTTTAAACTGTTAAAAATACTGAATCATCTGAGCTGCGTTAAAAATACATATTCTTTGAAAAAAAAAAAAAATCACACTTCTACAGTTCATGTTGTACAGTCCTTTTTTTTAAAGAAACTTCAGATGAGTTTCAAACTTTTAATGAAGGCTGACTGATCAATAAATACAGTTCCTGATCATGGGAACTGAAACTGACCAACAGTTTGAAACACACAAAAAAAGTTAAAGCATTTTCTTAGTGCAAGTTCCTTACACCTCTTTATCAGGTCTTCCATGTAGCATTTTATGCCATCTTGCTCTGCAAGACCCTGGAATAGTTCATTTAACTTAAGCAAACATTCTACCACAAATTCTTCATAGTCATCATTTTGCTGTTTGCTTGAAAAATATTTGCTTTTCAGAATAATACAAAACTTCTTTTGGGTATGTTGCTGACTCACTCTAGAAACTGAGCAAACCTGAAAATCTTGCCCAGTTTCACTGCAAATTGTTTACAGACCCCATCAGCCTCAACAGCTTTCACTGGAGGCCTCTTTACAAAGAATTTTTTTCGTTTCAGCCATAATTGAGTGAATGAAACCCATGGACTTCTCGCTCTCCAGTTCCTCAGTCCACATTCACAGTTTTCTCCAAATTTAGGCACCACAGAGTGGGAATAGTTCCAGTACAATGTCATTTGTGTTCTTGCTAAACTCCACTTACACTCATGTTAATTATTTCAATGATAGTATTTTCAACACACTGACATAGCCGAACATCAGGGTCCATGCTTGCAATGTCCCTTGAACAACTTTTGTTAGATGAATCTTTACAAAGGCCTGACACTTCATGTGGTTTCTCCTTTAGTTGCTGGAGACCTAGAAAATTAAGTAGAAACAGCAAAGTACATCTAAATACATATTTTTTAAAATCTACTGTATTACACATTCATAACATGCATTGCATGTTATGAAACTGCATATTCCATGCACCAGGTTATTTCTAGAGACACTACAACTTTCCTTTCTCCACTATCAATATTCTTTACTCAAGTCTTTCACCCTTAGGCTACAATGGCAGATTCTATGTACAACACTTGCATGTAAGGATACTGGTTGAAACAATACAGGCAGGGAAATAAAACAGAAGGAAGGCAGTATAAAGCTGATTAAAAAGGGATACTTCCAGCCCACTTAATCTCCAGCAAATCCACCTATTTGTATGTATTTTTTTTTACATAAATTCCTTCTATATTTACAACATAACAGCAGTAAAGTTCATACTGCATTCCAGTTACACTCAAGCTTTTGAAACATGAACATCATTTTCTCCCTGGGATCACAATGTTACCTTTGAAATACAAAGTGCTTTACTTACGTGTAATAATTGGGTCAAAGTCTCTTGTTTGCGTAGCAACATCAGAGGCACAAACTTGTCCTATCTGTATCAGCAGAGACATAATATCTTCATACAAAGGAGGAAAGGCTTGACAGAATGACACCAAACAAGGCAGGGTTGGCATAAAAAAAACATAGCGCTTCGACTGGGTTAAAACTGCGAAGGAAAAGGAAATTGTTAAATAAAAAAGGAATCTCTATAAAAATCCAGCCAGGAATTGTTACTCTCACAGTCACCACTAACGCAGTGGCATTTAGACAAAACTGCCTTCAGCCTAGGCAAAGAATTCTAATTTACACAACGTGTGCAGGGGTTGCTGGAGTGCTTACCTGTGAGCAGGGTTCCCATCACATTGATGGCTAACCGAGCCACGCTGAGAGATTTAGGCAGTGCGTACTGGATACACAAAAATGACAGTAACTGGATGGCAAATATCTGTTAAGTAGGTAAAGGGCAGAAGAGAAATAAGCAATAAAGTTACATAATAATTTGCACTTCTAAGCTAAAGCTCTTCATGTAATTTACAAGTTAGCAAATACTCTCTATTTTACCAATGAGGAAATTAAAAGACACAGAAACACAGAATGGTGGGGGCTGGAAGAGACCCTCCAGAGATCACCCAGTCCAACCCCTCTGCTAAAGTGGGGCCAGCCACAACAGTTTGCCGAGGATCACAACACACCCGGGCAGGACTGGAATCTCTCCAGAGGAGACTCAACAATCTCTCTGAGCAGCCTCGTCCAGTGCTCCAGCACCCTCACAGCAAAGATTTTCCTAATCTTCTGATGGAATGTCCTGTGGTGATCTGTACCTGTTTGCCCCTTGTCCTGTTGCTGGGCACCACTGAAAAGGGTCTGACCCCAGTATCTTATAGAAGTTGTCCGTGTCCCTGACTTGAAAGACATTTAAAGGCCAGGCCTTTAATTTAAGGTAACAGCCTAGAGGCATTACTTTAATATTCCAGGCATGTCTGTACAGGACCTTTTTTAGTGATCCTTCTCTTTTCTCCCCTTACCCAGCGTTCATCAGGTTTAGCTACTGACAGTGACTCCCAAACCAGGTGACTGTACAGTACCTGCTTTTCGAGTTCAGGCTGGGCAATCAGCTCTGGTATGAAATCCAGACAGATATGCATCGACGGAATCCCTGCCACTGTCAGTGCCAGAAGTTCACATGGGTAACCCTGTGTCATTAACAAAACAGATATGTCAGTGTGTCAAAAGGGTTTTAAAAAAAATCTGCTTTAATTAAGATTTTTAATTAGATCTGTGTTAATGCTTCTTTTTCAAAACTAATAGACTTTTAAATCTCCTTTGTTCAGAATTATAAGGAACAGGCCCATAGCCCAAGGTAAGCTGGGTGACAAACCCAGGGTCTGAATCAGTTCTTTATCTTCAGACTCTATTATTTGGACAGAAAATCTCCCTCCACCTCCAGACCAAACTTGGCTGTAGTGATCCTTTCCTTCCATGCCTTTCCCCTGTGCTCCAAACTTCACCATAGGCCCAAACTTGCTTTCACAACCACTATGACTTATTTCACAACCATTATGACTTTTTTAGTCAACCAGTTCCAGGTCAAGGGAAATTAACTCCCTTTAAAGAGACTGCCATGTGGCAGTGGGCAATTTAACACATATTAGAAACACATTTATATTAAAAAAAAAAAGCTTTCTAATCATTCCCCTCTTCTTTTTTCTTGAAGGTGTACAGCTGCTTTGGCAAGGGCAACCTTTCTCCTTTCACTCTAAAGAGATAAACTGCACCCTAACAAAAAGTAAAGGTAAGAAGATGTTTACCCTTGAAGCCAAATTCCTGTTTTGAATAATGGGTGACCATATTTAAAAACATGGCCAGTAAAAAAGTAAACCACAAGAGAAATGGAACAAGGAATTATAAGATGATTAGCCAGTTTTCCTTGGCCTAGAAATGGGCAAACTATTTTGGTATAAAAAAGGGCAGAGATACAAACAAAGCATATGTTTACTGATGAGGAATAGGCACTTCCCTTCTCAGCAGCAACAGAGAGTTCAAGCACTGATACATGGAGGAAATGTGAGCACTACAAGTTTGGCAAGATGGGAAGCGGAGCAGTGAGCTATTACAGTTTCTGACGGTCACAACAACAGCATTCAACATCCTTTGACCACTTCACTTGGCTCTTTCTTAACCAGAGAAACCAGGAAAGAAACAAAATAGTACAAAGCAGACCTGGAAATGAACTAGTTTGACTATGTTGGGGTCAGCTATATACATCTGATGCAGCAGGCAGCAGATCAGACACTGGACCTCTCGAAGATTACACAGCAAGCTATCTTCTTCTTCTGGTTCAGGACTCCTAGGGCCTGCAGTACCATGAACGCTCTTCAGCAAACTGTGGGTGTTACTGCCTTGCGTGTTCTCTTCTTCTGTGGGTAAGCAGATCTCTAGAAGAATCTGCACAGCAGCACTGTCCTGTGAAGAAAACAAACAACAGAACAGGCAGAAAAACCTCAATGAAATCAAAGAAATCGAATACAAAGTAATGACAACTCAAAAAGTGGAAGACTGTCAGGTTGCTAGAATTTTTATCTATAGTTTTTTTTTTTATATATAGAATAAAAGCAACTCAGTTCAAGAATCACAAATCCTGTACATTGGAAATATCCCAATGCTTTATCTGAATCATGACTCAAAGTAAAAAAGCTTAAATCCAACAAATAATCACAGATGACACTTTACAATGCTGGCTGCTGCTCTTAAATCACAGTTCAAATGATCATGCATAGGTTTGTCACATTCATTCATCTTCTGTGGCCCCAAATCTAAGCACAGAAAGTGCCCCTGGATAACACAAAGGAAAAAGGGCTAGTAAGCAAAACTTTTCTGCACTAACTCGCAGAAAATGACACTATCAAAGCAGTTAACCAACACAATGCTTCAGACTAGAAAAAGATGACCACAAAATTTAACAACCTGAAAAAAGAGACAAGTTTTGTTTTCATAGTACCAAGAGTCAGTAAACAAGTAAAAAAGGTCACCTTTTTAACCTGTTTGTGTATTTCTGTTCTATTATTGTCTTTCCTCACATCATTTCACATCCATTTCTTCCTTACCTGAGCAGCAAGCAGGGCATTTTTTAATTCTTCCCTTGTAACTTCTGGAGCCTCTGGACCCATTGCATTGTTTTGGGACGGCCTAATATCTTGCTCTGCTGTTTCTTTTAGATGAGAATTGAGGTAAGCTTTTGAAGCAAGAAGATATCCATTCAACATGTGCAAAGTTATATCCATCAGAGGAGGACTCCTGATACAGGAACATAGGAAAAAGGCATTTCAGTAGGCAGAGAAAACTAAAAGCACTCCTCAGAGGCTTGTTTGTTGTGGCCTGGTTCATGCCAAAGGTGTTTGCCCTAGCAAAGTACTAAGATCACAATCCTTTCTGCTGCCCTGCCATTTAGCCCTGCTTCTCTCATGCATATACATGTAAGTGTTCACCCTACAAAAACAAAGAAATGCTGAAGAGATTCATTTCTGATGAACAAAGCAAATCCAAAATATGTTGACTATATGTGAAGTAAGGAAAAAAAAAATCATCTGAACCATGGGGAAGGACAAGGCAGACAAGTTCTGAACTGCTTCCACCACACTAAGATGGTAGTTTTCAAATCACATTGCATTCCAAATCTCCTAAATAGTTTTAGAAACATAGAATTTTCAATTTGCATCCCAGGGCTGAAGGGACATACATTTAAATATTTCACCTACAGGCTGGAGATTAAAGATGTCATCAGCAGAAACTCGAGCAACTCAAATGAAATTTGGATTCAGGGCTCAATTGCTAAAAGGCAAAGGGGGGACAGATGTGTGCAAAGAAGGACAAATCAAGTTGACTATTAGCCATTGATTATGATGAAAAGGATAATAAAAAGGGGGGGGGGAAATAAACCACAACTGACAGAAAACATGAAAAAGAATACACAAGGAATAAAGCTAGGGGCTAAAGTGCATTTAACTATGTCTCTTCAGCATAACAGACACAATTTTCTTCATTACTTTGAAAAGGCAGAGTTGTAATTTATGAATTCTGACTTATTGTTTGCATTGTTTCATATTCTCCTTAAAAGCTCATCCATTGCTATCAGTTAGGATCATTTTCAATAGTTCTACTCTCAGCTTATTCTTCTGCATCAGAGCCACAAAGCAGCATTACACATCCTACTCCGTCATCACTGACATTTACAAGAACTAATATCCACGTACTACTAAAAGACTTTCTGGGGCAATTGAGCAAGTCTCCCTTTGTCTTATCCATCAAACACCCACTGGCAGGAAGTGTTATCCAAAAAAAGACGCAATACCTACAAAAACCCCTGTTACGCAAAAAGACAGAATACATACAGGCCCAAGAGGTATGGCAAAAGACAGTGGAAGGATGTTACAGCTACAAACTCAACCACCACCACCCCCATGTGGCAGCAGCCATTTTAAACATGTTGCAGTCTCTATTTAGAACAAATACACACATACAAATCTAAAATGGATGACTCAGGTACAAATCCCAAAGTCTTCGAAACAGAACTTCTGCAACAAGACACCTGACATGCAGAAACAGCAAGCACAGCTTACTCAAACCTCAGACCAACAAGTTTAATACAAAAAAGATGGAACTTACAAGCTCCTGTCACTAGTTTGCACATAAGTTTGGAAGCACTGAATGCTTTTAGAAGTGTTCTGAGATACACCTTTATGGTTAGCATTCACTATGGACGTAAGTACCACAGAACACAGAGCTAGAAGAGGGAGATGTTTACCTGTGAACTCTCTGATCACATCTTAGCACAATCAAAGGATCAATCATCAGATCATTCTGAGTGTACTTCTGCTGTCGGACTATTTTGACTGAAGGCTGCAGAGCATTAACAGTCATCACCCACAACCTAAAATGACATTGTTTTAAAGATTTTTCTATTAGATAATCTGTAAAAGGATAAGGATCACATAAGCAACTGCACACTCACTGATCTCAGCTGTGTTTTTCTAGGATATCAGGGAGCAAACGCCTCATACTTAACTTGCAGCTCTTGAAGTTAACCAGGATACTGTTATCTTACACTCACTGCAGTTACAGCAAGCAAACTATTTTTGTTGTAACAGGGCATCCACTTCCTCATAAAAGGCATCTTCTTACTAGACTGTTTTATCAGTAGTTCAACATAAACAATGTACACTACAAACCCATGCTCCTATATTTTAAGCAAACTGGTGACTTCCTTTCCTCTCAAAAAAAAGTACTTTCCTTTTAAATGCAAAGGTTAAAAATGTCAATAAATAAAAAAGGAATATGACTCCAAACACATTCTGTTCAGTCACAACCTTCCAGTTTCCCAGAGGCACTGGGCCATTATTTTGGAAACAGAAAGTGGCATTTCACCTATCTGCAACACCAAACTGACCTGTGTTCTGAACCCACCTCCTTGGCATCACAGTGTTAAGAACCATCCAGAGTTTATTGACAGTCTGAAGAATCCTCCGAGGGACTCCAGCATTCAGCAGCTGATTCATATTTGATGTCAGCACTTCTGCATATGGGATCAATTCGCCAGCTGAGAGAAGTGTTAAATGTTCCAAGATCTGCATCAGCTGGGTGTGATTTCCAGGCAGCATGGAAAATGCTATGAAATAAAGACAAGGGGATCTTGGTGAAACTGGATTTCTGACCTCTCTTCTGACTTGCACCAGAACCATTTTCGTTAGACAAATGCAGAATAACCAAATGAATTAAATGGCTACACACCTCCAAACCCATATATTCCAGCCTAGTTGGAAAAAACAGTGCCTACTTCAGATGAAGTTTTTTACCTTCCTGGAGCTGTTTGGGAGAGTGGTTCTTTGCAGTGTTCGTAAGAAGCATCCTCCTCAGTAAGGCATCAGTGCCTGTGATGTGCTCCTCACAGATCCAGTCCTCCACAATGCAGAGGTGAGGATAGTTAGTTGCAAGCAGGCGTAACAGTGCAGAATGCAAACCTTTAGGGGTATTGAAGTACACAGCTTAGATGTGAGTAGCTGCATCTTTCACTTGAAGATATTGTGCCTATAGTTTCAACAACAGATCTCTACTGAATCCCTACTGAGAAGTTCAGTGAGTTTTCATGTTTACAGCCTGAAATTCTAACTGCAACAGAAAGGAAAAGTTAGCTTGTGGAGAGGTGGGAGAACCCTGTAGTAACTCAGTCTGGAATAGTTATAAATTCTCAGGCAACTCCTACTCTAAAATGCACCCTAGGTAGGTAAAACCCACTCTAAAAAGAACTGGTTTTCCTCAAACTTTCCCCATTACTCATCAATCAGATCTGTAATCTCACTGGTTACTACTGAGATTGTAGAAGAAAGAGAAAGGAAGGCACCCTATGAAACACACAACAGCCACAGAGCTGGGAACATGCTCAGCCCTTGTTCTCCATCCACATCAGGCATTCACACAGATCTACCTCCCAGCTCCTGCTGCAGTCCCTGTGCCTGCCGGATGAGGTACTTGATTGGAATCTGATCCATTAATGCTGAGGAGTAAGACTTGGGTTTCCTCTGCATGGCAGCTACAAGGGAACAGGACAAGAAACCACACCTAATAGTTACAGCTGGAAAAAAAATATTTCCCCAACTAGATTGATGAAGAAAATGCAGAGCACTTGTCTCTATATTATCCAGGTAAAACACAGACAGAATCACAGAATCTCAAATACCACACCTCATTCCTGTTAAAGTATTATATTAAGCTCTTTGGGAAACCATTTCTGTGAACATTTCCAGTTAAAGGTTTCCCTGATATTTAAATCTGTTCAGAAGATCTACACACATTTCTGGTGACTTCTTGGCCTGCTTGGACCTTTTTTAGTCTGGAAAACAAATTCTTCAACTACAGAGTTTTAGCAGAAACTTGATCTCTCAAATTTCTAGAGCAATGCTGATTTTTTTTTTTTTGTAGAATCCTAACTTTTATGCTGGGTTTGAATCTCACAGCAACATGAATTTTGGATATTGGAAGGAATTCCTCTATTGAATCTCATTTTCTGTTTTCCACTGATGCACTCACACATACCTAGGATCTTTGTGTTTGCCAGAAGTGCTTCTTCATAGGATAGGACATAGTAGAGGACAAGCAGCTGTGTTGTGATGCTGTAGCGTTGAGTGACACGACTGTTTTCTCCCTGTATACAAAAGCACAAATTTCATGCTGCATTCCTGATTCTTGACAACAAAATTTAGAATTTACCTACAAATCCCAAGATAGATGAGGCAATAAAGTCTTGCATAAAAATAACAACCCATGTGAGGTCCAAGCTGATATCCTGGGACACTAATAAGGAGTATTGGAATGCTGGGAATACAAGCCAATACCTGCCACCAGTTCTACATGTGTCCAAATGGCCATTCCCATACTTCAATCAAAATGAAAATGCTTTTTTCAAAACCAGCTAGAGTTGTTCAGCAAAGCAGTATTTTTATCTAAGAAGATCTGGTAGAATAAAATGATACAAATCCTACACAAACACCTCCACTTTTCAATCGACTAAGTGCTTTTCTTTGCATTTTTTAACAGCGTGAGTTGGTGAGTTCCCAAGGAAAAGGGCAAAACAGGGACAAACAGCAATCCTCCTAAAAACCAAGATTCACCCTCAAACACATGACCAGCACTGTAGGAGGCAGTTTACCACTGAAGACAAAACCTGAAGCAACTTACACAAAACCACATGTTCACATCAAAGGACATGAAAGAAGGAAACAAATCATTTACCCCAGAAAGTCCCTGAAAAACATTTAGTATCTCTTGTTCTGTGACTGGCTGATTTGTGGCCTCTGGATTGGATTTAGATGCAGGAGTAAGAATAGAGTTGATGTAGACATCAATAAGAGGAAGTAGCTGAGGATGGAGTGGAGTGGTGGTTTCACAGAGCTGCCGATAGATCCAGTCCTAGAAGGAAACCATCACAGGTTCAGTTTCAGTGCTGGAGGACAATTTCTTTTATCTGCAAGTAAAAGGCCTTTTAACTAGCTACGAAAATGTAACTGAATGAGGCTGTGACTTTGAGATTGTATCAGTTGGGCCTGGTCATAAACTACATATCCTGGACCCTGCCCTCAGCAGATCCACCAGGAAAACTTGTCCTGGCTAGAAAACATAAGGAAAAACCATAAAAGGAAACACATTTTCACTGTGAGCGTGACAGAGCACTGCAGCAGACTGCCCAGAGAGGTTGTGGAGTCTCCTTCTCTGGAGACTTTCAGAACCTGCCTGGATGTGTTCCTGTGTGGCCTGCCCTGGGTGATCCTGCTCTGGCAGGGGGGTTGAACTGGATGACCTTTCAAGTTCCTTTCCAACCCCAACCATTCTGTGATTCTGTGTGATACCATTTTGACTACAATTATATTAAGTGCAGACAGGGAAAAAGATCATTTTCTTATTCTTTTAACTTCACTAAGTTGTGATCTAAAACAGAGAGCTAAAAGTGGGCACCCTGTTTTAATACAGTTCCTTCTTAAATCACAAGGTGATAGGCTGTAGGAGCCATCAAGAATTCTGCTCCTATGATTCAACCAAAAACTCAGCCTGGAAAACCTAGACACCGTTATTAAGAACAGAAATCAAATGCAAATCCTACCTTAATGGATACTTTGTGCTTGGTGAAGGAACGACTTTTCAAAAGCTGGTAAATGCAGTGGATAGGTAAAAACCCAGTGATGTTGGCACTGAGATTGCCTGTCACAGGCACACGGACTGCATGGGCTGTAACAACCTAACAGAAACTTAGAATTAACAAGACAAATACTACAAATTATCAAGTTATCACAGTGCATGAGCACCAGGTGACAAAGCTGCACAGCAGCACTGTTTCTGACATATTTAATGTGGGTTGTTTGGAAGCTGAAGAACACTTTTATGTCGTTTAATACAGCATGTGTAAAACTGTAGCACACATACTACATTTGTGAACCATTTCCTGCTGCTACAAAAACCAATGTCACAGCGGACAATCTTTCTCCTTTGCTTTCCCATTATTTAAAAAGCCAAGTGTACAAAAATCATAATCACATCAGAGTAGAACAAAAAAAGATACAAGGCTCTTCAGGATCAGCAAGTCTTGGATTCTTCTTGTATATCAAAGCGAAGTGCTTATAGGGAAGAGGAAAGGAGAGAGACAGAGAGAGGAAGGCTCAAAGAACAACTCTAAGCTTAAAATACCTGTTCAGTGAAAATCTCCTGTGTGAAGATTGTCTTCATTCTGCTGAGTGAGCTGGGCTTAATAACAATCTGAAACAAAGAAAAAAGTCCTTCTAAATAAGAAAGCTAGAACGTTATTTACAAGTACTGCCCATTTCTTTTATAAACCTGTTCATTTTAAATCTTTTTATCTTCACTGGGATACCAGGAAAATATTCACATCTATACATCAAGCATAAACCAAAAGTATTTTCAAATTTCACTATATCTTCTTTCTCCCTAAAACCTACCCACCCAGCTTTTATATTTGCTCAGACATTGTCTCACGGTAGTAAACTGAAGGCAAATCTTCCTCAGGAATTGTTAGGAAGCAATTCTTACATACACAGCTGTTTCTTTAAGCAGTTTAACATGAAAAGCTTGCAACTCAATTTGGAAACTGCTTAAAAAAAAAAAAGTCTTGTAAAAAATTAATTTCCTGCAAACAATTATTTCAACAAGTCAGCACTTTTTGAAGCTACTTTCATTGTAGCATTCCTCTGTATCAAGAGATTTGCACAGTTTCATGTTTTTCTAGAGGAACTAATTTAGTTAGTTACCCATTTGTTTTACTTTACGTTTGCTTGAAGTGTATTAGCAAACCTCAAAGTTCTTCCTATCAAAACTAAATACAAGAGTTTAAACGCACAGTGAAAAGTTCAGTTGAACAGAGAAATGTGCTAGGTACAGTTGAGCCTTTACCTTCATTCCCAAGGTGGAGCAGACCAAATCAATGATAGCACTAAGCTGATTGCTATGGAAATACATAGCTACCAAGAGAAGCATCTCTCCAAAAGAAGCAGACACACCAGAGATGCTAATGGGGAAGAAAGAGGAGAGTTTATTTCCAACAGGATATAAGTAAATGTGAAATGAGGGGAAACATCAAAAGCAAAAGCCTGCTCTCACCTCTCAAAGTAAGCTTCTTCTTTTATCATCCAACTAAGCCACATTACCATGAGTTGCTCCTGTTCCGGGGTGCTGCACAAAGAAAATCCAGAAAAGATCCTTCTTTTAGGAACTACCACTAGTTTTACTAACAATTACTAACAGAAAAGCCAGTATTTGAGGAATTTTAGCCAGGAGACTTTCTGTCACTTCCACTTCAGCATTAAACAGCTGATAAGCACTGATATTTAGCCCAACTGTCAGGCACTCTCCTCTTTTGAATGCATACAGCAGAAAGCTACATCTACTGCATATCCCTAGTGCTACTCTTTTGAACAAGGACCTCTAAAGAATTTACCATTCACTTGTTCAATAGAGAGGTGAACTACTAAAGCCTACCCTAGCCTTCAAAACCATTCCAAACTTAGCTCCCCTCTTCAAAGTTTTGCTACAAATGAGAGGGAGAGCAGAGTGCAATACCAGCTTACCAAAGCGTGGGACAAATCCCTTCCACCATCATAGAGAGAATTAGGAGAGAAAAACTTCGCAGCTCTGGGGAGGTCATTGCCTTAACAGTGCTCTAACAGTAAAATCTTCCAAAGCTCCTCCTTTACTGAGAGGTACCTGACAAGAGTGGAGAAGGCCAGGAGCATACAAAAGGAAAGAGACACAAAGCGAACACCAGCTGGGGTTGCAGGAGGTCGGCTGGTCATCAGCTGCAGCAGCTGCTCAGCTTCCTCATCAGTCGGCCTGAAAAGGACAGAAAAACAACAAAATCCAGACTGCTAATTTAAATGAGTGAGGAGACTTCCAATCTCATCACAATCTTTAGATTACATTTTCTCTCTTATCTGTTTATCAAGCTGCCATCAATAAACTACTGTCAAGATTAACTGGCAATTCTCTATGAACTTCAAAACCTGTTGAGGTAACAACAGTAAGAAAAGTTCCCCAGGATATAATCTTGCTTGTTAGTACAAAATACCTAAATTAAAACTAACAATGCATGAAGCATTTAGCACTCTCTGAAATGTAAAAGGACAGAAACTCAATTCATGCAGAGTATATTGCTTGAATTTTCATCTTTTTTTTCTTCTTACTGCCCCAACGTTGCACTTTGGGCTCGACTTCTTTTAACAAGTCAGCACAAGTTATTTTGCAGCACCTCACTTCCTGCATTATTTTAAATTTACAAAATCAGCAAAGTTGATAAATGGATCTTTACCACTAGAATGAAAAAAACTTTTCTGCTGAGAGTAACACAGCAATTAAAAACCATGCCTGTCTCCAGAGACCTTAACATTCTGTGGTATTTGCTCTCTGCACTATAAAGAAACTTCCCTCAGCTGGCAACTCCAGCCCTCAGCACATGAGAAGAGTGTCCCCTAGCACTAAAACTGTCCAGTCCTGCCAAGACTGTTTCAAGGACATAAAGGCTCAGAAGTGCCTAGAGCTCTCAAGCTCTGTTGAAGTGAACAGAGAGAGAATCAAAAGCACAGGCACTGAAATGTTCCTCACTTCAGCCCAGCAATTCCCATCAAGGCGCAATAGAGACGTAACAACGCGCTGGCCTTCACCACGTGCTCTTCCTTCAGTCCTGAGTACACAGAAACGTTTGGCTCCATATCAACATCTGCTTCTTCCACAATGTGTGTGCTGCGAACCGTGGGCAGGATTCCCATGAGCTCTAGGAGCAGCTGCCTCCTCATTTGCCAAAGCACAGAACTGATATTATCTCTCTTTCTCTGCATAAGAGGTTAAAAGATGAGAACAACAATGTAAAATTCAGCACATCAAGCAACCTATTACATAAGAACTTCTGTAATGCTGAAGTCAAGGAAGAAACAGAATGGAGAGAAAGAAAGAGAAGGGTTTTTACATACAGTTTTCAGTGCCAGGGTAACAGGTAATTTGTGATCACATTGTAACAGGTTATTACATCAAAACACAAGCTTTAACTACCTGAGCAACTCAAGATGCACCTTGTGAGTACTGAGGATGGACACATTTATCAGGCAAACAATATGAACTTCCAGTTTCCTGGTTTTCATGTCTAAAAAGTTCTCAGAGGAACAATCAACTAGCTGCCTTCAAGGACACTACTTACAGACCTGACAGTCCCATGAGACCGTCTTGCAGAGGTTCCTCCCAGACACACAACAAATATGGGTGCCCACACTCAGAAGAGCTACAGCAAAACATAGGAATATTTTGCTTTAAAGCACAGTACTCAAAGCTGTTCATACCTGTTGGCCATTTCTGATAAAAGTTCCAAACCAAGTTCGAACCTTTGCGTTTGTTCCAAGTAGCAAACCACTCACAAAACACACCAGGTCGCTCACTCCATCATCTGAGGATTCATTTTTGGTGTGATCCAAGGTCAAAGCCACACCAAGACCTGGTAGGTGACACTCTTCCACCTAGATAAAAGGCTTGGGCTCAGTCATCTTTGTCATTTTTAAAGGTCCAATAAGGATCATAATTAAGGTTCTCTGGACAGCCTAAGGCCAGACTCACCACCATGCCTCGGACCCTGAGAGCCTGGGACGGGTTCATCTTGCACAGGTGGCGAAGTGCTTCTGTCCTCCGTCGGCCTCCAACACTCTCCTCGTCCTGCCGCTCACCGTTCTTAATCAAACCTCTGCAGACTGAATACCCAACAGGAGGGGTGAGTCAGCCTGGTCTTTCCAACAGAAACCCACAAAATCACAGAGGAGAGATACAAGCCACTTGGTTCAGCTCACTGTGACTCATTAGCTGGGCCACACAAACCTTGTTTGGGTAACAACTCAGGATCTACACTAAACAGACAGAACAAGAAAATGTTCTTTCTCCTTGGAGAAATTACAGAGTCATTACAGATTTATGCATCATCCAATTACTACTCATTCTCTATCTAATGTAACCTGTGCATCTGGCAGCCCTGGGGACTGAAATCTTATTGTGAGGCAGGGGATGCTGAACAGGCACCAGCAGTACAAATTTTTCACATTGGAATATGTCTCAGATGAAGGGATAAGAATTATTAGCAAAGCTGGAACAGGTTCATAGTCCCAGTCACTCACTGCCCAAGTCAGCCTTTGTAACAGTGACCTGTATCTGAAAAGCTGCAACGTGCACACCATCAGTGTACAAGAGGCTGCACAGAGGGGTAAGCAACATGATGAGAATGGGAGCCCATCAGCATCTGCAGGCATAAATGCACTGAAACTGTATTTCATTAGCCAACCATTCACTTATTCAAGTATCTCTGACACATGGTTTAGCCCAGAATTAACTTCACCGCTAGAAATAACTCACCCTCATTAAAGCTATCAGGAACGTTGGCCACCAGAAGGCAGAGGAACCAGGCTCCATTTTTAACATGCAACAGAGCTTCAGCCACATCAACTATAGGCAAGAGCGATGGCAGCTCTGCATAAAAAGAGAGGGGTTTGAAAGTCGCAGTGTTGCACTGTGAAACAAGTCCTTGTTTAAATAACACACAGCAGTGAACAGAAAACCAATCTGTGTCCAGCCTAGAACCACAAAAACGATTAAGGGAGTGCAATATCTTCCTTGAGAGGAGAGTGAGGGAGCTGCGGGCTCTTTAGGTTGGAGAAGGGAAGACTAATGGGTTACCTCATTATGTTTATGAAAACATAAAGGGTGAGTGCCAAGAGGATTGAGCCAGGCTCTGCTCAATTGACACCCAATGACAGGACAAGGGCCAATGGGTGGAAGTTGAGGCATAGGAAGTTCCATGGAAACATGAGGAAAAGTTTTTTCACTGTGAAGGTGACAGTACACTGGAACAGGAGACAGATTGTGGAGTCTCCCTCTCTGGAGATACTCAAGACCAGCCTGGATGTGTTCCCATGTGATCTGGTATAGATGGTCCTGCTCTGGCAAGGGGGTTGGATGTGATGATATTTTGAGGTCCCTTCCAGCCCCTGGCATTCTGTAATTCTGTGATCTGCCCCTCTTTCAAACAGCCAGCCTGGATGAACCTTAAATCAGTCACCAGAGCTTCAAAAGTTCTCTTGTTGCATTGGTAAGCAGCCAGAGAGCAGTGTAAGGACAGAATACTACACCTGCTTGCAAAATGCAGAGAACATCTGCTGCCTCCTCCAGATACACAGGACTCTCGAAGAGCTCAGAAGACTTGAGAAAAAACTCCCCATTCGATTCTGACACCTACAAGACATTATTCATCATCACTGAACAGGATTTATGAAGCCATTTGTCTAATCAGTCTTTCATGGCTTTAAATTCAGCAGATGGAATACATTAAAAACAGTCCCAAATGTACAGCTGTAAACACAGAATAGGGGAAAAAAAAAACATTTAAAGTAAGAAATAATTGCTGGAGGAAATCCTTCCATATGGCTGGTATCATTGCTTCTTTCCAGAAGAAAGAGAAGCAGCTTACTGACAGTTCTGAAGATGTGGTAAGTTTACACAAGGAAAATAAATGCTGGGGGGAGGGGGGTGAGAAGGGGGAAGGATAGGAGAAATATAGTGACAAATATCATACTACAAAAAGAGCAAAGAACTGGATGAAGAAAAGTCTTAATTTCATTTTCAAATATGATTTCTGCACTGATGCATAACAAAATCACATTATATTTGAGTACAACATAACAGAGAATACACAGAGTCTATATTACATTAGGAAAGACTATCCTCGTTTGTTCTCCAGGGAAGCTGAGTTCATCAGGCTGTGATTAAGCAGCCACAAGCCACTGTTCTGTCAGATGGGGCCTTTCAAGAACTGGAGAAGGATATTCACACATACCAGCAGCACCACAAACAGAAGCAGATAGCAAATCAACTTATCCAGGGGGCATTTTCACTGCCTTAAAACTCCCTAGTGCCCAGCTATAGAAGAATTTACCTTATTCATAATTGCCAGTAATTCACTGAGCACAAGCCGGAGCCGCCGGGGGGAATCGCTGTGTTCAAACTCCAGGGTCAGTCCATGCTGAAGCTGGGACACCAAGATGCTTTCTCCACTACCTCCTCCAAGCTTATGCCTAACAGACAATTAAAACCAGCAACTGTTAAGTGCCAACACAGACATTTTATCAGCTAAAGGAAAATGGCAGATCCTGCTGAGGATTCTTCTGTCGTGCCAATGATGTGAAGAATCTCGCTACTGCACTACATCATGAAACCCAATTCTTGGGGGAGCAACAGTGAAGAAAGAGCATCCCCCTGATGTGTCTCTTCCCCTCAGAGACGGGGCAGCCCCTTCCCTACCCACCCTCCGCCTGGACAGCTCCCCGCCGGAGCATCACCGCACCCCCAGCCAGGCAATGAAACCCAGCTCGGCCAAAACTCGGAATTTTCCTCAGGGGGTGTCAGGGGACACAAATGCCACTTGGGAAAAGCCACACCGCGGCTTGCACCCCAGATGTTGTTCTCTGCGTTACCGGAGCTGCTGCTCTTTACTGGCGTCCTGCTCCAGGGCGTGGAAGTCTACGGAGAGCAGAGCCACGATGGAGTTTACCGCCTCCACCCCCGAGAGTAGCCGCAGAATGAGCTTCTTGTCCTGCGCCCAGCTCTGGCTCTGGTCGGCGGGAGCACAGAGGGCCATGCGCACCAGGCAAGGCAGCAGCAGCCGCAGCTCGGGGTCGCTCAGCGCGGCCAGGCGCACCACGTCCACCTTCTGCATTGCCTCAAAGGCATAAGGGCTGACAAACTGGAGACCGGAGCACTCCGCCATGGCGGCCCCGTCTCCCAGCCACAGATGCCGCCGCTCCAACGTCGCACCCGCAGTGCGTCAGGTGGGAGGCGCGGAGGAAGTGACGCCAGGGCCGCGCGGCGGGCGGGAAGGCTGAGGCCGCACTCCCGCCCCTGCTCCCCGTCCCCCCCGCCCCGGAAATAAAGCGACTCCACAATCAAGGCTTCATGAATAATTTATTCCATTTGAAATTTTTTTTAAAAAGTATAAACCTTTTTCATTTCCTCAATCACAATTTGTACAACTCAGTGTTTATGGCATTCGGCAGCAATAGTGTTTTGTTCCTTAATCGCTTTTTACGTGTTTTTTTTTTTTTCTTTTTTTTTTTCCACGATAAATAACGACGACTTGGCCCATGGCGGGTGGAGGCTGTGTGAGAAGGCAGAACAGCTCCCTCGGCCTGCCCCAGCCGTGCTGGGAGGGGCGGGGAAGGGGACATGTCCAGTAAGGAGGCCACAGGCTGCGTCATCCCAACCCCAGCGCTCTGCAAGGTCCTCACATCCAGTTTACTCAGAAAGAAAAAATAATAATAACAAAACAGCAAACAAACAAGCAAGATTAGCAACGTCCTGAAAAAGTGACCCTGAGGATTGTGGTAGGTCCCAAATCCAGTTTGACTGTAAATTAAGCTTCACCGAAAATAAAAAGTACACCCACAAACAATCATTTAAAAAAAAAAAAAAAAAAAAAAACACCCCAACCCTTTTAAGTATGAAGCATAGTCCTGGGTCCTTTACTAAAAACCCCAAACCTTCCCAGCTGGAGGTTGTCGAGACAGTAACTTTGTACAATGTCACCTAAGGAAAGAATTCCAAACAAAACCCAGCTTTCTGCAGCACTGCTATCAAAATCAGACTGATATGCTGTGCCATACTGTTGTGCAGTGAATTATGTGGTGCAATAGCATATTTTTAAAACCATTTTGCTCTTTTCTTTTTTTTTTTTGAAAGATTTAAAATAATGCAAGAGAATGTTTTGTTATTACAGCATTACAAACAGTGCTCCATTAAAGACGTCTGCAAGTCTTCATAGCAACACCTGAAGTTAAAATCACCCTCAGAGGTAAATATAGAAATACAATAATCTACACCATAACTGACAGCTAAGTAAGAACGGAGCTGAGGATTTCAATATAAATTCAT
Organism: Indicator indicator; assembly: GCF_027791375.1. Classification (NCBI taxonomy): domain Eukaryota; kingdom Metazoa; phylum Chordata; class Aves; order Piciformes; family Indicatoridae; genus Indicator; species Indicator indicator. The sequence continues at coordinate 3,145,027 of NC_072039.1, forward strand.
TTCATCTTGTAATTATTTCCAGGAAATGTTAGAAAGAGCGAAACGTTACAGCTGCTTTAAAACGGAAGGATTGTTTGCAAGTACAGTTGGCGGCCTGCTGGTCTGGCAACAGGGTTTTCAAAAATCTGATTCAAATAGTGAGTCAAAAGGTGACTAAAATGACTTAAATACAGTAATAGCTAGATTCAAATAGATGTTTTCAATGGGAAGGGAATGGAAGGATCTCATTCTCCTTGCGCTGGATATTCACAGGAGGTAAACCTCCACAGCTACTTAACAGCACACTGCCAGGAACAGCCTTTTCTTGCATTTTGAGAAGCTATAGCTGAAATTTTCAAATGTTTAAGCTTGTACTTGCTAAAGAACCCAAGGTATTGGACTGTGATGATTTTCATTTATGATCCAGGTATTATGTGCACTTAAAACATGTAAAGGAAAGTAGCTAACAAAAAAAAGTATGCCCAATGGAGTAGTTGGCTCCATGGTGGCTAGCAGGTTTGATATGTACATTGCCAGCTGTGACTCTCACTTCACAAATGGCCCTTTCCATCTTTTATAGTGGTTACAAGATTATAATTTAACAGCATTTGGGGGAACTGAGGGGGAACTGGCAGCTTTCACAGTTGGAAAGTTTCACAGGGAAGCTGTGGTCCAGGTAACAGAACACAGTGACACCAATCAATGGTCAGGCAGCTGCTTCACTTACCTTTATGAACACAAGTCAGATTTAACACAAAAAGCCACATCAAAACCCAGCCTTTGGAACTTGGCTAACTGAGCCACAGTTAAAAATGACCACTTAGCAACAAAGCTTACAAAAAAAAAAAACCTCCAGAAGATAGGACATATGCTTTGAAAATTCCAGTTTTAGGAGCACTTTTCCACTTCCAAAAAAATCAGCCAAATGAGGAAAAAAAAAGCAACCCTTCTCTAAGACAAAAATTTAGGTTTAAGTTGCAGTGCATGACCAAGTAATGGGCAAGCCCCACTTTTTTTTTTACCCCTATTTATCAAAATATGCTAACTTCTGATTGCACACGTGTTATTTTGAAGAAATTACTGAAAATTTTCATCACCAATTGTACAACTTCTTTATACAAAACCAAAACAACAAAAAGAAAAAAAAAGGAGAGTTGCTAATATTGTATATACATGATTCAAGGAGACTCTGTGAAAAAGATGCTCTCAGGCAGCTATTTTGAGCTTGTAAAACGTGATTTTGATGAACGCAGTAAAGTTCGCTTGCATTTACAGAATTCTTCCTTGTAGAGGATTCACAGCAGGTGCACAAGTGGATCTTACAACTTGCTCCTTTACAGCTTTAGACCAGCGAGACATGGACAGTGTTAAAACCCAGGACGTGGCTTAGCGTGACAGGAGTTCAGTTTTTATCTGGCAGTCAGATGAGGAGCCCAGAAGAAAAAAAAAAAAAAAAAAGGCAAATGCAGTTTGCTCTTCAGCACCCGTAGGGGCTATTTTAGAGCAGCATCAGACATTTGGCATGTGCTAGGAGAAAGGAAGGAAATCACTGAGGAAAAAAAAATGGTGACTGCAACTCGAGGGAGAGGGTTAGGAAAGCCTTGTGGTTTGTCAGTCCCTTCCTTAGGGAGGGCAAAGCCTCCTTGGCACATGCCCCAGCCAGAGCCTGAAGAGAGGGTATGAGGAAGGCCATACACTGATACTTGGGACCTTCACCACAGTGCTAAAAATACATGGAAAAGGAAAATGTTCAGGGTTTCGTGCTGTTGGGGGGTTTTTGTTGGGTTTTTTTTTCCTTTTTTTTTCCTAGTGGAATAAAATCTGAATACCAGAATTCACTGAGAATCTATATACACCACATTTTAGTTAAACACACACCAATCTTAAAGTCAAGATTGACTATTTTTGCATTTGTAAAATGGCTAGAGCTGGGCTAAATTTCAGCCTTACAGGAGACTTTGGATAAGATCAGAGTTTTCTGTGTGTTCCTCCTCAAATTGATGTGGAAGAAAACACCACAGTGCCAAGAACATCTCGGTAACAGCAACGCACGAGAGAGATTCTTCTAATATTAAAACCTGTGTCCTGGAAATAGATCTGAGAATCTAGCCACAGCCCTGAACCATAACACAAACTTCAACTGAAGAGAGTTTATTCGTTTTATTCTCACTACAAGTTAAACCACCTACAATATCACTTAATATATTGCCATTGTTACTCTGTAAAGGTGTGATATAAAATGCTGTAAGACCCGGTACCTTTTCAATTTATATAAACACAGTGAACTTCATTACTGTACATGTACTCTGCAACTACAGCTTAGCTGTAAATCCCCCACACACAATGGTATGGACATTAACCCCTCTATCCCCATTAAACTGTACATCAAGACAATACAAATTTACTGTCCCCACCCACCCCTTACAAAAAAATAATACTCTAAAAGCAACCTACTGCAACTTTTAATTAAGACGATTACATATATTTTAGACCAATTGCTTTAAAGCAAGAAGGCAGTATAAACCTTCTAGGAAAATTTTTATAAAAGAGGTTAAGAAATATAAGACAATTTATACATTTAAAAACTTACAATAAATAAGAGATGCAGGCATTTTTGAATACTAGATACTATAATCCAATACAAGAACATCTTGATGTTCTGAAGCCATAGGTTGAAAATTATTGTTCCTCACATTTCTTCTCATCTCCATGCTTTGAATATTCATTAACCATGACTGGGTACTATGGCTCATTACTCTTCACAAATACTGTGGCTGGGGAAAAAATGGTTAATTTTGCTACTAAAAATGTTATAATACACTTTCTGATCATCATTCTAAAGCGTCCCCCATAGTCAATGACTCAAAGACAGCAGGGCCCACGGGCACCCCTCTCACAAGTCAAAACAATATTTGCTGGAAGTAACAAGATTCATACCCCATCACAAACGACTTGCACTGAGAAGAATTAACTTAGTCCTGCAGTGAAATATCCCTTTTCCTCATTTTTGTCTTGCAAAATTCAGATGAAGATCACAGCATATTCATGATAAAGTTATACAACTGATTCAGCACCACAAAATGAATAGGGAGACACGACCGTCTGTCCTGGGTTGCAGGATCACAGGTTAGCCAGGAGAGTGCATTGTACTGTTCCAGAACAAACCTGAAAGGCAAACAAGGTTCCGTCAAGCCAACAGATTTTTCCACCAGGCTTTCACAGCCCTAGTTTGCCATAATCCCATTTCTCTGGCATTAAAAACATCAAGTAGTTTTGCCAACATTCTGAAATAACATGCCTTCAGAATTGCTACAAACCTAAACTTTCTCTATTCTAATTGTCTATGCTTAATGAATGTCCAGAGGTTCTCATATGAAAAAAAAAAGGCAGAAAAAAAAATCTGATGTTTTCTCAACGAGTGTCCTCTCTAGACTCATACTTCAGCATTTCCACACGATTATTGTGCAAGATTCTGGCTTAGTTGCAACTATCTTCCACTCATGGAAGCATCATCATATGTGTTACACCCCAAACTTTCTTCTAGCTTCAGGAACTCCTTGTCCTTCAAATATTTTCAGTTGTAATCAATAATGATTAGCTAAAGAAGGGCCTAGAGATGTTTGTTTGCACTCTTGTGTGATAAAGCCTTCTTTTAAACACTCAAAGCACAGCAATTTATATTGTCTGTGATGTACTAAGGATAGCAACAACTCAAAGAAAAAGCCCACAGCAAGAAAAACAAACAAGCAGCAGTACTGAAATTGAAATGCATGGTGCTGTTTGCAAGTGATCAATCGTCAATACCTGAGCACATCAGAAGTTTGATTAGAATCAAGCGGATGGGAGTGTTTACTGTGGAGTAGCTCGTCTGATTGCACTGAAGGCACGTGGAGGTGCAAAGAGGCCTAAGGAGAGAAGGGAGACACCAGCAGTTACTGCCTGACTCAGCTCACCTGTACCTCACAGTCACCTTCCATTCTCTAACACATGAACCAAACCAAATCTTACCCTTAGGCCATCAACAGGTTCAGGAATTATCAGAATATAAAGGAAGTGCACACACATCTCTGCTAAAAGCACAGTGCCAGTAGTATCATATGTTTTAAGATTATTTTTTGTAATCCCTCTGCTACATAAAGCGATTATTAGACAAAGCAACCCCAGTGGCCCAAGATTCCAGTATCACACAGACTTGGAAGTTCAGTTGCTTTCCATAAGGCTGCTCTATTTTCGTTCCATCTATAGAGCTGATTAGGGTAAATAAGAAATCTTCTGTTCAAAAAAAGTCTTTTAGTAAAGCCACAGCTGAGCTTAGGCCAATACGAACTGCTAATCCAGACACAAATAAGGCAGCAGAAGATCTATCTGCACTACTGGAGAATAAAGCATAGTGTAAAAGATGCTAATTTCAGTCAAAAGTGAATAATGTTAATGCAGAAAGTTTCACTGTACCCTAATGTATAGCCTTAAACGTGCCAAGCATGCCTCGATTGTGCCATAAAAAGATAAGGGGATCAGACATTATCCAGACAGATGACACAATGGCTATCACTTGGCACCAGCCAACAGGAAAGCCAAGCTTTTGTGCTGTGTGCCATACATAAAGAGATTTACTTATTAGAGTTTTTTTACCCCGTGTAAATGAGATGTTATATTACACTTGTGCACTTCCTTCCCTAGCACTGACTCCCATTGGACTCAGGCATTAAGCAGGGATCTGTCTAGAAACTCAACCTGTTTTAACACAGCACAAAGCCAGAACCACAACAGGGTCCAGACTACTGCAAAAAACCACCAGAAGATCATTATTCTCTTAAAAAGGAGAATATAAAAAGCCAAAGCTCATACACTTCAATCCTGACCTCTCCTGATGCAGAAGCAGTCACATTCCATAACACATGCCCTGAATTTCTTCTGGATATCACAGTTCTGCTAGCTCAGATCCCAGCTCAACGCACAGCTTTATGGCCAGAAAGATGGCTGCACAGCCAGATGAAGTTACAGTACCTTAAGAAACAAGGGACACTGATTTTGTGCTTGAGGACACGCTGACCAAAACCAGTCAGGCAATGGACCTGCTTTGGCAGTTGACACAAAATAACCAAGGGCCAGTGGCTGCTGCAGTATATTTGTTACTTCATCGTGGGATTCCGTTGAAAGCAATCGATCTGTACCTTGACCCTGCAAAACAAAAGGCAATGCTTTAATGTGAGGAGACCACAAACCTCACAGAAATTATCTGTCTCTCTAACAACACAAAGCATTTTAAAATATCCAAGCACTGTAGACAATCCAATATCCAACCAACTCAAAACATTTCATAGGAAACTTTTATTCCACAGAAGGAAATTAGCAGGTAGAGAAAAAAGCAAACCACACCACACACAGAGCTCCCTTTAGTCAGAGTTACCTTGCCCATGTCACCTCCGTGGGGGTAGTGGGAGCCTGGAGAATGTACAGGGGATCCAGTAGGGGATGCAGGAAGGATATTTATAATGTCAGGGTCAAGATCATCTCCAGTGTCTAACAAGTCAAAGATTCCCATTCCGTCTGCTCCATCTTGAAAAAGAACAAGACCAGTGAATTTGTACAGTTTTCTTAGGTACAGGATACAACCCCACATTCTGAAATCAAGTGATTTTCCACAGACATCTTGTGGTTTGCAAGACTAGACTGTTTAGTCTAATTACAGGGGGAGTGATGAGGGTTTTTTGGATTGGTTTGTTTCCAAAGCAAGAATAAATTCAGGCTACTAACCATTGTTTGTGTTAAAGGCCAGATCCAAGTTTTCAGTGGTATAAGTTGACGATGCTACTTGCACAGATGCAGATGTGGGAAACACCAGAATGTGAGTGCAGGATGTGTCCTGTGGGGTGTTCAGCTGAGATGTCTGCATGTTCAGAGTGGTGCTGCGTCCAAACACAGAGCCGGTGGATACAGAATCTTTGGGAGAGAAATCAAGTCACTGGCCTTAGTTCTGCTAAATCCAAGCTATTGCTTCTCTTGTCAAATAAACCATGAACAAAAGAGAGAGCTTCTCAAATACCTGGCATAATAATGAAGGACCCCTGTGGTTCCATTGCCACCAAACAAGCACTGAGAATGCTAGGAGAGTCTGCAGCAGAGATACCACACATTCTGCACATATCTTTTAGTCTCTTACTGAGGGACTGAAGGTTTCGGCGACTCAGCAAACAACTCCAGTCTGAGGAGATAAGGACAGAGGTTTGCCTAGAATAGTGCCTGCTGCAGAACAGATATTTCATATGCAAGTGTGTGGTGCAAACTTCACGTGTGTTACATATCAAATACACAAAGGAATGCTGAAATTACTTAGGCTTTCTTCTAGACACAGGGATGCTTTAGATTACTGAGAAATGAAAGCTTCAGATCGAGTTTGAGACTCACAGAGTGTTAACATTACCTTTTAATTCTCCGTGTCCTATTCTTCCTAAACGGCCTATTACAACTCTCCATGGCAAAGAGCTCATCTGCACAAGTCCCAGGCACCATTCCCAGAGTTTCTGAAGACCAAGTCTGCGGGCAGAGCCTTTTTTCCTGCGAGCTCTAGAATTAAGAAAGAAAGGAAAACAAAACTAGAACTCACCAAGTTCTTGACAGGACCAAAGAATGCTGGGATCACAGCACAGGAACTGAAACTTTGGGTTATTTCTGGGGGGTTTTGCATTGGGTTTAGGTGGAGTTTTTGGTTTAGGGGTTTTTTTTGGGTCTTTGTTGGTTGTTGGGGTTTTTTTGGTTGCTAGGGTTTTTTTTTAATTTGATTTTGGGGTTATTTTTGTTTGGGCTTTGGTTGGTTTGGTTTTGGTGTTGTTTTGGGGGTTGGATTTTTTTTTTTTTTTAATTCATCACATTCTAATATGGTCATCAAAAGCTAGCAAGTATATGTGAGGAGTATGACCACACATACAAAAATCTGAAACACATATCTGAAAGCAAATAACGCCCTTCTAGAAATTAAGTTTGAAATAATGATACAGAAATAATACAAACAATATCCATTTGCTTCAGCTGGTTTCATAACCCAGTGAGCCTGCAAAAGTCAAGAGTTATTCTTACAGCATCATAAACTAATTCTTCAGGAGAAGGAAAGAAGATCTGTAGGCTAAAACCAAATTTAACAGTTTAGCTCTTACCTGTTTGGTACATCAATGTTAATTATGCACGTTTCTAACTGTTCTCCATAGAGGTCTGTACAGGATGCAAGAAGCCATCTTTGATCATGAGACAAACAGTAGCCTACAAAGAGCACGTTGTACTTCTGGCCAGCTTCTCCAAAAGTCTCTCCTAATTCTGTTTGCTTGTCCTTTACAGGAGCCAGTATGAAGGGAGGGGTGTACAGTCGAATACACTCAGGTCTCTATAAAGATGACAGAGCAGACAATGAAGCTCTGGGAAGCAATTCCCCTTAAGAACCCTGGTTAGTTAAGGTGAAAGAAAACCAGTGATTTATGAACCACGGACAGCCCTGTGCATTTGCACAGTCATGTTACCAATACTTACATCAGGGCTTTTTAGGGCAGTTTCCATGGCTAAACCTGGGCCAAAGCCAGTTAAAGTTTTCACATTGGTGGAAGTCGGAAGAGGTCTCCGACACTGAGTAAAAGCTGAAAATGCCAAAGATTTTAAATGCTGAGTGTAAATCTGCCGGTCTTCATGTTTCACAGGCTGTAGAAGGTACTGACATGGGACGATCTAGAAGAGATTACAGAGAGAACATCACTAAATGGCTTTTGAGATACTATTTGGGTGTTGCTACTAGAATTTTACTTTGCAATCAAATTTCTCTGGTTCTTGGATACCTCCTACCACTTCTTTCAAATCTATGTAGGACTTCACTTACTCTCTGTGAAATTTTCTTCAGAGAAAAAAAAGAATTTGTTTAAAAGAGAATATTAATGATTCCTCCAAAAAACTGCCTCTGTTAACTGGTTGTGCAGTTACTGCTGACATGACAGCTGGGTGTCTATCAGGAAGGAGCATAGTCTGAAGTCCAGCAGGGTCATTCCACTGTATAGATTGCAGTGATGGAACTAGCAGCTTTCACTCAGTATTGGAGTGGGCAACTTCATTTTCTCTGGCGAGTTTGGCATCTACTACAGAATTAGGCTTTGGTTAATAACACCCTAACTGCTCTAAAAACTATCATCTAAATGATTTAGCAGTTGTAGTAACATTTAATAAGTAACACATACCACACAGTGTGTGCGTAACACGTACCATGTGCAGAATATGTGGGTGAGCTTTAGAAAGCAAATGCAACCTTCACCTCAAGGGCATTATCCCCTCCAAAACACAGCCACAGAGACTTTGTCCGGCCTGTTTCTGTCAACCTTGACTCACCTGCACAGAAATTATGTTCTTGATGTTAGGAGGAAGGACCTGAACCATCTCCAGGAAGCAGCGCAGAAGGCCAAGTGTCCATAAACTGGAGGAGCTGCTGTTCTCATCCTTTTTTTCATATGTAAAAGGATCAATTATGTAAACTACAATTGCAGGTGGATAGGTGATAGCATGGGAATCTCCATCTGTGGGGACTCCAACTTTATCACGATCCATAGTGCTGGAAATGAAATTTCAAAACCAGTTACAAGAAGCCAAGATTGATAACAATTCATTTTTTACTTTGAAAGTAACTGCCTAATATCAATGTGAAAGAGCTTTGCATCATCTGTGGTGTAAGAAACTCTCTTTTCATAGCACTTCTGTAGGTGAGCTTATCAGTTGCTCAGTGTCACTTGTTTCTTCTTTAGCCTTCTCTACTCCAGAAGCTCAACAGCACAGAGTTCTAATCCTTCCACTGGTGAACAAACATTTCTACAAGGTCAGTCAGTAAGAGCTATCTTTACTACTATAATGCTGATAACAGAAAACAGAACTTCGAGATGGTGCCAGTTATCTGTTCCCTCCCCCCTAAAATACAGAAGTGAGTAGTTTGGCAAATTTTCTCTCTACAGAGAGAGAAGAAAAGAGAAAGTTTATTTTTGTACCACAGCACACACAGAGATGCAGTTAGAACTGCAGTGAATGCTGAAACTAGTAAGTTCAGCTCCACCAGGAATGAACTCTCATTCTCCCTGAAAAGCAGCCTGATTACTAGGAAAAAAACACAGGATTTTTGCTGAGGGGACAAGAGAAGCATTAACAGGTTCACATTAGTTAAGCTGAAGTGTTTGGTTTTTGCCCAAACAAGATCTGACTTTGCATCTCATTACCTTTCAGAAACCTCTGGATGGGGCTGTGCTGGTGCTGAAGCAGCATCTCCAGACATCCCTGCTGTTTGCAGTGTTGGCTGTTGCTGCTGTCCTCCTGTTTGCCCATTTTGGACTGTTGCAGCCTGAGTGGGCAGGGAGGCAGAAGTGGTATTGTTCATACTGCTAAAAGATGGAAAGGAGGAAGGCTTGCTTGTTGGTATCCCACTGCCCATGTTGGCAGAAGAGGACGATGGAGCAGTGGTGGTCAATGTCGAATTGACTGTAGTAGCTGAAGACATGGCACTGTTTGATGTCACTGTCACAGTACTACTGGTGGAAGCTGCAGGAGCAGAGGATGGAGTGTTGGGATTCCCAGCATTGGCTGTCACTGAGGGCAGAGCAGAGGCCAGCTGGCTGGAGGGAGGGACCAGATTTGTTTGGGAAAGTAAAGAATTGTCCAAAGGCTGAGAAGCAAGATAGGGACCTAAAAATCAGAAAGAAAGTAATCAGCATGCATTGTTGATTGAAACTAGAAAACTGCAGAAACAAGACAATGAATAAATACAGTCATAGAATCATTCAGACTGGAAAAGACCTCATGATCATCAAGTCCAACCATTAACACAGCACTGCCAGGTCACCACTAAACCATGTCCCTCAGCACCACATCTACAAGGTTTTTGAACGCATCCAGGGAAAGTGATGTCACCATTTCCCTGATTTCTTTTCCTTTACTGCAGTGGAACAATTTTATGAAATAAGGGGGGGAAAAAAAACAACAACAACAAAACAAAAAAACCCACTCCAAACAAAAAACCTACACAGACACCACAAAGCAAACACCAAACCAAATTTCATACCCAGCTCGTATCGGCAAACTTGAGCATACAGTTTGAGTTTGGAAAATGCTTCGTTGTTGGCATTAGCTGTCTGGGAGAACCATTCTGTGACCAACTTCTCAGAAAGTTTCTTTGAAGCAGTAGGTCCAACTCTCATGATCCCATCAGGTAATAACTTACAGATAGGTCTGTGCTGACCAAGCCTGCACGACTGCAAAGAAGGTAAAATAGAACATGTAAGATAAGGAATTTATGAGCCTTGAAAACTATTAAAAAAAAATCACAGAAATTAACAGATAGGACAGAAAACTCAGAGTTTAGCTAGGATATACCCAACTAGCATTTAGTTAGGATATTCCAAACTATCACTTTAATTCTAGACTGCTACACCAGTATGAAACATTCTCTAATGATTTTATAATTTATCTGCGGGTTTTCCTAGAAGTAAGAAAAACAAGTTGATACATCAGCCTCTGTAATCTCAAATCATAACGCAAGCCATAGGTGCATTTGATTGATTAACTGCAGCTAAACCAATTGCAGTGGCAATGCAGAGTTTCACCACTGTGTGGCGTTTAGCAGAAAAAGACTCCAAGCAGCTATTGCTAAAAGGACTGGTGAGCAGCAAGAACGTTAGCCAAACGCCTGTTCCTAAAATCCTCCCTAGCAGCTTCCTGAGACAGCATTCTCTGCAAGTGTCTACACCACCCGAGACAAGCCTGATAAGAGTTATGAGTAAGTATAAGAAACAATCTTTTGAAAACCCATTTCACTGCTAACTGCCATAAATAACGTACCTCATATATTGCAGTCAGATCCCTAAAGAAGCTTTTTGCTCCATTCAGCAGAGCCTCGTTCTCAGGGCACACCACAACATAAGCAACATCTCTTTGAGAGCCGTAAGGTTCCAACATCAGCCTCTCCCAATACGGCAACGCAAATGGAGACAGCACCAGAAAATCATAATCATAGCCCAACAAAAATGTTGGGATTGGCAGTGGTTCCGGGGACTCATCAGTTCCTGGAAAAGCAAAACAAGTTTTCCAATATATTAAGCATAAAGGTTAAAATTAACACCCTGCTTCTAGGAAACACCAAAAACAAACAAACAAACAAACGCCACGAGAGTTCCCAGCATCTAACAGGAAATAGCACTGAGCAAAAATGGAAGAGCTCTCATTGGAACAAAAACAAATGAAAATCCTGCAGGTATGATCCAACCCTCTGCACAACAGCATCAGCTCATTATTTCTGTGTGAAAGCTCGCAGGACCTCCAGAAGTTCCACTGCTGTTTCATGTTTCTGTTGGTACACTGACAATCAGGAATCAGGTCCAGGAAGCCTTGCCCAGAGATTGGTCAAGAGGAAGGGGAAGAACTAAAAATAGTTTAAGCAGGTAAAGGACCTGCTTAGGTCCTGTAAAGGACCACAAAAAGAAAAACAAAACAACCTTAAAAGCATGCATTTACAAGTACCTTAACAGTATAATTACCATGTTCCAAATATAGCTACAAAAGATCTGCTGGTGAAAGGTCACTTTTCTACACAGTGGTAAATCAATCTCATATGCTAATGAAGTCAGCTGAAATCTTGAGTGCACAGAATTTACCTTGGATCTCTGTACACGTGCACCACATGTTGGCCACTCCAAATATTTATCATAGACAACACACTGGATAACCTCAGATCTTCCATATAGTTCTGCAACTACTGAGCAATAAATCACAGTTTTTCAAGCATTTCAAAGCTAGCATTTTTTAACGAGACTGTTTTAAGAGTAATTAATGTGGAGTCATTCTTCTGAGTAAAAACAGAGTGATTACTGTTTTGAACATCAAATCCATCTCTGCAATTTCAGTCCCTCACTCAGAGCAGTGCCAGGTGTCTACAAAGAGTGCAACTGAGGCTGTTAATTTTAAACACTCATCTTTAACCCATTTGCTGTTTAAAGGAATAGAAACGGTTGCTGTTTTGCTGAAGAGAAGAATCCTCCCCTGTCTAACAGCTCTGGTTAGTTAAAAGAAAGGTCAAATGATGTTTCGAATTCCAGCAGGCTGAACAGCATCCAGAGCCTGAGGTTTGGTGGCGGGAACAAGCAGAAGTTAACAGAGAGGAGCCCCCGCAACAGTTACCGTAAGAGCCTCTGCCTGCCATCTTGTGGAACTGCTGCCAGGTGAGGGGCCCCTGGACACCCCAGGACCGGACCGTTCGCTTCTTCTGAATTGCATCCTGAAGAACTGGCTGAAGCGAGAGGAGCATCCGAAGGATGTCCTGGGAACACTGCATGCTCACATCCACAACTGAAAGGGCAAAAACACATTGTCAGGGTCTACTGCAACAACGGGATCCGAGAAAGCCCTCCACAAACAAGCCAGAATCCTGAACACCTCGATTTTAAACAATCTCTTCTGAAATGTACATGCAGGCCACGACAGAGGTTAAGCACACAGAAAGAGTTCTCTCACTTACAACAAACAGATTTTTCTTTTCTTGCCTGTAGAGTTTTTACCCCTTTACCAACTGATGACTTAAACCGAGGGAGGGGGAAAATAACATTTAAAAATAAAATCCAAAGAAGTAGCAGAGCCCTTAAATACAGGATTTTCTCTCCAGATAAAGGAAGCTGGGCAGACTGCCACCCAGTGCTCACTCCACAGAAGTCAAACAGTCGCAGCCCATTTCATCAGCGTGCCACCACTATGCCATTTAATGCTGTAGAGGGTTTTTACTCTTAAAGGTGACAAAATTTGGAATCATTGTGGAGCCTTCTGTTTAAGAGTATCTTTATATCCTATTATCTTAAATACCAAGGTCATAGCAACACTGAGTTTTCTCCTGGGTGTCTGAAAACATTGATTTTGCTGTAGCCTGGGCTTTTAAACTTAATTCCCCCAACACAGGCACCTCACTGTGTTTTCCTGATAGTCCTCCTCATCCTCATTAACAACTATGAATTGCAGCTCCCTGCTATCAAAGTTTTGCATTTCACTGCTCACCCTGCTAGAGTTGCTACTTGGAAAGCCTTACTGAGAGGGGACGCATGCAAATACACACAATAAAGGCATTCCATGAGACTGTATATCATTAGTCAGGCCCTAGAAGGAAAAACCCAAAGATCTCTGGCAGATCCAACATGCCATCAAGGCTACAATAATGCTTTATTTGCCACACATGCCATTAAACTATCACCTCCCCCTTAAAGAAGGGGGGGGAGGGAAACACACCAATTGAATCATAAATCCTGTTCAATTCTCCCACAGTAGCCTTGACAATAGTCACCATTTGAACCACCTACACTTCCTGTGTACACTCATTCCACAGAGCCTCTGTAGATGCAGTCATCAGAAGCTGCTCTACAGGAATTAGCCTAATGAAGTGCTATGGACACTTAGTCTGGTCTTACAACACACCTCAAATTTATGTTAGGAATTTATAACTCATAGTAGCCAAGGCCTACACTCTGCTTGGTGTGTGGTACCAGCATAGAATGCAAAAGGAATGGTTATTCTGAGCACAGAGAAGTCAATGCAAGCATGCAGGTAGAAAAAGCCTCAAGCATCTGAAAAATCACAAAAACCAAACCTTTCCAAAAAATTCACAGGTGGACAAGGAGAAAATGATCAGTTTTCAATAGTTACCATTTCTTTTCGACCAGTGGTGCAAGCAAGTAGTTTTCACAAGTGCTTCATCAACTTTCCCTCCTGACATATTGTCCATGAACTGCCGTCCATGTTCCAAGGCTAAGTAGCAGTCATTGCAACAATCCCTTTCTTCCACGCGTACCGGGTTGCTAACTGCACCAACTTTGGGAATGGAATCTTGATCTGCTGCTCCAAACGGTGAGAACAAGTTGGTGCATTGATCCTGCAGCAACAGTATTAACTCATCAGGCAGCTTCTCGGGTTCTTTCAGTCCTCCACTGCCATGTTCAATAGAAATAGCTCTGAGAGCTTCAAAGCGTTTTTCTGCTTCTTTGCCGCACTCTGTATTTCGTCCCAGGATATCCAACTCATCTTCAAGAAACAGTCCAGAACTGTTGCCAAATTTTCTATTCATAACAGCACTGAAACCACAGGTACACCTATACTGGGCCTCTTGTGTTGGATCAGGAATGTAAACCCCAACATCAGCACCTTTGATGTTCATATTGCAAACACATATGCAGCAGCTGTCAAAGTTGCAGTCTTTGAAGAGGTTCATGACAGATTCCGAGAGGATGAGATTCACATACAGGCTGTGTGCCTCAGGAATGGAAGGCACGGTTGCAGGTTCAACGGAATTCAGCGGCCTGCACGTCGATGGGGTGGAAGCTGGGGAGTATAAATCAGAGTTCTCATATTTGACTGAACCCTGGGCGCTTGCTGGCCCACCAGCTCCACGAGGTGTTCGAGGAGTCCTTGGTGTTCGAGGAGTTGGGAAACGAGGAGTGGAAGGAGAAGGGAGAATTCCAGCTCCACCGTTACTGGGAGGTGCACTGCTTGGTGGCATCCCGAACGGAGTATGAGTTTGTGGTGTGTATGCAGGGCCGTACTCTTGATCCATAGTGCTTCCATCACTAACAGCAGCCACAAGGAGAAGGAAATACTTTAAATACACAACATACTGGTTTTGAAGTTTAAGACTCTAATTTCTAAAGAATGACCTTCCTAATTAATATTTGCCTTTTCAAACCAGCCTTTCATAATCCACAGTGAGATTTTCATTCCCTAAGGAACTTCAAGAGCATTTGTTCTAAATGACTTTGCAGGACTCCCACTGACAGCACTGTTAAAGAATCTTTCCCCACCTCCTTTCCTCTTTTCCTTTGCACAAAGCTTCCAGGGAACAAGAGTGGTCAGAATAAATTACAAAGTCTGAAAGGACACCTTTTGTCTTCATGTTTTATTTACATGTAGTGTTGGAACACACCAAGGAAATACAGCAGGGCTGTCAATGGCAGATTCAGCTGGATCCAGGAGGAAAGCATCACCTGGAAACGTTTAACATTTTCTTTCCTAAGCAGCTGAGTATCTCTCCAAAGACCTATAAGGCTAATGACACCTGGAAACATGCTGCTTAGGAATGACCTTAACAGAAGCAACATATTTACTGCAAGGTTTAACATTCATATCATTCTATGAATAAATACACAGCCTCCTTGTTGCCTAATCCATTTATAGCAGCTACTAATGCAGAAGAGAAAGAGGACTCAATCTTTTCTTCAAGAACTGCCAGCAAGACCATCACCACCAAATGCAGCCTACAGAAATGCTTACTGCAGTACTACTGTTACCAGGCAATGTCACACTGGGCACAGCTTCCAGTCAAGGGAAATGTTTTCCTAGTCCCAGTACAGCTGAGCTTATTGCTACTTATGAAAAGAATTTAAGAAACAGAAGCACCACCTACTAAGCCGTTGCAGTACCTACAACACCACCGCAGAAGCAAAGTCCCAAGTTTACATTTATCTTGATTGTTACCACCTTCATTACTTATTAAAACTGGACTTGCACCATTAAGCTTCCCCAAGAAGCCTTTAAATGAGACAATGAATAAAACGTATGCACAGTTAAGAAGCTATTTGAGAAGACAGTCTTGTACAGTAAGGTTTAATAGTAAGGATTTTTTTAAAGGCCCTTGCCAATTGTATAAACAGTGTGTTTTTATAAATACTTCTCATTACAAATTTATAAATAACTAAAATTTAGGGGCACTTCCTATAACTGACCACTTTATATAGCTTAACAATTTGTGGCACAGGTCATACCCATCTTTGATGAATGGCATGGCAGGTCCCGGAGGAAGTAAATCCAATTTTCCCACAGCCCAGCTCTGGCGATAAATGCATTCTTCTGGCAGTTTGATGGGAGGAAGACACTGACTGGGAAGTGTCTTCAGTGGTGCAAACATGGAACATCCCACTAAAGCTTGACAGTTCTCAGGTTTATACACGTAAGAATAATCCTGGAAGCCAGACATGGTAAAGCATTAACACGTAAGTTAGTTCACTTCAGCAATTAAAATGCTTCTCAAGAAAAATGTGACTAAGCCACAGTAGTTCTGTAATATTCAATCCTGATACAGCTGCAAAACAAAGTTAGAGTTATACACACACCATTCACAGCCATGACTCTCCAAAAAGCAGTACACAACACAAACCAAACAATGAACTACAACTGCTGAAATGCATTCCTTCAGCTTCCTAATGATTCATTACTCCTGAAGTAGTAAAATAGCATATACTACTTATTAGAGCATGTATTACCTACTCCAGTATAACACAGGACACAAGGTAGAAGTTGTAGTTAATTTCCCACAGTTCCTATTCAGGACTAAGTATTAAAAACTGAGCAATAATAACTAGAAACATTTATCAGGGCTATCAAGCACTACCTACCTTTATTTCAGCAGGTTTGGGGCTGCAGAAACCCTCATCTACTTCAATTCTGAACTGAGCTCCCACATTAGAGCTATTCCCTTCAAGTACTGTTCCTCCAAGTGTAGTGTCCATGCTGCCATATTCCTTATTATTCATGTTCATTGGAGAAAAGCCCATAATATGTTGTTCCAGTGAAGGTGGAGTTGGATACATTTTATGGAGATCTGCAGTGCCTAATGTCAGATTAGAAACAGGCTTTTAGAGCTGAAAACATTCTGAAGCATTTCCTTTGTTTTAAAATTTCAGTAGGGCAAATGAAGCATAGGTTTCCAAACTCCCCCAACATATTAGCAAACGTTTAGAGCTAGTATTCTGTTTAGAAAGAACAAATAAAGCTTACTTATGCATGACAGTGGGTCGAGATTTCCTGCTTTTGCCTCTTTGCAGTTGGATTTGTCATCAGCACCATTCACTGTTCTTTTAGATCCAGGCTACAAAAGAAGCGTTGTAATAAAAATCACTTCAGATATGAAAAGACAGGTTCAGGTTTGCTGCTAACAGGAAATTTCATGTGCAGGGAACAGACAAAGCTGAGACACTGCATGGTATTTAGAAAAATTAAAATAAACCAGAAGGCAAATGCTAGCAACTGGGGTTACATGTGTCCTCTCTTAACACTTGTAACTCAAGGAATGCTCTCCCATCAAGTCATGACACTACTAAAATGAAAGACCACCTACAAAACAACTCTCAGCCTGTTAGCAGACACTAAAAATGGCTGCCCACAGTCTAGCAGAAAAAAAACATACATGTTCCCAAAACCATGCTAACGTTACTGATGTTACCACTGAGAAACACAAATCCTGGAACAAGAGGTGCTGTTGAAATTAAAAGAATGAGAGATATTTTACAGTGTTTAGTCAGTGCTAAAGTATATAGAAAATAAGTCTTCAGGTTTAAGAGCAAATACACTTGCTTTATGTAATAATGACCTTTGATGGCTATTAAGATCCTTCAGCCCTTACTCAGCTACAGCTCCCATTAAAGTTGATGGGCATTTTGTCTGGGTAAGGGGATTTAGGATTAAGGATGAAGCAAAGTACAGTTCAGAAAAGACAACTGATTACAAACAGTATTGAAATAGAAACTAGAAAGATAATGGATTCAGAGCTATCAGACACTGCAAGAGAAGCTGTTCCAAGAGAATAGCTGCTGCAATGAAGCAGCTTATTTGGCAGAATGTCCCCGTGTTTAATGCCTCTTCTCTTTCAGGAGCTATTTGTTTTGCTCCAGTATTACCTTTCTTGACTAGTTAAACAGAACCTAGCCATAGGAAAAGAAGCACTTGTTCCACCATGCAATCTGTAGAATTACAGCTGAAGGTATGTTCAGGAAGGATATAATGTCTGGAGAGTGAGGATACAAGACCAAAAGCCTGTTTGTATCCAAACTACGATCGTATGACTCAACCAGAACAGCTCGTCTGCCACACAGGAGCCACAGCACTTGCTCATGCACTTGTTTTGCAACCTCTCCAACAAATGCAAAAAACCTCCAACCCAAACCCACAAAACAACAGACTCCCTCCTTGCAGCTTTTTGTCTAGCAGCTGCCTCTACTTTTGTGCATCACTTACTGTTAGTTCATCTTCATCAGAATTGAAGAGATTGTCAAGGTCAGTGTAAGAGACCACCAAGTCTGTCTCATGGAACAGGCTGGTTGATGCAGTGCGAGCATGAGCAGCAATACGTTGGGCATCTAGAAAGAAAAGCCATTATTACAAAAACATTGGCAATATATATTCATTAAAACACTATTAGCACAACTGGGGAGGAAGAGGGAAGCAGCATAGTCTCAGTTCCCCTCAACTATCTTACAGATAGGTGAGGTCCCTTCAATTTTATAACATTTGGGCTTTATAGCAAACGCTTATGTGCAAGGTGCAACAAAGAAAACGTGTTGCCAGCCAGTTCCTAATCCTGAAGGCACAGGGAAATACAAACCACAAAGTATGAACATAGCAGCCTGGTAGAGTCTACTGACTATTCAAGGGATCACTAACACAGAACAATTTTTAAAAGTGGAAAAAAATAAGTCTCTTTACCTTGCTTGACAGAAGGACTGAACAGAGACATAGCATCCTCTCCTTCATGGGATAAAACAGTAACACTGGATGTCCCATCTTCGGCCTGGGAAAAAAGGTAGAAAAGATTGCTTTAATTAATTGTGGGAGGTGGGGACCTTTTTATCTCCCAGTGAGAATTCTTATACGTATCAGAAATATCAGGTTCTCATTAGCCTTCTAGCTCAGACAAGGTGTAGTCTGGGGGTCTGATTAGTGGTACTTGCTCAGGGAGCAGGAGGCTTGGTATACAACACCACACACCAGCACACTTCTGAATACACAGAGAAGGATTTGATTTATATTTGGTGACCAAAGAAAATTGGTTCAGTCACATTGCTGATTCCTTTACTCACCTTGTGTTTCTTCCCAGCTTCCCTCTCAATGTTCTGCCTGTCTTTTTTACTGTCAGGAAATAAAAATTCCACATCTCCATCAACAAAGGCATAAGGATCGATTTCAGGTTCCTGGTCAGCTTCCGTGGCTACTGCTGCTAGGTATTGGTTTTTACTCTGATACTGTTGCACCAGTTCATCTGAAACCTTTAAAGGTTTCCTACATTGCACCATTAACCTGAACAGAAGAAAAATAAAAATCACAGAATAAGATTCGTCATTTATTATGTGGAGGTACTTTTGCTATCACACAGCCTTTTACAAGAACAACTCCATCTTCCCACTTCCTTCCTTCCCACCCCAGCTTCAGAAAACTTTTTTGGGTAAAAGATTAAATCATTACTCATTTAATATAACCTCCTTACACCCATCAGATACAGCAGTGTGATTCATTCTGCCCATTTCTCCTCAAGCACTGTCAATTCAGATAAAGATTAGTAATTTACCCCTGGTCATAGCTGTCATTTAATATAAAAGTA
Organism: Indicator indicator; assembly: GCF_027791375.1. Taxonomy (NCBI): domain Eukaryota; kingdom Metazoa; phylum Chordata; class Aves; order Piciformes; family Indicatoridae; genus Indicator; species Indicator indicator. The sequence goes on from NC_072039.1 coordinate 3,164,411, forward strand.
CAAACATATTAAACTACCTATATCCACTAAAAGAAACTCACCAGGTTGAAAAATTACCTATTGCCATTTTAAGAATCTAATTCCTGCACAATTAATTTGTTTAAATGTACCAAGCATGCCACCTGTGTCTAACCCAACAGACACCAACACTGTTGTACACAAAGCCTGGCTATCCAAAGAACCCAAGCGACAACCACTCCCAAAGCACACGAATGCCACTGCTCAGTGGTCAGTTATGTCACTTACATCAATACAAATGAAGCTTACAGCACACCAATATCTCATTTACTAATTGGAATAATAAAGACACATTTGCCTCTGTCAGCATTTTTCTTTGTTTAACATTTGGTGCCAAAAATGTGAGTCAACTGCACAGAAATTAAGTATCTGTATCAGGATTATTAGTTTCATGGATACAAGATTGCACCAGCAAAAAGAAATATTGGCAAGTAGAAAATTATCTTCTGATTATCAGCTCTACACATGCCCCTCTAATTTCTGCCTCCTAAATAAACTTTACTCTAATCTATCCAAATAGACAAAAGGCACCACATGAGGAAGGTATTCAGGAGTAGTTCAGGAGTCCGGTAAAACAATTTCTTCTTACTCAGGACCCCCTTTCTCCCAGACAGCAGTAAGAAGCATTTACAAAAGTCTCACGCATGAAATGAAAAAGGGACATTGAAAAGGTAAGATTACAGAGGGATATTTCAAGTCTAAACACAGTTCCAACCTGTCCTTTTCATTCTCGAGCCTCTATCCAGAAGGAAATGCTACCCTTTTGGACAGCAAAAGATTTAATAGGTCTCACAATTAGTAGGGCTTGGTTTTAACAGCCTGATGGAGACACTAACCTGGAGTTTAGAACAGACAGGCCTACATTTCTCCTCTGACAGGTCAGGAAGAAAAGCATCCTACAGAACAATTCAGAGAGCTCAGCCTTGAAATTCTGCATGCAAAAAGGCACAGTGATTCCTCAGAGTCGTCCTCACTGCCCTGGACATCCCTGTCAACTGTGTGATGTGAAAAAGGACATAGAAGCAGTTCTGCTGTCTCAAAAGCCTTCCTAGAAACAAGCTTTCCAAGGAAACACCTCACAGCCAACACCACTGTCAAATCCATCCGTGCTGGTCAACCACACTCAATAAAATCTTGTTTTAGCACGGCCACCACAACACAACTGCCCCAGACAACAGTGCAAGGGGTATGACTTTGTGGCTAGAACCATCAGCTTTATGTCTGCAGCAGCACTCAGTGAGTTTAGGATTTCCTCTTTCCTAAACCCTGCAAAAATTAACAGGAGAAAAAAAAAACAAGGACTTTCTAGGAACATGAAATTAAACACCAAGAAAAATACGTAGTTGTCAATAGCCAGATATTCTGAGGGGAAAATAAAATAAAATAAAATATGCTCAATAAGTTGTTAAATTGAACTAGGAGTCATAGAAGGAAAGATCATGTCTTGAATAAAAAAAGATTTTGAAACAGAGCACTATCTGCTTAGCTGAAATGAATTCAAGGCAAGAAAAGTACTAAAAATCCTACAAATGAACATCTTGAGAGCATGGAGCCATGCTCTAGCTAATGTAAACTCTGAAAGAGTGAGCACAAAAGATATGGCTAAGAAAATGTGTACAAGAACAGACCAACAGCTACAGCATATTTACTTCTCCTGACAGCTTTCCTACGCAGCAAAGGCAATGTGACTGCCATCAGTGGCTTTCCACTGCCAGAAACAAAACAGAACATCAACATAAAACTTCAGCCTTGTGAGTAGCTGCTTCAGCAATTCTGCCACAAACTGAGTACACTGACTCCTAATAAAAAGAGAAAAAACCCTCAATAATTTGATACTGGGCACATTAAGAGGCTCCTCTCACCTGATCAGGGCAAAAAACCCCTTTTTTTTTAATGAGGGGGAAAAAAAGAAATCAACAGCAAGTTGACAGAGGCAACACTGGGTGCATTTGAGAAGCATTTCTAAATCCCTCAGCTCAACCCTAAGCCATAGTTTGTCACCTCTTCATCCAGGTCCCAATCCCATTAAGTTCAGAGTGCTGCTAACAGCCCTGTCAGCACCTGTTGCTTCCCATTACCACCCTGTTCCTGCAGCATGTCCTCACACGGAAGTGTTGTAAAAGATGGATGACAGCAAAAATTTCCTGGGCAGCAGAGGAGACACAACCCAGAAGGCTAAGTGGGTTGGTTTTCAGGTTTTTGTTCTCATGGTTTGGTTGGATTTTTTTTGTTTGGTGGTGGTTTGGTAATTTTTTTTGGTGGTGATCTTGTTAGGGGGAATTTGCTTTAAGAGGTAAAGAAAATCCATGTTTACTCATTCTGCAGTAAAACAGAGCTCAAATATAATACTAAACCAACCAGTGTTAGTATTTTCATCCATAATTTATTAAAACTTAGTATAAAATTGTGACCAATTCCTTTATCCTGGCTGAAATAGATACCAATATTTTATAACTTGGCACGAGATAACACTAGCTTTCAGAAATAATGTCTTTAAGCTTGAGGAGGGCAGAATTAGGCTGAATATTACGAAGAAATTCTTTACAGTGAGACACTAGAACAGGTTGCCCATGGAGGTCGTGGATGCCCCCTCCCTGGAAGTATTCAAGGCCAGGCTGGAGGAGGCCTTAAGCAACTTGGTCTTGTATAAGGTGTCCCTGCTGATGGCAGGCAGTTGGAACTAGATAATCTTTAAAGGTCCCTTTCAACCTAAACCATTCTATGAATCTCTGAATAAAATCTGCCTATTCAACAAAAGTCTATTTTTAAGCAATTACAGACTACATATACTTTATATGGTATCCAATACATTTCCTGTAGCTCAAAAGGCTGAGGTTTTAACAAGGATCTAGTCTGTCTCAATATCTCTCCACGTTAGACAAGCTTTGTTTAATGAGTGAGGGTTTCCCACATGATCTGAGGTCCAAAAGCAGTCACAGTAAACACAGCAGACACCTGTTTTCTCTGAATGATAACCTGAAATCCTCACGTCCTTTGAACATCCCTGGAGAGACCAGTTTGTAACTTACTCTGAAGAGAAATTTCTGATGCTACAAACTAGTTGCAGCCTAAGTGAAAGGTAACATCTTCCAGGGAATCAGCTTAGTTTCCTCATTGTTCCCCATCAACCATTTAAATACATTTCTTCTGAAGAAAGACAAAAGCTAAATTGAGGTAGAAGAAGCTTTAGCAGGATGAGTCCGCAGCTGAGACCATGCATACTGTCTTCAAATAATAAAGAAAGCAAATATTGAAATGAGAAAGTTTGTGGGAGGATTTTTTTAGGAAAGAAGGAGCCAGGGGGAATTTGAAGTCCCAAATAGGCATAATTCAGCTACAGATTAATTTTGTAGTAGAAAGATGAACTTTGTTGCCATCTGCTAAATCAGAGTTGTAATGAGAAAAAGCTGCAAAGTTTTCCAACACATCTGACTGTGCTTCATGCTCACATTTCACAACTAGCATTTTCTTGTACACAGACAGCACAGTTATGCTCACACACAGCATTGCTGCTCAAGCTGACGAGAACCACATTATGCTTTATTGACAAGTTTACTTACACCAAGAAACTACTGCCTTTGGCCCTTCAGCTTCCTCACTTTCTCACATTATTACCATAGCATTAAGCACTACTTACTCTGTAACTGATGTTACATTTTCCTGTCCAGCAGGTATTACTGGATCATCTCTCAACTTGTCATTTGGAAGCTGAGGTGGTAAGAATTCCACATCCTTTTTCTTTGGAACTTTATAATACTTCCAAGTGGTATCAGCTTCATCTTCCTCCAAACTGACTGCAGTACCAACATACATTGTAGGCTCTATAACTTCAGGAAATTGAGCTGGAAAAGGCTGAGACAAGCCATCAAGTCTGTCTTCCATTGCTTTTGTGGGAACCAAGGGGTCTGGTGTTGGCATCTGGTAGAAATGTTGACTCTGAGGAGTAGAAGGAGCTTTAGCCACCCCTTCATCGACAACGTCACACGGGTGAGGACTAAGCGGTGGTGGCTGAGGTGAATTTGCCATTTCAGCACTATGCATCTGAGGAGTCTTTGCTACATCATTAGTTCGGATATTTGAAAACCTGACTTGACTGTCTGGTGCAGTCATCACCAGCCTCTGACTGGCTGAATCTGCCTCCATGGCAACATCATCACTGATAGATACACGATGATGAAAAGGAGTCAAAGGGCGTTTCTGTGGCTTATCCCCTTTGTCTTGCTTCTCATTTGTCTTGTGCTTTGGAGCTGCTTGCTGTTGTTGGCCCACAGGTGGTGCCTGCCCCTGTTGACCTGAATTTCTTGGTTTGAGATTTTTGTGCCTGCAGAATTAATATAGGAAAAAATACTTCACATTAATATTTCAAACATGTCTATCATGTTCTTTTTCACTAGATAAGACCCTGCTTCTAGGCCATTAAACAGCTGATCATAGTAGAAGACTGAAACTGTTACCATTATAAAGTGAAGCTGACTCTAACTTGAACTTCAATGGAACAACTTGAGTAGCACGGCAAGATTTTAGAACACCATTTAAAAACCTTGAAAAGCTATCCTATGAGCCAAACACACACAATCCCCATAACTGGAGACTATTTCATAACTGCTTTTAACAGAAATAGTCACATGAACATGCTGTCGCTTTTGACTTCTGCCAACACTGATGAATCAGTAGAACAACACAGGAATCGGTGAATGGCTTCTTAAATACAAGCCTCAATACTAACCAATAGTGCTGCCCCAAGTCTTTATGGGTTAAGGAGTGGAAAATTAACATCGAGTGTCTAGAAGCCAAGCTCAGTCCTACAAAAGCTATTTCAAAGCTTTTGTTGCTATTTACATACAAATTTAGCAGGCATGGGAAAAAAGAAAAGCTTGGTGGCTCGCCTGTATTAATACAGTTGGTTTTTTCCAGTGTAAATGCACTTGAACTTAAACATTTCATCTCAAAGTTCAAGATGCCAAGTTTCTAGACCATCTGACAGAATGAAAGCTGTGCAGTACCTTACTCTAGAATTAAATGTTTAGAATGAAGCTATTGCACTGCATGTACACCCTTATTCTTTGCCACTTTTCCATTAGGAAAGTTAAGAAGAATGCAACTTATATGGAAAACCAGGATTAGGCAGGAAACAAAAGGTGAGAGGTATCCAAATGCGTTTTGACTTGAGACATACATTTTTCACCACTTAGAATTCAAAATACAAAGGAAAAATAAGGGAGTTTAAGCCTTTTCAATTTCTCTTTAGACAACTGCATATTTATAACACACACCTCACCCAGTTAATTGGGTTTTTCCTCTTAACTAGTGCTATCATATCTAAATTCTCCTTTAAAAGAGTATTTCATCCTCCTCTGTCTCCCAGCTCCTCTCAGGACAAATATTCCCACAGAACTTCAACCAACCATTTCAATAAAGAAGGAAAAATTGCTGTTCTTTCAAAGTGCTACATCCCCCATATGTAGCAAAGGTTCTAATATTTATTGCCAGGTAATTGGTGTTTTAAACCTCTCCAACACTTCAGTCACCTAAAGATCAGGATTCTGCCATAAATACAGAAATGCAGAATTCACTGAAATCAGTGTTTCCTATTTGTTTTAAATAACTGTATTAACATCTATTAGCAATCAACTCACAGAAAAGCTTTTTCACATACAACAAACCCATGGAATGTCCTATTTCCCCAAAAGTAAAGCAGCTTTGTGGTTTGGGATTTTTTTCATATTCATCAAGGCACAATGCCACAAACGCCACAACTATTTTGCTGTTGATGAACAGTTTTCTACCTTCAAGGCTGATGTCACAGCCCTCTAGAACAAATTCCCAATTCCTAGCTAAGCAAGCATTCCCTTGTGTTGCAGCCTGAGAAAGTTGCCCATGAGATCATTTCTACCCATGCTAAGGAATTCCAGCCCCAGTCTGCACTGCCAGTAGGTCCACTCAGATGATTCACTGGAATAAAATCTCTGCATTATCTCACTGGGCAGAGTTTCAAGACCTACAATGACATTTAGGATACAAGATACAAATTTTGTTATAGCTTTCCTCCAAGCAGCTATTGCTTAATTACTCCTAAAGGAGTCATGAGGTGCTCTCTCCTGAGCACTTCAATCTCGATGTACACCGTTGGGCTGTGGGTTTGCCAAGTGTTGTACCTTGAACAATTGCAATTTGTCCTCTGCGTGGCTTCAACAAAATCCCAGGATGCTACCTTGTCAGCTGTCTCCTCGTCACACAAGCCATTTGATGTGGCAGAATACTTCCTCCTACAATTCAACAGCAGGAGAGTTACCTGGGCTCAACGTCTCTTCTTTCCTTGGCTTCTGTCAAACCTCAAGAGCAGTTTTGTGACACAGGATTCAGCAAAGAAATTACAAATACCCTTTTACTAAGGGAGTAAACTGAGAGCTAAACACACTAGTAGTCAGCAACAAATTCAGTTCTTTCAAATGTTTTATTACTAAGAGTAAAGCACTTTCTGCTCAAAGTCACAGCATCCTGACCAGATGCACTTTACTTTCCATAATGAACACACAGGATACCACACAGGATGAGTACCTACTTGTTCTGAGCTCGGTTCATGTTGCACTCTTGCCAGACTCTGTCCACCACTTGGTTGGCAAGCTTTCTAGGGATTTTGCCACCATGATGGCTGGTACTGTCAGAGATAAATCCATCAGAAACTGAAGAAAACTTCACCCATTTCTGGGCAGATTGAGCATCAACTGAAAAGCAGCACCAGAGGAAACAGTTTCAGGCAACGAGGTGATACACTCACAGCTACTATTCTTCCAATTCAAACACCACAGGCACTTCTTAGGAAGGAAAGTATCTTCTTCATGTTAAGAAATGAAAACAACTAGAAAATTCAGTTATAGCAGCTGATTACTATAATATGGCTCCCTCTCACAGAAAAAAAAAAAAAAAAAAAGCAGCACCATATGTGTTTATGATGTAACTGGGCTGGCTATTCTTCATCTTCCCTCAGTTCAGAGGCCACACAGTCTGGAATCTTAACTACAAAGAATGTTCCTTGGACTGTGAAAAAGGCTGAACACATCACCCTCCTCACTAGTGATGGAGATGCACAATGAGGTTTATAAAGCTATGCCATAATGCACAAATAAACACACATATATACAAAGAGAAAAACAAAACAACAAAACCCCAAACAAACAAAAGAGCCAAACCTGACCACAGAAATTTAAAACACTGAATAACAACTTCAGGTACAAGAGCAGTCCTCATTTCAGCAAGAGTGATGAAGTTAATTTTGCCCACAGCTAAACAACAAAAACTGTGTTTACTACAGCAGACTTATGACTAAAGAAATACGATTTTTGGTAACAAGTCAGTGGTACAGAGAACATCTGAACCCTTTTCAAACACTGCTAGATTTTAAAAAGCCATCAAAATGATTTCCACATGAAGAAGCTCATTTTATGATACCTGTTTGAACTTCCTCTGGGGATGTTGGTGGAGTCAGAGTTACTGAAGACATGGCAGGATCTCTTGTGGAAGCAGGCACTTGGTGGACACCCAAGCAAGTAGTTGAGCAGTGAGATGCCCCTACAGTACTAGGAGCAGGGATGTCTGTCTGAGGAACTAGGACGAAGCACGCTGGGTACACCATTCGTACCCCAGCTGGAAAAGAAAGCAAGCTGATTTTTACAGTTGTTAACCAAAAACTTACATTTAAAAGCATCAAGAAATGGATCATTTTACCAGTCACTCAGGTTTACCTACCCTTCTCTATACAGAAGATACGGGTGAGTGAATGAAAAGGGCTTTGTACCTACAGGCAGAGAGTGCCCTGGCATCTACATGCCACTACTTGCTTCTATCGTTTTGTTTTATAAAGAAGAGTGAGGACACACTTTTTGGTATGACATAAAACTGACAACATTCCCTTCCCCATCATCATCAGGGTCTCCAGCTATCACTGAAATGCAAGCCTGGAACATTCATTACAGAGAAATGATTGCATTATTTGGCAAATCAAAGGTCAATAGCTCAAAGCAGAGAAATAAACTACAGAATCCCAGGGGCTTAGATTTTAGGAACAGCAGCAGATAAATGCAGTGCTTGAGTACATTAAGTTCTCCAGGACTGTGGTTTTGAAGACGTCCCTGAAAGGCACGTCTGCTTTGTTTGAATTTGCACAGAATCTGAAACAGTACAACATGCTTTTGATGCATCTCAGATGTCAACAGTCACAGTCTAGAGGGTTTTTTTATCTTCTTTTATTATTATTTATTTTTAAAATAATCTTGCTTTTTAAGGCACAAAGAAAAACACTTCCTACTAACAGGTCTGCAAAAGCTACTTGGAAGAAGCAATTCCTTTTAGATAGGCCTGAGCACTGGACAGAAAAAACAAAGATCAACAGCAGCTGCAAACAGTAGCCAAAAAAGAATAAAAAGGGTCATTCTGCATTTCAAATTTTGCAGACCTAATCAGCCAGTTTATTTCAGTAATTAAAAGGTAATCAGAGCACTCACCAACAAGGACTTCAACAGCAGCTAAAGAATCATCCTCCCAATCCATTTCTTCTTGTTTTTCCTCAGATCCTTCCTTCAGGTTAGATGTGACAGGATAGAATTGCTTCCATTCACCAATAAGTTTTTTTGTTGATGAATCAGAAAGCTTGAATGACTGCCCCGTGAGCGTGCCATTTAATCCAAAGGGACTCAGAATAACTACAAAGGCAAACAAAAATACATTGGAGACTGTGCCTTACCAAAATTCACTCTCCCCCACTGAAGGTGCTTTTATTTCAGCCACAGCACACAAACAACTTACCATTGTAAGTCAGAAAGCACCCTAACCACATTTTACTACGCTGCACAAGTTGTTGGTAGTAGGTACACAGTGTTAAATGTCTGTGTGCACTAAGAACCAAGATACCACAATAACAATTATAAACTAACCTATCTGAACAAGCAACAAGCAAGTTTTCATCTTGGCTGGCAAGAAGACCCTAAGACACAGGTGGGATAAAGAAACACTTTCAAACTCTGGCAGAGTTATGGTGCTTCCTCGTCCTTTCCTTCTGCTTGGTACAGTTACAACAACTATGTATATACAGGGAAGTATCTGTTTCATGTTTAGTCTTGTCCATATTAGGAAAGCACAGCTGCTGTTATATTGCATTCCAAAAAAAGCAAGTTGGGACACTGAGCATTAATAAACAAGGGCAGTGTGTGGTCATGCAGGAGAACTCATTTCTGTAGCCAACACAAGTGTGTCCAAGACAGGGAATGATCAAACAGCCCACTAACCAGACTCAGGCCCCATCACTCCTTTGTCTTCAAGAGCATAGCCTGCATCTGCTGGTGGAACCAAAGGAATTTACAGGAAGAGCCAAATCAGCAGGGGTAGGGGGAGTGAATAGATTAGGTATGTTGAGTCAGAAATGGAATTCTAAAAGAGGGGTTGATGAAGATATGTGGGGGTTATACAACAAAATATTTAAGTCAACAGTAGCACAGTACTTTGAAATTAAGTTTCTGTCATGAAGACAAATTACTTAGCTCCATGCCAAGAAATTAACATGGAAATCATCCACCTGGAGAAGAGCTGAGACACACCAAGTGGCTTCTGACCATGTCAAGGCAGGGGACATCTGGGGAGAATGGATAATCAATACAAAACAGGTAACAACTCTGCTCCCACTCTGAGGGTTTGTCAGAAGTCCTCACTCTGAGCAACTGAAGGATCAATTCATTTTAATACTGACTACTGCGTGGCAAACCCTACCTTGAAAAGGGCTGTTGGACTGCTGGGCAAGAGTGAGGTGTTCTTCACTGAGCAGGTACACAGGCTGGTGCTGACTGATTTCCACACTGGTGCAAACATTGCTGTCTCCATGTAAGAAGAAGGTGAATGAGCAGGACAAGTGCTCACTGGAGAAAGAAAGAAAAATAAAATTAAGTCTAGAACTTATTTTAAGTTGATGGCTTTCTCATTAGTTTGAAGGCATTTCCTCCCAAAATATTTATTCATAAAGTAACCAAATCTCTCTTCTCTCTATGTAGCCAGAAAATCCTAAATACTTGTTCCCTTGGAGCATTTACAAAGTATTCTAGCAATAGAATCACAGAATCAATAAGGATCATCAAAGTCCAACCTGTCACCCAAGACCTCACAACTACTAAACCATGTAACCAAGTGCCATGTCCAATCCCCTCTTGAACACCTCCAGGGATGTTGACTCCACCACCTCCCTGGGCAGCACATTCCAATGTCTAACAACTCTCTCTGTGAAGAACAGAAACAACCCCAAAGTTCAATCACTTGGAAGACAACTGCACACAAAGCTATCAGTCTCTTTAGACTGACACTTTGTATCTCGAGGTGTGGAGGAAACAGAAAACACCTGGGGCTTTTTTTGCAAGGGAAAACAACTAACTTAATGCTTTTGTATTTTGCATATTTAATTAAAATGTTTCAGAACATATATTATTAATTATGTCACAACTAGGTTCTCCTGCAACAGATCCACTAAGCAGAATTTATATTTTAAGATTTATGTTTAGCATTAGCCAACGAATCACATATTTAAAAGCTCCAAGAAGAACAACAACAGCTTTGAAAAGTGCTAGGTTTGGATTGTTTAATTTATCTTCATATTTCTGAAGCCTACAAACTAAAAATGAAATCCCACACCTACACACGAAAGGGAAGATATAATCAATTAAAAACAACCCCTCAAAGCTTAAAGCGCTGTTGAAGTCATTAAAGCAGTTATCAATGTTTAATATCAGATAGGTCACTGATTGCCAAACCCCTCTGGACTGAAGCTAAAAAAAAAAAAAAAAAAAATCAGTACAGGAAAAAGAAAAAAAAAATAAAATAAACACCCCCAAACAAACATATCTTCTTCCTACAGCTCCAAATTAAATGCTTTGTTCACAGTGCTGCACATAGTTACTCATTAGCAACTCCATGAAATCTCCTGCCTCCCAAGATCATGCTTCACAGACTTCCCCCATTTTTGCAGCTCTGCAGTTGCTGTTTTGTTACAAAAATATAGATAACCCTCTGCAAGTACAGCTATCAAAATATTTTATGGTGCATCCAAATCTCTTCAGTGGTTTATTTGGAATGTATTTTACCAACTGTAATTAAAGGGCAGGAACAGAGTGGGTAAAGGCAACAAATCCCAGGATGCTGCAGCAGCAGTACATCTTCATACTCAGTTCCAGCTGAAAAACCTTGGGGTTTTTGTCTTTTTAAAGAAGTTGTCCAGGCAGAGCAGTTTTCAGTTACATTAGCTACAAGTTATCTCAAGTGTCTGCCAGACTAATACACTCCCACAGGAAAAGAACAGATGTTTAAAAGCAAGAGGATGCTATTCACGTTGGACATGCAATTAGGTCCACCATCTCAGTAACAGAAGAATGAAAGCCAAGGAGAACCTTAAAAATACTTCATAAGCTACTGCACAGAAAACAATCCCTTTCTCTGGAAGGGGGGTAACATCGAGCACCTGCTCAGGCTCAGGGAAAAAACAAACAAGTCAAGGGAAAGAGTAAATTAAGTCAGACAAGATAGCAGACACTAAAGCTTTTTTCACAAGATCAAATGAAAAAGACACTCCATAAACTACTGTAGCCTAAGTCTGTATGAATGCAGCATCACTATTTCTCCCCAAAACAGAGCCCATCACCTAACACTCAGGATCACATGCATGCTCTCTGACCTCATGAAAGGCTTTCAGGGCTTAGTCTACAGCATGAGAGCACAAAGCAAGTTTTGCGTTCCTAAAGAAAATACAAAGAGAGCTCCAGGGCATGAAGAGCCGACAAACCCCAAGCATCTGAGTAACTCTATTAACATTCGACCTCCCCAGGTGCAGTTACTGGATACATCTTCAGTGTCACTTCCAAAAAGTTTCTTTCCTCCACCTGCAGGTAGATGGTGGGGCAGTAAATTATAAGGAAAAATGTTTCTGGAATAGGCACAGTTCATTCATTCTGTGAAAATGGAAGTGTTAGCTCGCTAAGGCTCACCCCCCAAAGAGTCAGAGAGCAGCCACCAGGGTTGTGACTGCAATGAGAAGTGTTAAATACATGGCTTTGTCTACCAGCAGATTTAAAATTAGGGACCTAAGACACTTCAAAGATGATAGAACCCACAAACCGTTTGAGGAAGAACAGGAAATGCAGCACATTTATTACAACAGTAACTTAAAGCAGGCCCTGAAGTGAGCTCAGTGAGGAACTTTCCAAGCGGCTGGCCCTGGCTGAAGCAGAGCAGTTTCCAAGGTGCATGGAGTTGGCAATGCTGATCTGCTGTTCAATTTGAATTGTGTTTTAGGAACAAAAAAACCCCACTATCTAGCAAATGAGTGAATTATCCCTATTCATTGACAACTACATAACACAATTGCTTCAGTAACCCAGCCCTGCACAGAACGCTCCCTGTGGATGAAATAATATTGCTCAGGAATTCAAATAAAGTTGTTCCCAAAATGCAGTGAAGATGCAGCCAAACATTTTGTTGATGATTTCAAGTTCAAGAGAAGTCACAAAGTGAGTAAACACCACTAAATTCCTATATGGAAATCTGATTAAACTTTAATCCTTACGCAAATAGTTGAAGACCGCTTTTCAATTTGATTTTTTTTTTTTTAATCATATTGGATGGTTTAAGGGGAAAGAGTGGAGAGTGTTCTTGGTTCCCAGTGACAAATAACAATTTAGAGGCTTAGAATAAGTGAGGCAAAGTTTAAAAATAAAAGCACATATTCTTTAAATACACTTTCAATGCAATTAAGCTATGCCTATTGTAAATACCACATTATTACACAAATAAAGGGCAGACAATTGTAGCATAATCTGATGGAATTCAAATAAACCAAGACAAAGGAGAAGCATCAGCATGATAACAGAAGCACTTCAATTCATTACACTGCAAAACCAGTCCTAAGAAGGCACAAGGAAAATTCAAGGTCATCATGCAAAAGCCAAATTTAAAAAACACACACCAAACCCCCACACAAAACCACACAAGCAGAAAACCCCCAAATTAGAATTCTTTTCTCCCTTTACTCAGCAGGGGAGAAGTTTCCAACAAAATACTCAAGTAAGAGAGTATCCATTGTTGTCACTGACATCATTCAAGCAGCTTTGGCATGCAAGCTGCCAGCACACTACTAGTCGGGCAGGGAGAACAGCTCTGCCATGGTACAATTCATCCTACACAAGCCAAACATGAGAAAAATTTATAACTAGAACTGGTGAAAGTTAAGTGTTTAAACAGAAAAGTGATGCACATGGCCTCAGGGTTTTTGTTTCAGTACTTCCAGAGGTGCAGGGGAAACATTTCATTCACCATAGGATAATATTATTTCATTGCAGAAATACACAGTAAAAACAAGTGCTGTCCTTAGAGTGAAGCTAAGGGTAACAAGATTCCCACACGGTGCACACAGTATCTCCTGCAAACACCAATCTTCTTTCAACTAAGTGTAACATGAAAAGCAAAGCTAACACTTTATACTCGAACATAGCATTACATATCCTCCTAGCTAGTCATGCTCAGCAACTGTCTCTTCACATTTCACGTAGTAATTCCTGTTATGTTACATTACAAAACTTTTTTTCACCTGTAATCACAAGGAAGACATGAAGAATCCTAGTTAAAATTAAAAACTAAAAACCACACTGACTCTTTCTTGCAGTAGAGTGGAGAAAAGAAGGAAGGAAAACAAAGACCAGAGCTTTAAGTTAGTGGATATCCCTATGCACACCATTTTATGGACTTAGCAAGAGACTCTAGAAACATGCCCCTTTTACATTTTGTTTTTTAATTAATATATGTGTAGATTCTCCGTTTCCTTAAGTTCCCCCAGACTGATGACTAATACATAATGTCTCAACCCCAGCTCAGGAGGAATACTCTCAAACCTTACCTTAATCTATTAAAAAAAAAAAAACCAAAAACAAAAAAACCTATCTATCACTTTGCCCACCTCTCCTATTCTTAATAACTCACCCCACAGACAAAAATCCTAATCAAGAAAAAAAAAAAATATTTAAAGGGGAAAAAAATTCATCTACTATCACTTTGGGCTAAATAGGCAAATTACCTCTACAATTCAGTCAAGGACACAATAACAGAAAGCAAGCTGGTGGTTTCCTGCCTAACACTGAGTTCATTCTAGGCTTTTATTTGCAGACATTTTAGTAGTTTAGAAGATCACTAGATAATTTGTGCAGAACATCTCATGACAGAAATATCAAAAACAAACACAAAAACACCCCACAAAACCCCCCAAACAAAACAAACAACCCCAAACTATACCTCAATGCTCACATCTTTTGTCCTGCATGCAGACAAAAACAGTGAAGTCCTTAAAATGCAGATGCAGCATAAAAATAGTAGATTGTCTTAAAGCTCGGATTCATATCCTTTTTTTTTTTAATAAAGAATTCTGAAAAAAACCCTTAATTCTCAAAAAAAACAAAAAAAAAATCTCATTTTCTTGCCTGACCCTGAATATAAAGTCATTACTCCATTAATATTTCTAATTAACTTCATTTCATTAAATCCTAATCATGGAACATAAATATCAATAATCCAGTTTCCAACTGATCTCTGAATACAAATTTGTCATCAGAATGAGCATTCTTTATCAATGTTCATCCGGGCACACCAGAATTCAGTCAGAATGAGCTCCAACACTGAAAGCAACTTCAACAATAAATTAAGAGACACCCCCCACACACACCCCCCTTTTGATTTAGTGCTATTTTAAGCAACCTTCAGCCCTCACCTGTGCTTCATTAAAATGCATTTGTAGAAAAGCCATTTTTTATATCATGCCCTGTGCTCCCTCTTCACTCTTATCATATGAAACAAAGATGGTTTAGTTTCAGGAAAAAAAAAAAAAAGATGGTGATTCTGTACGAGAAGAAACTGGAACTGATGTGGAGAACTTCAATCTAATTTCTATTTCTACTTTTGCAGGAGAAACTGAAGGATAGGAGGGGAAAAAAAACACACTAAAATTTACATATACATGAGGTTTCTACATCTCCATTAGCAAATCTCAAAATACCTCCTTGATAAAAAGGTAATTAGGTCTGGTTTTTTTCCTCCACATTAGTACTTACGTAGAGCTTCATATCTTCAAAGTGCTTCACAAACATTAGCTGCATTAGAACCTCACTAATCCACACTTCACTAGATTGCATACTTCAAATCAGCACCACACCAGGGCTGAAAGGCAAGGAGACTGCGACAGCAGAATCAACAAGGAAGTCTCCAACTAGTAAAACCTACAGCACATTTAACAGTAAATTCAAAAAGGCAGCCAAAAATTTCAGCTGAAATAGGATGGGTTTTTTCTGTTTGTTTGGAATGGGGTTGTGAGGGGTTTTGGTTTGATTTACTGTCTTATATTTTCCTAGATTGTCTTTGTGAATGACTTCTCAGTTGAATCAAGTGCTTCACCAAGTCAAAGCACTGCTAACGCTTCCAAAATATTTACCATATCCTTACCAACTATATACCTTCTCCTGCTATTTCCTACAGGAGGAAAATGGACACTACAAAGTAAAATCAGTGTCCCAGAGCTAATGGCTGTCACAATTAGGACACTATCATTTGCCTGTCAATGGGGTAGAACACACCTTGTTTAGGAGCACAAACATCAGCTACAGTTTTAAGTCTCTAATTAATATGCATCATTAATTCAGACTGATATAAAATATTTGCCAAAAATTGATACATGCTGGCCAGCACCCAAAACCCTTCAGGGCATTTTGACCAAGAATCAATATATCATGACTGGCTGACAACAATTAGCAGCAGCAGTAATAGTGCTGAGAGTTCCCAACTGATGCATCATAGTTGCCCAAATAGAAGCATCCCCAAACAGTTATTCTTCACTACAGACTATTTTGGTATGCTACTTAAATGAATTTAAAGTGTCCAAGAAGTTCTTTTAAAAAACTGACAGTTGGCTTCTACAGTAAATTCTTCAGCTGGAGAACACAGCCCGGTGTTAGAATTAAAGTAGTTATTTGGGAAATAAAAATTGAAATACAAACAAGGTTTTAAGGTCGCACACACACACACCAAGAAGCCCCAATACCCTTCATATTCAGTTACTTCATCACTGAGATTGGGGTTTTTTCCCCTTTTTCCTGTACCCAGGTTAAGAGACAGCCCTACAGCTATCAACATAGGACAGAAAACAAACATAGCTGCCAAAGAGTAAGATTGGAGGAATTAAATACCTGACCATACGCTCAACATGCACTACACCATCCTCTGTCCTACAACACATTACACCATAGGCTTTGTTCTTTGTCAGTCAACCTTCTGGGGCTTTTCATCATGGAGAAGAAAGAATGAAGCTGCCAAGCCACTTGAGGCTTTCTGAGCTAACAGAAGAAAAAGCAGAAGCAACTCCCTCAAGAGGACCCATCTACCACCTTTTCTTTTTAAGTGCTTGTTCAGCACAGTTCTTTGTGACTATATACATCTTCCAGCTACAGCCACAACATTGCTGTGCATTAATGAAGAGTGGTTTTCTATGCAGCCACCTTCACACCTATGCACTTCAACAGCCAGACTTCTTTTGAAACACAGCATCTTCAGTTTCCACTCACCATCCATAACCCTGAATTACAAACCTCCAAAAGATTAATTCAGACTAGAAAGGAGCAGGAAATTAAGTATGCATTTGATGTAATAAGCAAAATATTAAAGAAGTAAAATACTGAAATCAGATTGCTATATTAACACAGCACCAAAAATGATTGCAAGGAAAAACATTGGAGTTCTCTTAAGAAATTAAAAAGAAGAAAAAGAAAAACCACACAAACAAACAAAACCAGCCAAAAAATCTTTTTAAAAAAAAAAAAAAACTCACACACAAGGCAAACACGCAAATGGCTCCAACTATTGAATACTTCAGGAGCTTTCTTTGGGTTTGTTTTAATTATTTTGGAGGCCATTGTTTTGCTTTTTAAGCACTGAGGGCTGAGGGAAATAAGGGATAAGATAAATTAGTTTCTAATTCTCCAGGAAGAACATGTTATCATACATACTCATTACACTGCAGTACTACTTTTTATGATAAGAGTTTGAATCATCATTAATCAATTCACAAACATGCCTTTTTTGCCCTTGGCTACAAGTTCCCCTAACATCAGAGTTTGTATCAGCCCCATCACGAGATCTGCACTTCAAGCAGACACAGTGGCATTAACATCATTAATGGGAAAGCACAAAGAAATCTAAACAAACGCACATTTACATTTTCTAGCCAGTTACATATTCTGTATCTTAACATGAAGTAGTAAGATCTCAAAATACAGATGATTCTCTAGCTACTGACAAAAAGATGGAACTGCAGACATTCTTCCTAAGCATCTCTGAGTATCTCCCTATGGTCATGAAGGCAAACATAGCAGAAAGCTGATTTTGACAATAACACAAAGAAAAAAACATAGCTAATAGCAAAGTAGGAAAAAACCTTCCAGTTCAAAGCACATCATTAATGAGTACTGTCAAAAGGCTCTCCAAAATGTTTTTCACATAGCTGAGGATGTTTTGATTTTACTAAGACCTAAGAGTTAAAAATATTTATTTATTCTATAACCAAGTTATCTTCTCTAAAACAAATACAAGTGTAGCAAATTGCCTGTATTCCTGAGGAAGTCATATTCACCTTAAAGACTTCCACATTTTTCCATTAATGAGCTTAGCTTCATCCCAATAAAAACAAGGCTGAATAAAAAAAGACTACTAAAACTATAGCATGACATCCTACAAAGAAGCAAGCAATTTTTCAGAATGCAACTAGAGGTTTATATACACACATATATACATAAAAATTATCTCTCCAGATACAAATTGTGAGCAATATTACAAAGAGTTTGCTTGAAATCCAGTATTTCAGGCCTTAAATGAGACTAGTAAACCTGTCACCTTATATTTTAGCATCCCTTAATTATTGAGGATGCAAATCTCAATTATCTGAGCTTGAGCTTTCACACTACTGTGAAAAAAAAAAAATTAATCCAGAACACATTTGGGAAGCAGCTAACAGCAGACATTACTCTATCTCAGAAACAGTGGAACAGCTTTCAACTATTGCTCTTTCCTGCTTTGAAACATTTACAAACATCTTGTTAAGCCAGATTTTTCCAAAGTTCAGAATTTCAATGCATTATAAAAATGTTCATTTAACAAAACGTGAAGTATCTCTGTGGTGCATTTATCATCTTACTGTTCAGTGAACAAGAAGAGCATTGATTTATTGTCAAAAGCCAAAACCAAGCAGTCGTATCTTTTTTATTTTTTCCTGATGAACCAACTACCACTGCAACTTAAGCTAAATAGGAGAAAACTGCTTTGTGATGTAAAGTGCTAAATTTGCCTGCTTGTAGTCTCTGTAGCAACCCAATATTCCAAAGAGACAATCATGTGATCAATGCTCTCAGCTCCTGCTGTTTATCCTGCACTGTCCTACTTACAGCAGCTCTCAATTCCAGCTGTCTACAGCAAAAGGAAAAACATCACCTGCTCTCCTGCCGGTACATGATGCCAGAACAGCCTCATTAGAGCTGTTGCAAAAAAATGTTGACATTGTTTGATTTACAGATTAACATAGGGAAGAAATTTACACTGCAGAAAGAGTGTAACAGACTAAATAGCAAATATTCCAACAGCATTAAGGAAGAGCCCTGTAGATTCAGTTATGAAGGTTTCAAATAAATATATAGAAATAAACACGAAACCTGTGGCTACATCTTGATCTTATATGGTCAACTCTCTCAAGTAGAGGGTTTTAAGCTTTAGCACCCAGAAATCTCCTCATTCTGTTCCTTAATAATTCATAGCATCATTCTAAACGGATCAAGCAGCAAACTACCCCATTCCTATGGAAAGGGAACCCATGGGAAACAGGTAGCTGAATGGGAAAAAGGCTGAAATGTGGGCTCAGGACTGAAAGCAGAGCATTCCCTTTGTCCTAAGGACATTGAAGACCAAACAGACAACAGCTGATCTCATTCATGTTACATTATTAATATAAACATTTCTGAAGTAGACAGCAAGACCATTTCCATGGCCCAATTGAAAAGAAATAAAAACTTTAAAAAATCCCCACAACCAACCAAAAACCCCCCCCAAAAAAACACACACACAACACCACAAACAGCAGGACAAACAATACCACCAAAATACCATCCCCCTGCTGCAGTCATTGGCCATTCAGCAGCGCAGATCTGTCAGCAATCCCATCCACTGTGGCTACTTTTACCTCTTCCTCCCAATAGAGGGAGGAAAAACAAAGAAATTCACAAATATAATCAGCACACCTTCAAATCAAGATAAATACATGTGCAAAGGCTCAAGAAAACACCCCAAAAGTATATAGAATATTCTTCAGCACTCATATTCCATGAGGTCATATAGTTGTTACTTACATCAGGTAGATAAAATAGTATTTCTGTGGAAAAACAAAAGGACACTGAGCTGGCATTATAAAATCCCATGCTCAGACCAACATTAAACCTGTGCAGCAAGGTTCATTTTGTAAGCTATGATAAGCTTATCACTTACAATATTCTAACTGGATTTTTGGGTTTTGGGGTGTTCTGTTTGTTTGGGTTGTGTGGGGTTTTTTAATTTATTTTTTTGGTGGGTTTTGTTTTTTAAGTGAACTCTGAGACAGTTCTGGTTTGCCACTCACTGCAATTGGTTATATTATTTCCTATTTACAAGGGGAAGGGGAAAAAAAGTAAGCAACATACAAGTGACAGAGTAGCTTTTAGCATTCTAGATTTTCAGTTGTCTATCAGATCCTCCCACAAACTCAGGATTACTCAATTGTTTGCTTACTGGTATTTCAATTATGTTAAAGTTTAGCAAGTTGTACTTATTACCAAAACTTCAGGAGGCATCCTCCACATAAACACTTCATACTTTGGTTTCATTTCATTAAGAGTGTCAGATTAAATCCTCATTAAAGGAACTGTATCTAAAATAGTGCCTAATCGGACCAGTTTCCTAATCGTGCTTCTTCTGAGTATCTCCTACTATTTGTTCATCCAGCTGGGAAGAGGAAAATTCTCATCCAAAGGCTGTCATTTCAGCAGTCTAACCAGAAAAGGTAGATGGACAGCTGGGTGCATCCACCTCACACATTTAAGGGGTGGATTTTTGACTAATGCATACCTAACCTATTTCTGAACATGGCAATAACACCACAATAAGTTGGAAAGGAAAAAAGAGAAAGACCTTCCTATTTGTCAAACTTCGTAATTTAATATGCAGTCACTTAAACCACATTATTGAGCTTCTGTAACCTACCTTGCTTTAAGTGATTGAAAAAGGTTGTGACAAATATTGAGGTAATGATTTTTATTCCACCACCACCACCCCGTTTGGTCACAACTAAAACCATTAGTCAAACCCTTCTCTTTAATCTTTTATTCTACTGTTATTCTCCTGTTGATCCCCATCACCCACTCCTGAAAACTGAAAATCACCTACTTAAAAACAAGCAACAACAAAACCCCACCACACAGCTCAGGGAGTCAGTTACTCCATTCCTGCCCTAGCTATAAACAGAAGTGGAACTGGCATACTTGAAAACCTCAGACAGTTTCCTCAGGCACAGTAATCGTGACTTGTTCTCACAGATCAAATTTCACCAAATACATGACTGTCTCATTTTCTTAATGCTGGTTTTAGATTTGGGAGAAGCAAGTGGAGGGAGGGAAGAGCAGGTCATGGTTATTACCTTGCAGACTTGGTCACTATGCAGCATTGCAAACATCTCAGGTCTTTACTCTTTCCATAGCAAAATTTTAAAAGATATATTCAACAATAATTAGAGGTTTGTTTAACAAGTTTGTTTGTTTTAGGAGTTGCATCATAGAAGATAATTAAGCAGTGAACACTTTGTACTCATTCCTACTTTTTTGGTCATCTATTCATATGTCACAGTGGCACCAGTTTATGAATATTAAGGACTGTCCTTTGAAAATCAAAATGTATATACAACACAGTGATGAAAAGAAAGGGTTTGTGGTTTGTTGTTTTATTGGGGGGGGGGTTGCTGGTTTGCTTGTAGGAGGGAGTGTTTGGGTTTTGGGGGATTTTTTCCCCCTTTTATTGTTTTGTTTGGGTTTTTGTTGTTTGCTTTAGGGTTTTTGTTTGTTTGTGGTTGCTTTGTTGTTGTTTTGTTTCATTTAGGTTTTTTAATATATCCTTACACAAGAAAGTAAAACAGAGCAACAGACAGGAAGCCTTGGCTGCCTAAGGATCTCTCATCACAGCCCAAACACTTACTAGAAATCATAGCCTTAGTTCTGTTGTAGTGCCACATACATAGGAAAAGCACAACATGAGGGACTTTTATTGTTGGGAGACCAGAAAAAAGAAAATCACACATTCTGGAACCACATGCTTTCAAAGAGAATCCAGAAAAATCCAGACAGGATCAGCTTCACATGAAAGCAACAGCTCTATCTGCACGTCCTTCCAAGAGAAAGAAACAGAAAAAGTGGGACTAAAGCTCCTGCGCATCGCTCAACCTTAGCTCCAAAGAGCACACATTACATGACCTCCATCACCAAGAGCTCTGACTACTCAGTCTCTAATCAAAGTCTTTCAAACTAACAACTGCCAGCAAGAACAACAACCTTATCAAAATCTGAAGCTGTAACACACACAAGAAGTCTGTAGAGCAGCCTGTCAAGCCCCAAAGTGCAGGGCAGTGTAAACTATGATCTGATGCAGACTTCATAGCCCTGGTACACTCAGTACCTCTAAATTATATAGGCATGGGAATTCTGCACTCGAGGTTTCTGGATGTTAATGCAAAGAACAATCCCAAAGAAAGCAAAGAAGGAGACAACATGGGATGGAAGTAGGCACTAAAGATACCAGTGAAGGGATCTGAAATGGAGCAAGACACCACCAGAGGTGGGGGCAAAACCTTCCTGGTTTTAGGTATGCATAGTTTCTTCCCGTACTCGTCCCATTAATCGATGTTTCCTAAGAAGGAAAGTATGAATACAAATACACCAATACCATCACAGGTGACCTTTTTCTTCCTTAAGAATGAGATATACAAGCAATACACAGAAGGAATTACAACCTTCCTGAACAGAAAGGTTTTATTCCCTGACAGATCACAGTATATAGAGGGTGTAAGGGACCTCAAGAGATCATCAGGTCCCACCCCCCTGCCAGAGCAGGATCACTTAGGATAGTCTGCACAGGAATGCATCCAGGTGGGGTTTGAAAATCTCCAGAGAAGAATATTCCACAACCCTCCTGGGGGGAGTCTGTTCCAGTGCTCCATCACCCTCACTGTAAAGAAGTTTCTCCTCATGTTGAGGTGAAATCTTCTATGTTCTAGTTTGAACCCATTGTTCCTTGGCTTATCACTGTGAACCACCGAAAAGAGCCTGGCCCCCTCCAGATGCAGTAGCTGCCATATTCATCTGTGGATTCTTCTGTAAAGCAGCAGCAGCACTTGTTGGGTGCTATGTAAATTTCTAACAGAAAAAGAAACACAAAGTCTTCTGAAAGAGACTCTATTCCTCCTACATCAAGAAGCTGGTATGACATGCTAATCTCAAAAGCTAGTATATTCTGAGATTAGCATTATGAATGTTACTATTATATTACTTGAAAAATGGTGAAAATGCCCAAAAGAGGAAAATAGACCTTCAAAAATGTTCTGATTCTTAAGCTAGGTGCATCCAGAAGAATAGCTCTGGGGAAGGGCTGTGGGTGGCTTAAGTCAGCCACACTTAAAAAAATGTAAACATAGTAGAGGTCTTGCTGATTAAATTGATCCTAAGGAAGGAAAAATCTGCAGAAGTTGTATTGAGGTTTAGTTTCTGTTAATTCTGGACCTGTTGTCTAGTAAGGAATGTATTAGCCCCTCAGGTACAACGTTCAGAGTATTTTCTAGGTGGGCTGCAAATCCTTTTACACTGAGTTTGCAGCAGTGTTACACTTAACATTTGGCAAGACAGAAATGCCCTTTTTGACTAGAAGAGTATTCCAATTTATATAAGAGAACAAAATCCACTCAAAGGGTTCCAGTTGACATCTCCTCAATCACACAGTGACACATTTTATCTCCACAGGAGGTATCAGAAAGCACCTATTTCAGTCATTTGGATTTCTCCCACAGCAAGATGCTGGGAGCAGCAGAGGCCTGAACTGACACCTCTGAACAGCCTAACTTTGCAGAGAGTACAGATCACCCAAATTCTAGATATTCCTAGAAGGGATGAGCCAAATATGCCACGAGTATGCACATCTGTGAACCATTCCTCTCACTTCAGTTCATAAAAGCCAGTCCTCTGAGTATCACGTGGTATTGAGCTATCTGCTAGGAAACACTGAGACTTCTCTTCAATTAAATTGTCTTACACAGATCAGTCTAATCTTTCTACATATTTTTCCAGTAGTTCTGGGCAGTTTATGATGAAGTAGTTGTGTGGGTAAACGCACTATTCCTCCAGTTATTTTCATTAAGCATGCTGACCTTCTGACCATCTTAAAAATAAACAAATAAATAGATAAAAATCAGAATCTCCAAATTAAACAAACACTTACTTTGTTTTAAAAGCTTTCACCAGCTTTTCCAGCTGGTGCTTAGAGCTTTATAGAAACACTCTAAGAGATGCCATGCCATAACTAAAGCTAGTTTCAAATGGCAATTTGGAAAACCAGTTCTTCAGATGAAGAAAGCCCAGACCGTGCCAAGACAACATTTGTCTAAATAGTTAATAGTTTTGTTGCTATTGATTTATAGCAACAAAACACAGAAGAAATGAACGGACAAGGACACCCCAGAGTGGAAACATTGTCCTGACCAGGGTGGAGAAAGAGATGCCTAGAATTAAAGTTTATACATAAATTAAAAGCAGCAGTTCACAACTACTAATAGAAACACATACGAACATGTGCTTCTGCTTCTTTTGCTCCATAACAACTCTAATTTTCTTTCAAGTTTAAATTTACTGCAGAAGATGCCAACAATGGCCAACTCCACACCCAAAAAGCAAAGCCACTGATCTCAAAATTTCCTGCTTGCAGGATTTAATACATACATATATATATATACACGTATTAAAAAAAAAAAAAAAACGTACACACAAAACCCCACATCATCTAAGCTTTAAATTACTTTGGATTTTAAAAGCTGATTTGGGAACAGCGATTAAACTTGTTCCAGCTAACCTAGTTTTTATTCATTTCATTATTTATTGCTAGGCAACATAGACCATGTCAAACCATGTTATAACCATGAGAAGAAGTCCTTCCAATTGAGATAAAAAAAAAAAAAAAAAAAACTCTCCACTCACCCTCCTCCCCCCTAACGTGGGGGCCACATGTATTCTTATAGCACCAGTGGTCCCAGACATTACAAACTCTCTTCTCAGCATCTCCCATAAGACGCAATTTATCCAAATCTCACGTGGTGCCTGTAAATAGCAATCTAGATCCTGCCTGCTCAAAGAATGAGTCTAACCATTAACAGTCAGAATCAGGTAAGTCCAAAGAGCAGGTATCTCTTTAACACTGTTATCCTTTTCTTCCATGCTTAGAAGACTCCAGCTTCTTTACTAGCATCCCTATTATCTGTGGTCTGTATATGAATACCAGTACTGCAAAAGGTTGCCTACTGCTTTTAATATTACTTCCTTTCATCATAAGGAAGTTTTGAGGAACTCCAAGAAAAAAGAAAAACAAGATCCAGGTTCCCAAACAAACCATACAGAGAGTGCTCTTAAGTAAATGCTTCCTCTAGCACAAAGCTTAAATAAACACTGTAACTTCTTTAACAAAATAAAACATGCTACCTTTTGTTTATAGGTTTTTCATCTTTCTCGTAAGGCTTCACAAACCACTTCCCAATGCGTACAAAATTCCGGTTCATTAAGCACCTCTCCAAAAGGTTGTGAACAGCTTTGAAAAGCAGAGTGCGACATTCATAAGAGAGTCCGTTCTCCCAAACACCATCTTCCTCTTCTGCAAGGCAAAGGGAAAAAAATAAATTAGCATTGAATTCCATCCTGTTGTTTCATGCACATAGCACAATATCCTTTCCTCTCCAGCAAGCTTTTAAGACAACCACCACACAACGTGAAACCAAAAAAGCCTGCAACATGCAGATAATGACTTCAGTCACTTTATAATAGTGTAACTGCTAAAAGTAATCAGCTATAAAAATATCTTGTCTCCAAAAAGAACAACAGCTATTTGTGCTCAAAAAGAAACCACAAGCACCAGTACATTATGTATTTAAGCCTGTAAGATCACTGTACACTGCTCTGGCTGGAAGGTGGCTCATGGCATGGGTAGGCTTAATTGGTTATCCTTAAGTTAGCTGACAATTATGCTTCAAAATAAATTGCCCCAAGCCAAACTAATGTCTTGAGATAGCACTGAGATAGGAGAGCTGGGCACAAATATCATTGACCAACCGACCCTTAATATTCAAAAATTTGTAAGAGGAGGGGAAAGAAAATATCCAGATTCAGAAAACCAATAACGGCAACCTGAATCACCCCAGAAGGCTCTCACAACTGCATTTTTTTCCTTTTTTAATTTGAAACAAGAAAGTAAGTTATTTCTGCAGGCTAGTCCTGCTTTCTGATCTACACATAGAGCAGAAGGGAAAAAAACCAAGCAAAAATACAAAGCCCAGTTCAGACTGGAATTCTGAAGTGAAACACTGAGATCTTATGTGCCCCACAAATCAAACACAATCATGGAATCCAACTTACACAAGCCAAGCTGGTTTGCCAAATTGGAAAGCAAGGTTCATTACAAGAAGCTGTAATCTCTTCAATCACTCTGGCTCATAATCAGTGTTTGAACACAGTTTATGGGCTCTAGAAGTATATGCAGTGGTCCAAAAGAATTAGAATGGCATTACAATTACATTACACAGGTAAAATGAGGGGCATTGGAAAGTTCCTGTACCAGCTCCCAGTGCCTATGGGATATCATTCATTCCCAGCAACACACTAATATGGAGGATAATAGAGGAGAAAACTCAGGATCTTGTCCTTAAATTACTGGCAATCAGGTCTTATCTTCCTGCCTGCAATTCTTTGCATGTGGTGTTTCACACATATCCCTATGGATCTGCCACTGATTTCCTTGGACTAACTTAGCATGGTTATTCTTATAATGCCATTGCTTTTATACTCCAGGCAGCAGCAGAGTCTAGAACACTGTCTGACATAGATAAGGAGACATTTTTACCTCAGTCTCTGGACAGTCACCGAATAATTTAGGTTGAAAGGGACCTGTGGAGGCCATCTGCTCCAACATTCCCCCTCCCATCAGAGTTCAGCATTAGGACAGGTTGCCCTTCTCTGACTGCCCCTCATGCTTTCTTTGCACACCTCCAGGAAGCGAGGCTTGGCTTCAGGTTTAGTTCCATACAACAAGTCTTACAACAAAGACCTGTCTGCTCACCTCTCCCGCACAGAGGATTTTGGTTCAAACAGCTTTCCACTCGTTGCTCAATGGTCAGAAAACCTCAGTAACGCAGCCAAGTCCTTGCATTTTAAATCCCCCTTTGAAATAAGCCCCTTCACCTTTATCTGGAAGCCACTTACAAGCTTAAAAGGTTGCAATAGTATTAACTAAAGTCTCAATATCCTTAAATTAGAGAACACGTAGAAAACCACACACCTAAAAGTTTTATTCAGAAAACAAACAAACAACTTAAAAACTTTTTGTTGTAATAATATGTGAGACAGAGAAAATAATTTCAAGATGCTACTGTAACCAGAATGTGGAGACCATATTTATATGTTGGTAGATTCCAGGACATTTCCACTCAAGATCAGTATTGTGAGTTAAAGAAAATTACTCCCAGGATCATCCTCTGAAGGACAAACCTGCCACATAATTTACAAATGAGAGGTGTGTAGTATTACATATGAATCATTACATGACATAATTTTCTGGGGAAAGACAAGGAAAGAGCAAGAAACTATATTTCCTAAATGACACCTCACCAGCAGTTTCCCACCAGCTAAAAGGCTGGGGTTTAAAAAACCGAAATGCTACAAGATAATACAGCCACTCACTAAAGAAACATCACCCAAGAAGCTTGTAACAAAAAGCAACAAAGGTCCAAAGTCAAAGGGTATAAAATGTTTGTGCCAAGAGGACACACTTTCCTCAGCTGGAGCTCTGTAGCCACACACACAGTTCAGCCCATGCAGCTCAACCAGTAGCAAACAAGCAGCTCAATAGAGCAAACATTAACTACAAAGTTTAATGATATTGGACTTTAACTGCATAATAAACTCCACACCATTTCAAAGGTTAAATAGTTGGGGTTTATATGGCTCTCATAATTTAAAAAAAGATCATTCTAAGACCATCCCCTGCATCAATTACCTATTAGAGGAAGAAATAGAAAGAGCCATTTCCAGCCTTTATGCCTAATTTTGTTTTGACATCTTAGTGTATTGAAGAGAAGAATGATGCCAAAATTGCAGTGTAATTCAAAGCTTAGATTTTGATGGTCACAGTGGGGACACAAAAGAGTTTCCACTTCTGAAGTCGCTACAGAGTGCCAGGTATTTCATGTAACATTAATAGGTGCGTCTACAACCAAGTTACAAACAGAAGCTTGCTTGCAAGAACTTGCAACAAGATTGCAATTCTAGCTGTCTTAGTTCACTGCTGAAACAGAGAGCTCTCAGCTAAGCATATTATTTGGGAAAAGTGTAAGGCATTAGATGGAAATTACAATTAAAACTCCAATATCTAAGAGGACACCATGTTGTAAGCATGCCTGCTGATCAGGAGGAATGTCTGGTACCAAAAATACGACCACCTGTTCACACTGAAGTGCATCTTACTACAGAAAGGGAAGGTTAAATAAGATGGCAGTTAAAGATATCCTCATTTCAGAACACTATTCAGATTCATAAACAAAAAGGCAGTAAGTCTTATGTGTTTTTTTTAAAACATACTTAGTCATTACCCCTTCTCCTTTTTTTTTTTTTTAAAGGGTGGTGGATGAAAGAAAATATGACATCTGCTCACATCTCCCAGCTATTTTTCTTCTTCATTCAAACTGTTGTTTTTCAAAGTGAGAAAAATCCTCCTACATAATAGAAATTGCACAAAGTAAACTACACTTTAAAAGAGAGGGAGAGGAAGGGCCACCTTTGTCTTCTAATCTTTCATAAACACAATAACTTCAGAAGTTCTGACAGTGATAACAAACCCAAATAAGTCGCTGACTCATTTTAAAAAGATATTAAGCCACAATTTCACCTCAGACAAGTGTTATCCACAAAAATGGCACCCTGAAGGTTACAAACATTTTATTTTTGATTGATTCTCTTAGCTGTCCAAACCACTCAGCTCCTCTGCAACATGTCAATCATTAAACAAAGTTATACACATATCATCCTACTCTAATGAATTTACTTTCCCCCCATATTATATCACATATTAGGCAGAAAGTTTTCTTTACATGAAGCTAAAAATTTACAGGAAATGAAGAATTAATGGAAACAATGGCCAGGAAAAAGCCATTTCCATACTACACATAAATAAACTTTTATCAGTTGACACCTCCTTGACACTACCACTATCCAATTTTAATGAAACAGCTGTAGGAGGCTATTTGCTTCCAGTATTTTTGTGTTCTACTTCACATTCTTCATATAGTTCACCTGAAACAATAAGTTCATTTTTACCTATCATACCCTTCTCTCTTCCTGGTGCTCTTGGGCAAACACCCTGTGAGCCTGGAGTTTGGAAGCATGACCAGAATATAAATGCCTTGCAATTTTTAGTGAATTCTGGAGAAAAAGCAGCATCTTTAAACCTTTTTCATTTAATTCAAGTCAGATGTTTTAAGCCGTATTTACTACCCACAGATCTTTAGCCAAATGTATTAATCAAGGATTGCTAACAAATATACAGATCCTTGCTTAATGTATGTTTTTTGCAAGAAAACAGATTTTTGATTTCTTAATCTGTACTGCAACAGATAAATACACAGTATTTAAAAAAAAAAAATCACATTTTTAAGAAGGCTTTTAAAGAGTGTGGGATTTTCCTTCTCCTCCTTTTTTCAACATATAGCTGGCCTCATCAGCAAAACACCAGTAAGCATTAATTCTTGGAAAGGCTCATTATGTTTACCATATGATTAAAAATATGTTCCTAATGCTCAATGAACCTCTAAAATAACCTCTGCAAATAAAAAAAAAAAAAAAAAAAAAAAAATCACAGTCAAGCCTCCACTTTGGACTCCAATTCCTCCTCAACCCAAATTACTCCAATTACATAGAGGAAAAATCCATTCCTTAGTATCATGACTGAAATGTGTCTTTTGGAAGTACTACTTACCTTCATCAGTTTCCCTTCTGTCATCATTTGACAGCATGCCAGTTATAGAAATAGACTGATGCTAAACTGATTTATACAATCAAACCTCCTATAGAAGCTTCAGATTACAAGGGAAGTATAATAAGCAAAGCAGTGTGAAATTGCTGCTGTGTACAATATTGTAATAACATGGCAGGAACACTTCAAGTAAAGTTTTCTATTTAAAAAGCAGATTTTTAAATTCAAATACTTGAAGATGAAATAAAATTGCTCAAAGCAAGAATTACCAAGTTAACCTGTGAAAAAGAATTTTGAGGGCCTATATCCCTTATGAAATAATTGACAAGCAATAGATTTTGGGTGGGAAAAGAAACTGAACACGATTTTTAAATACTAACTTTAGAACCCAAGTAAGACAACTGAAGTTTGCTTCTAGCAGAGTGGTATCTGAAAAGAGTCTAGATACCAGACTCCACATATCCAAATGAATTGGAAAAATCTCATCAGCTGAGAATGAAGCCAAAAGTCCAAATATTCAGCCCCATCACAGGTTAGTTTTTGTAGCACTAGCCTTTTACCAGCATTACAAATACAGGTTTTATGAGTGTTTTTCCAAGTATTAAATATTTAAGGTAAGATCTAAGTGTACAGCTACAGCTGTTAAGAAGGATAACAAGGTAACAGCTTTCCTTCGCTATTTCCTGGGTGTAAGTTTGGCTGGCCTGGGCTGCATGGCCACATGAAAAGAAAAGCTGAAAGACTTTCTAGCTGAATGTTCCAATATCCTCCTCCACACTGTCTCTGAGTAATTCCATATGCAGAAATATTTTACTTATATTGTTAAAATTTACCCTTAGTCCCCAGGGACTCATTGGTCTTATTTATAGAGGTATATTGTGCATGTGACATTGTACATACAACCAACATAAAATTATGCAAAATTCCTATTTTTCACCTTATTCCACAGATATTTCACATGTATTGGTCAAGAAAATGGGAAAAGGGGGGAAAAGTTAAACATCACCTTTGAGCTGGTGCCAGCACTGAGTCACAGAAGTTTTACAGATTGCTTCAGGAATTTTTGCATAATGCTTATCAGCAGTTTTGCTGAAGTGGACACATCTCTAAGGTGGAGAACTGAAGAAAGCATCACTGCACCACACAGCAAGAAACATTTGTAACACCTCCTTGCAACATACGCAGGAACTTTGTACCCACCACGGACAAGTCACTTAAACTCACTTCATCGACATTAGGTGCAAACCCTTGAAGAAAGCATCGCTTTTTTCTGTAGAATTTAAATGTTATTAGGAATAAATGGGAATAAAAACCCAAAATGCAAGCCACCAGATGAACTACTTTCAAAGTTCACTTTGCCAACTACTTGCATCTGGCAAGCTTTTAGCAGAACCCTCCATAACTGATAACTGGCTCCTACTCTGGTTTCCATCACATTAGAAGTAATGAGAGGCTCACTGCTGACATCAGCACAAACCAACCAATTCACAGATTTGTTTGGAGACAAGTATTTGATCTACAACACACATGTGCCAGAACTGCACAACACACACAGGTCTTCGCTGCCATGACTGTTGCTGCTTTTACAGAAACAGACAAGCACCAGTATAGATCTTTCTCCTTTCAAGCTCTCCTAGAAACCCAGCAAGAAGCCAAGAGGAGCATTATTTTTATACATTTACCCCTCACAGAAACATAAGGAAAACTGTTCAGCAAACAAAAACTGATTAACTTGATATATGACAGGTACAAAGAAAACTCTTTGATTTTTAAAGTAAATTAACAAGATTCAATAGGCACCAAAATGAAAAACTCACATCTTACAGCTCACCATTTAAAAGATGCAATTTGAAGGTCAAAGGCATATAGAAGCAGTCCTCTATCCAAGCATTAATCAAATTGTAACCATTTCCTTGGGACTATGTCTTGTACATAATTCATACCCAATACTTCTCAGGTTTGAAACTATCTACTGCCAATATCAAAAGAAATCCAAGTGCACAGGCGGCCTCTTTAAACCAAGAAAGAACCTATCTGATAAAATAACTGCTGATCAGACCAGTGAGAGACCATTGCCTTCTGAAATCTGAAGAGATGTCCTACTGAAAGGTTTGAGTTGCAGGAATTACTATAATCAAGCCTCACTGTCATAACAAAAACATAACCTTTGAGGTTGTTAGAGGATAAAATAACATTTCACCAACTTCTGTCTGCCTCTGGCTATGTTGGGATAGAAATAGACTTATGTTTTTTTGGTATTACATACAGTAAGTAGCTTCCTAGGGAAGGGAAGAAAAAATGATTGAGTGAAGTCAATATTACTGATCAATCAGCATCTCTGAACAAGTCTCCTTTTGACATGGCCCCAGGCAACAACAATCCCTGACCATCAACAAGACAGTTATCCAAGACTTGATACAAAAACTCAGATACAGACAGTAGCAGGCATTCAAATGGATCTCCAGGGCAAAGAACAGACTTCTAGAATGTACAGGCTGGAGACAGAGAGATAATTTATTTTTTTTAATCTGATATGCACAGATGTACCCCCACAAAACTGTACATTCCCTTTTGAAGTGATCTTGGGAAGGGGACAAAAGGATTCTTGAAGGCTGCCATATTTCAAATCCCTGAGGGATGACAACCAAGATGCGTTCCAGACACTGAACGTCCATTGTTCATTGAAACTACAAATCACCAAAAAAAGTCCAAAACTGTCAAAATGCCGACCTCTCCTTAACAGGCATAGTTTCATACCAAAGGCAGCCAGAATCAGAAGTCACTAACATCGCTCTGGCATTATTTCTCACTACAGCTCTTTCAAGGCCCACTTCCCCAAGAGGAGTCTGCTTGTCCCCAATGAAGGGCAGGCCAGCAGCAACAGACAGACCTCTCTTAGTCCCTCTCATCCTCCCTTGCCCCATCCTTCAGGGCAATTCTTCACCACCCCAGAAGAAAACTTCTAAATGAGGCAGCACCTTAACCTTCAGCAGCAAACAATTTCCAATCAATTTTGCAGGTAACAAGTCTCTGCTAGGAAGTAATTTATCTCTCCCCATTGAAAACATAACAAGCAATCATTGGGAGAACAGGGCAATGTGAATCACTGGGAGAAATTGTCCACCAACTAAAAAAATCCATTAGGTCTACAACAAAGGTCAGATAACATTGTTTGGGTTCAGCCATAATTCTTTCTTGTATGAGGTTCACATTAAGATTTTGTGTAAGAGGAAAAAGAAAAAGTGCAGGTGCAGGCACTCCTCAGCCATCTCCTCCACAATCTACCTGATTAATATCTTTATCAACTTCTGGTCAGAAGAGCTAAGCAGACTAACACACTCAAAGAGATTATAATGTCTCCTTTTAATTAAAAGTCTAATGTCTCCTTTGAATTAAAAAGGAGACAAAAGCACACAGGCAAAACCCAAGATGTCAGCTAGGTCTCCACACAGACACAGGTAACAGCCTCATGAGTGATAAGTGGTACAGAAAAAAAAAAAATCTGACATCAAGCTATGTGGAATTGCTCTACTGAAGGGCAGACATCCACAGGTGACCCGGGCAAAGAAAATACCCTAAACAACTGCAAAGACATGGCTGGGAGACTTTAATCCTCTCTTCTCTCTCCTTTATACCCTAGGAGAGGTTACAGGTTGATAAGCACCTAGGATGATACGTGCTTAGCTACCAGCGCAGAAGCGCAATTCCATCCCAGCGTAAACACACACTGCTCTACAAGTTCAGTTACAAAACACCACTCTTTTCACAAGGTACCTCTGCACTAAATTACCAGTACATAGAGTCAATAGAGAATGCAAAGAAAGTTGCTCAAAAAAATCATTTTGATGGCCAGGTAGTGCAGAAATGTACTCTCCAAATGGTTTAACTTTTATCTGATCCTCTGTTCCAAAAAGACTTTCACATTATCTGTCTCAATTCAATCCCACCAGCCAACAGCACACAAAATCTACACAGATACTTCCACAGAAGTGTTGGTCTTCATTCAACACTCAGGTTCAACACCCAGGTCAAACCCAGCATTTAAGTCTAAGCTACAACTCAGGCATACAAAGGACGTTCCCTGCAAGTCAAGACTGATGTTATTCATAAGGCAAAATAAGGAAGCCTTAAATGCACCAAAATATCAAGCAACCTACAATAAAAGTGCCAGTTAAGATGCAAAGTTTCTAGTTGCAGCATAGACAGGAATAGAAGCAACAGCTCAATCTTTGAAGTCAATTATTCACAGAGCTAAACATCATTTTAATGCACCCATTGTTTTTCAGATGGTGTTATTTTTTGTATGAAAATTCCACACATTATTAAATTGTTTCCTCAGTGGCACTTCAAACTCATTTGTTCTTCAGCTTATCCACGCACACAGACAGCGTTAACAATTTCTGGTTACCAGGTCACCAACCCTTGGTCTTGTTTTACACTTCAGTAATCTGAATACTGCATATTATTTGAAAGGAAATTGGAGCGCTGTGACCTTTTTTTTTTTTTTTTTCTAGAATTAGTATAGTCTCAGCACTAGACAGGCAGTTTAGAAACCTGGCTTCATCACCTTACAGAGAAGCACCCGGAAAGCCAGCCAGTAAAGAATTAAGATCAACAAGTGAACACTTTCAAAACAATGTGCCAGATTTGTAGTACAACATTACTGAAAAACAGAAATATTGTCAGTCTTTCAGAAGTTTCCATCTGAGAGCAGCTGCAGGTTCAGAGCACTGGGTAAGGGGGAATGAGCAATCACTGAAATACAAGGTTGAGAGATTTTTTACACACACCTAGCTAGTTTTGAATGCCTTGTTTTGAGGGCTTCTCACCATGATTTGACTCCCAATCAAAACAGCTGAATAGTTCCAAGTGTTGCCCAAATCTCTACAATTCTAATAATAAAATAAAATGGGATTTACTATTTGAATTTGAAAGTTTAAATTGCCCAACAAAAGGAATCTTATCAAAACATGTTTAAGACATCACATCTGAATCATAGGCACAGCTTTAGGCACAGCTTTCTTGTGAAGAAGCTGCCAAAATTCATAGCCTTGGCTGTTGTTTTTTTGTGTTTTGGTTTTGTTGGTTTTTTCTTCCCCCCGAAAGAAATGAGTGGGCAGCAAAAACTTGCTTCTTGACAATCTAGCAGTTTGAGACCACCTAACCACAGAGAACAGCTCTTTCGTCACTGCACTGTTGTAATAATTTGGTGGAGATTGCAGCAATAAGTTTATCTTATCTATAGACAACAACCCATCTAGTCCAACAGATCTTCAAAGGGCTGGCAGAAGGCACCCCTGAGTAACAGCGTCTTTTCACTGACCAAAAGAAGGTATTCATTTCCTCCTACCTGAGAGATCATGATGAATAAGGTCAGCAAAATTGGGGTCATCCCCCCACCAAAATATCCATAGCTCCCTGCGCCCAGGTCTCTGGTCTCGACGCCAAACACTGAGTACATCTGCCTTCAGACAGCGGCTGAAGCTGCTCAGAATCGGGTCCTCCTCCGTCACCGGAAAGAGAATGGGGGCAGATGTTGGACCCTGCCATACATAGCGCTTCCATTTAATCCCAGTTAGATCAGCCTGTGGGAAGCAAAAGAACAACTGTCAGGCACTGGGGCAGGTACACCCCCAACAGAAACATCCTGCTACAAGGTGGTGGCATAGGAAGAAGTGGGTGGAAGGAAGAATGGAAGGATTAATCCAAAAAATTTAGCAGAAAACATACTAGTAAGTTTTGTGTGCCTCAGAAGATAAACTGGGGAAAACTAAAATCAATTTTAAACCCCGGTTTAAAATCTCCTTTAATAACTGCAGTAAAGCAAGAGCTGCTCATTTTCACTGCAGCTTTGAGATCACAGAGGAGAAAAAAAAGGCTGATTCTAGATTTTAAAAACTAGGTGAACAATGTGATTATTTACAGACTGCAACTACCCAATCTAGTAAAGACTTGCCCTAGCAAAGAGCATCTTCCTTTTTGCTTACTTGTGCATACACTACCTTTTAAATCCAAGATTACTCTAAGGAGATAGGTAATACAGTAAATCTATCTCTCACTGGCTCTCTTCAGTCATTTACTACTGCAGACAATTTCACAAGTTTCTCTATTGTAAAAAAATTTCCATATCTTACACAGGAAATCTCAAGCACACCTATTTTACCCAGAGCTATCACACTTTTCCTTTCTGCTAACACATGTTAAGAACTTAAATCCTATTTTTATCACTAAATGAAATATCAGACTTGTACCCATATTATGAGCCACTGAATCTCCTTCTAGGCAAAAAAGATATTTGACTTCATGAAGTAAAAGAATTTCTGCTGTAATGGGAAATAGACAATTCCTGGTCTACCTACAAAGCAGCACCACACCAAGTTTTAGCACTAAGTTTTTTCAAACAAGGACAGTCACCTTAAGGCATGAAGGGCTGGCACTGCCCCTGGTTCTCTCTGAGAAGGGAGCACAAGGTAGGTTGGCTTTTGCCAAGAAGTCACGGATTTTTTTTTTCTTCTAGATATGACAACACACAAGATTACTGCAAAATTTAAACCTAACATGGCAGCCTTCCTACCTTCTGGAGGAAAAGTAATTTAGATGAAAGGTTGGGAGTCTGCAACAGTTGATACTTTAGAAAGACTTTAAGATCTAAAAATCCACTAAGATGGAGCAGCAGGCCTGATTCAAGGCTGCAGACATGTTCAGGCGGTCCAGATTCTCCTCCATCCAAAAAATATTAGTATCACAGCTTGGCACAGGTTTTGACTCATAACAATCTCCAGAATGATAAATAGCAAACAGGCAACTAAGATTAGCTAATTTGCATTAAAAAGCAGATGAAACAGCTCAGTGCAGCCACCAAAAATTGCATCACAGTCCAGTGAAATCAAATTTACTTTGGGAGCTACCAAAATCAACAATTTGAACGATTTTATACTTGACTTTAAAAAAAAAAAAAGACTACAAAATGGTGCACAACAAAACATAAGACACCATTGCATCACAGGGAGTGCATCTCCAAAAGCAGACCCCCCAGAATGAAAACAAGCAGTAGGAGAGATCACTTTAAAAGCAAGGAAGAAGGGAAATTTCAGCTCAGATTTGCCTGGGATGTCATGAGTAGGAAGAGAAAAGTTCTCGAGATGTGGGGCTGAAGGAAGAAGGAGCAGCAGCAAATCTCCTTACCTCCTGCAAGAAATATCACGTTCAGAAGCAGAGATGGAAAGATAGGGAGAAAGGAGGAAAAGTTGCAGGCAAGGAAAGGGAAGGAAAAGGCGAGTTGCAGGGAGGATACTATCCAGGAAGAAAGCAGAGGGAGGGGCAAGGCTAGACAGACAGCGATGGAGGGGGAACCAGAGGGGCATGGGAGAGTTGGCTGGCTCCAGGCAGGGCCTACTCTGAGGACTCATCCAACAGAAGCTATGCTAAAAATGGCTGCTTTGCTTCCACTACCCCTTCCTCCCCTCCCCCAAACCTCCTCTCTCTTTCACTCTGTGTCTGTCTTGCGTGTGTGTGCCGGTGGCCGACACTTACCAGGCAGAAGAGGTTGGAATGGCAATCCTCCAGGCTGGCCCCGTTCGGCACGAAGCAGGAACTCATCCTCACAGCCACAACCCACACGCCATTATCCCACAGCCTCCGACAAGAAAGAAAGAGACAGACAGAGAGAGAGAGAGGGAGAGAGAGAGACAGACACCGAGAGGGAAAGGGGGGAGGGGGGACTCTGCACACGCACAAATAATAATACAATTAAATAAGGGATTTACATACAGACACACACGCACGCGAAATAGTGGCAGGATAAATAACCCAGGAGAAGAGTGGTACTGGAGAGGGGGCTAAAAAAATATATATTAAAAAAAAATTTAAAAAACACAACCAATTAAGAGAAACTCGCAACGTTTTCTCTTCTTCTGGATATCAATCGGGGGGGTACAGCCGCCGTGGAAGGGAAGAACAGAAAGGGAGGTGGTAAGTAATCCAACGACGGGAGATTAAGATCAAAATCCTCCCTGTTCCTCTTGTCTTCTCATTCGCATAAGGAGGGGAGGGAGAGGAGGTAAGGTGAAGGGGTAATTGATCCAACGAGAGAATAAAAATGGGGTAATTAATCCGAGGGGGCAGGGGGAGGGTCTAGGGGTAAAAATCAGTTGACATCCCTCCTTCCCCTCTTCTCAGATGCCAAGCAAGAGAAGTAGCAAAAAAATAAATAATCCAGTGGGGGCAATTAATCCAGAAACCTCCCTCCTCTTCCTCCTGTTTCTTTAGTCATCAGATGAGAAAGGGGCAAATTGTGGAATGACTGGGAAGGATTTGGCTGTGGGAGAGAAAAATCCAGGCTCGTCTCTTCGGAGTCCGAGGGCAACAGGGTGTGTGTGGGGGGGGGGGGTCAGATTCTTCTGCCCCGCTCCAAAAATATTCCAAATAAATTAAAATTTAAAATCATTAAAAAACAAACTTCAGGGACCAGAGACAAGGCGAGTCTGAAGAATTCGTAAAGGCAGGACAAGAAAGAATTCCTGGGGTGTACCCCAAAAAAAAACATCTGCGGGGGCAAGGGAGAGGGGAAGGTATTCCTTGAGAGAGAAAGGCCACAAAAAGTCTCTTTAGCAGCCCAGCGGGGGATTAAATTCCCCTCTGGAAAGCCCACCTCCCCAAAAAGAAATACTCTTCGCGGAGAGGGCGAAACCAAAATATCCTCCGTCGGATAAAAATCCTTCCGTGGGGAAAGGAGGGAGGGGGAGAAGGGTGGAAAGAGGAAATTGCGGGTGACCCTCGAAGTCTCTTCGGGGAAGGATGGAGGTGTCTCCCAGAGACCGATCCCCAGTCTTTTCGGGGAAGGAGGAAGGGGTAAATCGCAGAGTGTCTTCAGGGAGGTTCGCCCCCTCTCCAGCTGTCCTCCAGGGCCGAGGGAGCCCCACAAAGTCCACACGCCTGGGCGGGTCTCTTCAGGGGAGCCCGGACCCCGCCAAGTTACCGCCGAGAGCCAGAGGGAGGGGGGGATCCGGGGCAGGGAGGGCCCCCACCACCGCGCCAACCCCGCAAGACCCCTTCGAGAGGGGGGAGGAAGGGGGGCGAAGGCAAGGCGGGGAGGGACCAACCCAGGTGCAAGGCTGGTCCTTTAAAAAAAAAAAAAAAAAAAAAAAAAGAAAAAGGAAAGAGAGGATGAAAAATATAAAGTGATAGTCTTCAAACGGAGCGGTCTCTTCTGCGGGGGGAAGGGAGCGAGGCTCAAGACTCCCCGCGGGGCGGGGGCCCCCGCTCTCCTCAGGTGAGGGGTCTCCGGGAGGGCCGGCGAACCGGCGGCTGCCGCGGGAAGGCTCCGCTCCGCGCCGCCCCGCTGCGGCGTCCCCGCGGGGGCAGTGGGCGGAGGGCCCCCTCCCCGAGGTCTCCTCGGGAGGGCGGGGAGGCGGCGACCGAGCCCCGGGGCTCTCCTCAGCCGGAAGGGCCGCGGGGAAAGGGGTCGGAGCACCACAGATCCCGGCTGCGCCGTGAGCCGAGACAGAGGGACGAGGCGGCCGCTGCTGCTGCTGCTGGCGGTGTTGGTGCCCCCCAGCCCCCGCCGGCGGGTCTCCTCCTCGCTCCCCCTCAGCGGTGCCTCTGTCGGCGGCTGCCCGGCCGCGGCATCCTGGTCAGCCAGCTCCCCCTCAGCGAGTCTCCCCCATGTCGCGTCGCGGCCGGAGCGGGGAGGGGGAGGGAGGATTCCTCTCCCGTTTAATTCCGAGCCCCTTTTTCTTTAATGGCGGCCACAGGGACGAGAGTCGGGGGCCCCCCTGCCGCGCTCTCATTGGCCGGCGCGCCATCACGTGGGCCCGCACAGCGATGGCCGCCGTCGCTGTTGGGGGAAGGCGGCTGCAGCAGCGCGACACGGCCGCCAGGGGCTCCCTCGGCGCTGCAGAGCTATCCTCCTTCCTCGTTGGGAGGCCGCCATCTAGCGGCCGCGCCGGGCCGTGGTGTTAAGGGCCTCGCCGCAGGTTTGGGCGCAGCGGCAGACGAGCGCTGGTTCGAGTCCCGCCTCTCCGCCAGGCCCGCGGCTGCTGGGCCTCGCCGCCATGCCCTGGAGCTGGCTCTCCCCCTCATTGCACCACCCCACCAGCGTTAGCGACACGGCGTGACTCCCATCCCCTAGTGGGGATCATCGCGGGGTTGTACAGGAGGCGTTTCTCATGCATTCACCACTGCAGGTCAGCTTGGGGCCCAAGTGTGGCACCAAAAACATCTCCGTGGTTCCTGGTCCCCAGATTTCACCTCTTCGCAGAGGTGTCCTGAGATTTGTGCTTGATACTATGCTGGTGCTTTGCACTACAGAGCAAATTCCATATTAAGGATCTTGTAGCCTTTAAAAAAAATACATGCAAGTGTTTGAAACGCTTGCATTAGTATTTCATACAAGCATTAACACTTCCACTGGTCCCACAGACAGGAGCAGAAATGTACTCCCAAATTCAAGGATTTTTTTCCTGCACAGATAAAAATTGTGCAGTTTGTGAGATGAAGTAGGTGGTTTCTCTGTTACTATATGCATAGATTTGCAGAAGGACTTTGAGATTATTCAGAATTAAGATGCTACAGTGCCAGTGAAAGCTATTTTTAAGAGATATCTGGAAAGTGTATGCATCTTGTTAATCCTCTCATGTTACATATTAATTTTCTATGCAATGGTTCTGATGTAGAATGCAAAATTGTAATTTACTACATAGGGAATTTTTTGAATGCAACTCAAAGTGAAAATACAAACCAGTGTGAAGTGCCTTTAGTAAAAGAAAGGCTGGAATGTCTCAGCTAACATGACATTCACGTTAAAATATGATATGTTCATGCAACAGCAGCACGTTGCATCACAACTATGCAACACGATGATGTTTCAAAGGCCCTGCAAATTATTTCAGGACTCATGAAGAAAACAAGCAGCAACCTTCTGCAAATGTCTTGGTAGAGTAGGAGGAAAGAAGGGCACTCTATAAATAAATTTATATGGTAAGTTTAAACAAAAAAAAAAAAAAAAAAGAAAGTGAGGCTGGATATTTTCACCAAGAGCAACTTTGGCAATTTACTCACATTGAGACTATTTTAGTATCTCAGTGTAGGCAAGGAAGATTCTTCTTTTCATCAAAATAGAACCAGAGTATTTTTAACACAGGAGATTCATTCCCTCGCTGCTCATCGAAACACGGCAGCTGGGGACGGAGCCGAGATGCGGGGGGAGGGCGTGTGGATCCAAACCCCTTTCCAAGTGGAACAGATGGTTTTCTCTGTGGTGACTGCAGACGAGGACCGCTCTGCAGCGGCGTTCAGAACCTGCTCTCCGTGCTGCTCTGGGTGCTGAGGGGCAGGAGAAGGCCTCCAAAGTTTCGGAGCAACGCTTTGGTCATTAGAGAGATTATCTCACTGTGCAGAGAGATGTTACTAAGTCACACTTCCTGAAGGACAGATCCATGCTTTGAAGGAAATAAAAGCCAACATCATTGGGCATTAGCATACAAGAACTGGTCTGGGCTTCCCTCTAGGAGGTAAAAGTATCCTTTTGTAAAGCTGGGATTTGGAAATCCAGTGCAGTGACCCAGTGTGGTCTGGATGGGATGCACAGTAAACATCCCATTGATTGCAAGATGACACCAAATTTTCACTAACTGAGAATCCATTTTTTTTGCCTGAAACAGCACAGCTTAATGTCTGGAAGAGAGGATTAACCTACACTGGTTTTGGCATTGATCCACCTCACAGTTCCGAGGAACCCAGCTCCTGTGTCTGTTTTCTTCTTTGTAAATTGCATTTTGAGACCTGATTCATTAGTACTTACACATTAGTCACAACAAATACTCCTATAGGATCCCTGCACAGTCAAGTGCAGAACATAATCTTTACAGTAAACATAAGTACAGGATAAAGAATTAAGAAAATATTGACAAAAAAAAAAAAACAACAACAAAACCCAAACCAAAACACCAACTTAAGAGTTTTTTATGTCCTTCCCTTCCTGATTTGTCTCTGAATTACAGACCCTACAAGCCACCAGCTTTCTCAGGGACATGCGCAGTACTAAATAACGGTAGGGCACACAGGATAACAAAATTTTCCATGTTTGGCAAGAGTTGGACCTGAGACATGGCTTGTCCTTTGCATGCTGTAGGTGCTATCTGGGAAATAAAGCCTCCTTAAAAACAGGGAGGAGGCAGATTAGACCAAAAAAAAAACAACAACAACTTCTGGGAAAAATGCTATTGAAAAAATGCTTTTTCTCTTTTAGATAGGTTCTTCCATAGTTCTCATCCCTGCAACTTCCAGAAGTGCATTAAGCTGCATAATTAGCATCTGTCACATGTAGTCTTTTCCTTCTCTCTTCCTCTCCCTAGAGGAAAACTGTATGAAGAAATTTTAATATGAATTTTGGTACATGCACTGTGCAGTGCATTTATATTAGGAAAGACACGGTTTGTGCTCAATCTTAGGTTCACCTTTGTGTAATATAAAACCTTCACCAGTTAAAAAAAATGCTACTGATCCAATTTAAAAAATTAACTACTCCTTTGGAAAGTCAAGGATAGTGGGGGCAGGGATGAGATGATGCCCACTGCATTGGATTTAAAGCACTGGAATTGTTTGGAACTGGGCAGTTAACACCAGTCCCTGGCCCTGATGTTATATCCTTACACTCCCACACAGTCACATTGAGACATGAAGCCAAAAGCAGCAAGGGATGGATGGTTTGCCACTTTAGTCCAAACAATTTAGTTTGAAAGGAATAATTATATTTTGAAATACATAAAAAGAAAAAGTAGAACTTCAGATTACTTCCTCACTGAAAGTTACTCCACTGTTGAATATAAAAAGTCATCTCCCAGTGAATCTCTGTAGACAAACTTAGAGGAAGATGCCATCTTTTAGAAGTCAAGACTAAAAATAAAGAAGTGCAGCTTCAGAACAATAGCACCGTGACAAACAATGGCATCGTTTAGCCTCTGATTTCCATTCAGACTCTCTCTTCATTTTTTTCTACTTAATTAGTTCAAAGAAAATTGAGATTATAGGATTGAACATATTGCCAACAACCTGAGGTACGAAGTGCAGGCTGAATGCTTAAACTTCAGCTGCAGAGGTGGTAATTATTGTAATTGGTCCATGTGAAGCAAATAGATCAAGTAGTGTAGAGTTCAAACTCATGCCAGTCAGTCTCCAGTTGGCACCGACAGTTCTATCAGGAGGATACAGAGATCTCAGCAGGACTTATTATTGGCAACTATTCAACAGTTCTCTGCTCCAAATGGTTTCAAGGGGATTTGGGTGGGAAGAAAGATCATTTTTAACAAATTAAACTACCTAGAAATGGCTGGATGCCCAGAGCCACCTAGCCTGCATTAGTCACTACGACCAAACCATTTGAAAAAGAAGGTATAAAATATCATTACTGTAAAGAAACATCTATCTGCCTTCAACAACATGATCAGATCACTGCAAAGTTACCCAGACATTTACTGTACTCCACACTACAGTTATGTATATAAACATGGCCAGAATAAAAGCTGCAGCAGAGTATTTACACAGTGTGTGTTTCTCAGAAAACAACTAGCTCAAATTGCTGGAATCCAAGTGTTCCTATAAGGGCATGCCACAGAGTTTCAAGAAATTAGAAGACCACTTACTTTTTAATTAAAAATGACAACAGCAAAGCCCCCAGAGGAGATAAGATTAAGGGGACTGTTTATTTCCCAGTAGTATTTATCTTCCCGCACTTGTAAAGTGTTCAGAATGGTGGTGTAAAACACAATTTAGATTGGCACTGCAAGTTTGCACAGGAGACTCTGCC
The DNA here is from genome assembly GCF_027791375.1 of Indicator indicator. NCBI lineage: Eukaryota > Metazoa > Chordata > Aves > Piciformes > Indicatoridae > Indicator > Indicator indicator. The sequence goes on from NC_072039.1 coordinate 3,207,627, forward strand.
CTGTGCCATACTGATGTTCAGCTGCTTTGTTTGGATTTTGCAAGAACCCTTTTCTCAGCCGGTGAATATGTCATTTTTAGCAGAGGTCTCTAAGAGAAGATTTGAGTTTAATGCACAGCAATAAAAAGAGGAATATGAGAATTCTTGCTCTCTTTAGTGTCAGCTTTGGTTAAGACGTGTGAATGCACATGAATAGTCTTGTCAGAATCTCTGGGGCTATTGACATTCAAGATCTAACATATTATTACTTCTGACCAGAACATTAGCTGCTACGTAGTGAGGAGAAGGGAAAGAGAAAAAGATAGGACCACTCCCTAACCAGACAGAAACACTTATGGATTTCTCTGCTTGGAATCTCTCTGAACAGAACTTTGTGAAAATACAACCCTTCTTTTTTCCAGTCTGAGATGAGCAACTACACAAACTCTAAATCTGCAGCAGGAAAACCAAACCATCTGATGCCTGATTTTGCACCTTTTACTTATGGAAAGAATCCTTATTAACTCAAATAAAGACTGTATATACAATCCTTGTACAAGAAAGATTCTGGCATTTCTACCTTCTGACTCTATTTTTTACCACTGCAAGTTTCTTTGAATTACAGGTTTCAGATAAAAACAAGCTAATTAAAGAATTAATTTAAAAGAAGATAATTTAAATTCAGATGTCAGTACATAATCAAATCTGGATACCACTGCAATGGAAATGGTCATTCACCAGAAGAAAACAAACAAACAAACAAACAAACATACAAAAAAAAAAAAAAAACTTACAATGTGCTTCTGGCTGAGTGAAGAGAAAATATATTTCAGATTTTTTTCTTGTTGCTGATGTTAACAATTTGTTGCCAAATAAATTGAAATTATTCAAAAGTATTGAAATTAGTTCAATCAGTGTGTTTGTCTTCTGAGATTTGAGATTAATAATTACCTTCCATTTATAGTGCAACAAAAGAGAATATCCTGCACTTTGCAACTGAGCTACCTCTAGTCCCCATGCAGGACTTGCAGTATGTCAGACAAAGAAGCGGATTTGTTTGGTGCAATAAATGATAGCAGACCTTTAGATATTTGAAGTGCAACAGATGGTCCTCCAAGAAGAGCATAATGACTGGCAGACAGTACACTTCGTTAGAGTGGCTTGGAATGTCTTCAGCAATCACACAGAGAGTGTTTTTGGGGGGAAGCCCTATCATCTCTATGATTCTTCTCATCTAAATAGCTGCAATTTCCCAATTTAGATGATAAAATTCTATCTTCTAAAACCTGACAAGCTAGCCAGGGAGCTGGGAAAGGACCTTTGACACTCCCAAGACTATTCAAGATGAGGCTCAAAGCATTTTGTCACCTGAGAAAACAGATGGAAGTAGAAAAAAAAAATTAGCATTAAAAGTAAACAACGTCAGGCATGGAAAAATATCCATCCACAGTCAAGTATTCCATGGAAATGTAACTGATGAAAAAAGAAATGTTTAAAACAAGGTCCTTTAGACATTTAGGGGCTGGGAGGTCTACAGATACAGCATGTGGAGATCTAGGGAAAAATATCCCAAAAGACTAAATTACTGAACTGCAACCTCATACCTTTGGGAAAGTGGTGATTTTCAAAAAATCCTCTTCAAAGTGAACCACTGTGGCCACAGTTCTTCAGGGCAGGGTCAAGTGAGCTTTTCAGAGGCTGTGTGACAGTCTCAATTTTCATAGACAAGCTACTCCACAAGCCAGCAATTAAATAACACTTACAATAAACAAACAGAGTAATAAAATGCTGATCTTTCCTACTTCATATGGCAGAAAATTTTAACTTCTATCCCTTTCTCCCTTTCCCCTAATCCTAGAAGTGGTCTTTTCTGTTAAACAAACAAACAAATAAATAAATAAAAAAAATTTCCCCACCAAATTCACCCTGAGTAAAATTTTATGTGGCAACATAAACACAACCAAAACGTGTCCTTTAACAATGCAACTTAAATGTTGATGGAATCATAACTGCATTACTCTCTCTCCAATTAGCAGCAGCATTCTTTATGTTTGCTTATGAAGCGTAAACTGTTCGCTTGTCACTACAAAGACCTTCTGTAGAGGACTTAAAAAAAAAACATCAGCCACAGCAATTAAAATGACAACAACAGAGGTGGATTGGTCACATTATGACAGAAAACATCCAGCTGTTTCTTTTCCAACAAAAGGATACAACAACCCTCTGAAATGCTCTGACCGCATTTTGTCAGTCTACGTAATGCTGAGGGAAATTCCAGCAAAACTACAGACTTCTAAGACAGGAATAGACTAAGATACAGCTAAATCTAACCTCACAGGCTTATTTTTCTTCCACTTGATCAGGATTATCACTCATCCTTTTTACCCACACAAATTTCCCTTCTTGCTAGAACTACAGATAATCTCTTCTGTGAGAAATAATCTAAAAATAAGACCAATTTTGGTTCTTGTCACCCAAACTAAGCAAAGTAAAAAGCAAACTGATAGGGTTAGGACAAGTAAATTAGATTTTTAATTTATTTACTCCAGTTGTGTTAAAAACAGTCTTAGGAGTTAATTAAGACCGTAAGTCCAATTACAGACAGGCTATTACTTATAAAACACTAACCTAACCTCTGTCACATCTGTCTCTGCTGCTGGTTGCTGCCTGTTCTGCTTCACAACAATACTTACATGGGGAGATATAGGTAGGGATTTAAAAAAAAAAGGATTTAAAACATACATGTAAGTAATTTTAAAAGTCTGAAAAGTAAATATTTCAGGTTAGCTTTGCCTAGTTAAGGTTATAAGGACTAGCCATCTGAAATGATAAGGCAGACTTGCTTTCTAATACAGGAAGAAAGACCATGAGAAAGCAACTGACATGTACAGAACCAGCCATTCGGGATGGGGAGGGAAACCCCCAAACCTTATCTATAGAATCCACCCACAGATATGTCCTTGGAGAAAAATTGATGAGAAAATTATCAGGAAGATTTTTCATTGCTGTTTCTTTTCTGGAAGATTTTCCTTTTGTAACAACACAGATATGGCAAATGATATGCATTAGAATTCAGCCATGCATTGTCTTTTGCACATCAAATTAACTTGATTATCCGTGACTTTTTAAGGCAAACATAGGAATGCAGAAAACATGTCAGCTGTTATATATAGAAGACATGGGCAGTTCATTTCTTCCTTCACATTTAGAAAGTGTGGCAAATAATGAGCTCAGACATTACATAGAGAATAAATTTCATTTGCAAGTTCAGAAGTAGCTCTGCCTCTTTACCTGTTTTGTGAACCAGAACTTACAGGTACCTCATAACGTTTGTCTTCTGAGTTGTGTTTCTCTCCAGAATAATTGCCACAAGTGGGCAAAAGCTTTAATGTCGTCTTTAAGTCCTTCAGCCATAATGTTTTTCACAAGCTGAGACCTTGCAGACTCAAAAGAATTACTGCAAAATACAGAGGATGAGAAAGAAGAAGAAAAAGGAAACCCCAAGCCCTGTCTTTTTGCTGAATTCCCAGAATTCATCTTCAGTTTTCATGCCTGTAAATTAGCTACAATGTTTTCAGACTATAATATTATCCTTCTGTATGTTTCATCTGATATAATTGCTTGACAACAAGCATCTCTTTCTCTGCCAGTATTCTGCAGTGAATTTATTCACATCAGGAAAACACATTAGGAAGGTGTCTGATTTTAAAGTTCATGAATTAGACGACAGTGACAAACAATCTGGTGCGAGAGCCTTGGCAAGACACAGCCTCGAACGATTCTGCCATTTTGTGGACCCACAGATTGCCTTTTCATCAAGAACCACAAGAAAGGCTAGACTGCTGAAAGGCTTGAAATCAGCAGGTTTTGACAAAACAGTAGTAGATCATAAAACCATAGAATGGCTTAGGTTGGAAAGGACTTCAGAGATCATCTACTCCAAACTCTCCACGATGTGCAGGGATGCCTCTCAACTAGAGGCAGTTGCTCAGCACCTCATCCAACTTGGCTCTGAAAACTCCCAGGAAGGAGGCATCCACAACCTCCTCAACAACCTAATCCAGAGTCTCACCACCTTCCTACTGAAGAACTTCTTAAGATCCAGTCTAAACCCACTTTTCCTCAGCTTCAAACCATTACTCCTTGTCCTACTGCTAGACACCCTCATGAAAAGTCCCTCTGCAGCCTTCCTGTAGGCTCCTTTCAGGCAGCTCTAAAGCCCCACCAACAAAATATCTTTGAGCAATAGTTCATCAATATAATTATTCTTTGGGGATGTTTGCTATTTATTACAGTGGAAAGAATGATTTATATCCCACCTGGCCAAGCAGAAAACTAAGGAGAAGACACTTCTTGTGCTAGAAAGACCTACAAGACTCAGGGAAGAAACTGATGAAAAGTGTCCTTTCTCTAAATGTAGACACCTGTATAGTCACAATAAGTGCAGTGAAACAACCATGGTTTAGTGGTCATGCAGGTGTTGGCTACAAGGTTGGACTTGATGATCTTAGAGGTCTTTCCAATCTTAAAGATTCCATGGAAAGGCCATACAAATGACAAGGCAACACAGCAGCCACTGAGTGGGACATCTCACTGACAGGGACCCTGAAAACACAAACTTCTGGATTACAGCATCTGGAAGTGCAACAGTGAATAAAACCCTGCTCCTGTCAGTTAGAGCAGGAGCCTATGTCAACAAGAATCACATGTTCATATAATTGCTTAACAGAGGTACTTGAACTAGAGAGATAAACTACTTCAAAAACGCATGGAAGGTATGTGCAAACTGTTCTGCCTCTTGTGCCCCTTGCAATGTAGGGGAAGTGCACACCAGCCAGGATTCAGAATACCTTATTCTGTAGCAAGTAGGGGGGAAAAGAGCAAAACAAATCATGTCAATACACAATCATCCAGTGTATCACAAGAGACGGGAGAAAAACCTTAAAAAGCACAAGCAGAGATAAACCCAATACATATAGTAAGTACCCTTACTATACTCTAAGTAAATCTTTCTCCTAAGCAAGGGTTTAAGACTTGTTTTTCCAAATCTGTGTCAGCAGTGAAGCCCCCAAAATGATTACTCTCATGCAGATAAAATGGTCATCTTCACTCTTTGGCAACTGCAGTAAGAGCTGCCTTATAAAAAAGATCCTGTAAGTAGATTTTACTCCTGGGAGTAATCTCCTCAAAGAGTGAGGAGAAAACATGCTAAAGTTACTTGCACAATCAGGTTTCGTAACTAATGGTCTTGGTCCTTCTCCTTCCCAAGTACAAAAAGGCACAAACTTTTCTCCCTCTTTTACTAAGAGGAAAAAATAAAAAGCCCTCAACTTCTTATCCTTCAATACTTATAGTTTGGAGGAGCTCAAAACAGTGGGGTAGTGTGTGCCCCACTCATCACATAGACTCTGAAAACAAAAAGCATGGAAAAGAAGGCACAAAGTCTGTAATTACTGTTTCAGAAGATAATTTCAGTATTAATACATCTCTCCAAAGATAGCATGCAAGTACTGCAGTTTAATTAGATGGTAACTGGAGGGGGGTTGAATTTACGAGGTAATAAATAAATTTTGGACTAATAAACTCCAAGGCTGAAGGGTTTATTAATCCAGAATATAAAGATTATACAGCTGATAGGAGACAACCTCAGGTTGTGCTTAGATGTTGGAGAATCAATATTTGCCTTCTTTAGGGAACTAGATCAGAAAGCCAGGGGTCCTGTGGAGGATACTGAACAATGCTAGAAGCCAAGAACTACCTGTGCTCAAAGGCCAAGGTTATTTAAGTCTCAGAAGATACTGTGGTTTTAAGTTTCACCTTTTAATCAGCTTGTCACTTCCTAAAGTATTAAGTACCACAAACAAAGCCTCTAAACTGTGCCTTCTGACAACTTTCAATGCCTCATTCAGGTGGTGGGAAAGGACAGATTCCCTTGTGGGATTAAGCAGGGTCTCTACAGACTAACAGACCCCTGTCCTGCTCCCCCCAGACACTCAATTCTGTCTTTAATTTTCCTGCTTTTGGATTCACCTGCAAGACCACACCATGTGGTGAGCAAGCACATCAATTTTAGTGCCTCATTAAATTTTTTTTCTTTCCATAACATCGTTCTATAAACTTTTTGCCTAGTACAGCACATCAAGGATTTGGAAACTAACTGTTCACTGCTGTGAGGATTTATATCCCAAACAGCTGTGCCCAGGAGTCAGAGGAATCAAATGGCATCATCTATTAACTTGTCCTTGGGTAGTTACAACTAGAGCATTCTAAATCACCATGGAGCTCAGTCCATGGTAACTCCATTTCTCTGTTATTTTGAAAGTGTCAATGACCCACGCAGTCAAGAAAGAAGAACAGATTTAGTTCAGGAAAAAGTGTGCATGATTGAAGTCAAAGACCCAATTGCATAAGTCAAAGCTAAATTTAGGCCTGAGAAAACTAGAGAAAAAGAAATTGAAATGAAGAACCAATAAGAGGAATAGTGGGTGACACCCTCTCCTTACAGATGAATCAAGACAAACATAGAATCACAGCATCATAGAATGGCTTAGGTTGAAAGGGTCCTTCAAGATCCTCCCTGCCATGGGCAGGGACGCCTCTCAACTAGACTTGGCTGCTCAAGGGCTCATCCAGCCTGGTCTTGAACACCCCCAGGGAGGAGGCATCCACAGCCTCCCTGGGCAGCCTGTTCCAGAGTCTCACCATCATCATCCTGAAGACCTTCTTCCTAAAGTCCAGTCTGAACCTACTCTCCCTGAGCTTCAACCCATTCCCCCTTGTTCTGTGATTGACACCCTTATGAAAAGTCCCTCTGCAGCCTTCAACAGTGAATCTTGACAAGACTACATGGATCATTAATGGAAGATGATGATGACAGCCACTTCCAAAGCTCCTGCTTTTTAATTCCCAGCCTTATAGACTCTCTCCAAATGAAACAAGCAACAGAGCTAACTTTCCACTATTACATCTCTAGGCAGTGTGTTACTCATACAGCTCATATAGATGGCTCTACCCTCTGGAAAAACAAAGTTTAAGAAAAATGGTTCTATCTTTGGGGAACAGTTTAAGTCTCAGGATAACTACATGAGGAAATCTAACTCTATTACTTTGTATCTTACACTTTATTACTAGATTGGTAATAGGAAATTACCAAATAAAATTGGTATTTTACTTGGTAATTTTTTTTCCGTGGGCCTCGTCTAATATGAAAGATGGTGATCATCAAATTTATTCAAGTTTTCCTGTCAACAACATCATTAACCAAATCCCTCAATTTCAAAGTAAATAAAAGCATCTGGGCTTCTTGCACAGCAAGACTGACTTGCATATTTAAGCCTCATATATAGATGAATTTGCACTGGACTGAATTTGCATATTAATGAAGGACTAATTGCTCTTTGCAGTCAGTTTTATGCAGATGAATTTACTCCTCTCAGTACAATTTTCATAATGTTCAGAAAGAACCAAAAAAAAAAAAGTAAAACTTTTTAGAAGTACACAAATGTTAGACAATCAAGGAAGAAATATCCTAATGACATCAAATAGCTTTACATTAAATTGTATATAATTCATCTTTTATATTGTTGCTTTATTTCAACAGCCTCCCACAAAGAACTGAACAATTCATAGAGTAACTTTAGTCTATTCCCCATCCTCAGTCTCAAATTTTAACAGCTTGTAACAATCCATTACATTATCTTGTTTCCAGCTGGAAGAATGGAGCCTGAATTTTTAGGAGAAGCTAAGTTTGCTAAACAGGAATTTATTTTCTCTCAGTCAACCTCACATGATCACTTAGGAGATACCCTGCCCACCATGCTTTTAGGGTAGTTTCTACCCAGTTCTGCAATATTAAAGAAAAGCTCAAGGTCCAAATCCCCATTCAGTCTCAAAGCAAAAGTACCAAATGCCAAGAAAAAGATAGGAAAGTAGATGGGAAGAAAAAGACAGCAACAGATGCTGAGGAAAAAATGGTAACAATACACAGGAAAGGGGAAAATACAAATACTGGACTGGAAGAGGGAAGGAAGAGGAGATGGAAGAAGAAAAAAACAACTGAATGTGTATGTTCTAGTTAAAAAGAAGAAAACTGACTCAAGATGCAGATATATGATGAGTTTGTAGTGGGATCAAAATGTTTCTTGTGTTTTTTCTTTATTACTCTTCAATAATTCCTAGCATCTTACTTGCTCTCTGAACCACAGAGTGTTGAGCTTGCAGATCTCCTATAATCTCACAATTTTGCCCCTGAGAAGCAGTAGTTTATAACCATCATGATAACTCATGATCAAAATGAACCAGTCTTCGTTATGAACACCTTTTGACTGAGAATTAGACTGCTTCCCAAAGAAGAACCAGAATTGCTCAGATGGAGGGTGGAGGGAGCACAAAAAAACTGTCAGGTCACTTTGCAATCTCCCCTTTTGGTCTTTTCAACTTTGATGACAGAAGCTGCAACATATGGAGCATTTGTTTGGGATACACTCCTCCCATGAGCAGTAAAGGCAATGGTTGCATTGAGGCAAGGTCCAGCCATTGCAGGGAAAAAAGAAAAGGGCTTGAGGGCAGAAGAGTTGGCAGAAAATACTGAACGAGGGAAGGACAGGGAAAATGACCAAGAAGCTTTCACTAGCACTCATAAAAAGAACAGACCACAGAACAAAGACAATCAGAGTTATAAAATAATAACAGTAATAATTCGATAAGAATGAAAACGCTCTACCAGGAAAATACTGCAATGCTACTGCTGAAGAATTTTCACTGAGGAAACAAGCTGCTCAGCTGGGAGTACTTGCTTTTAAAAGTGATTTGCAAATGAACTCCAGTTCTTTGTGTATTTTGAAAATGCAGTTTTTATTCTGGATTATGAGTTCAAAATGTTTTCCTCTTTTGCTTATAGAAAGGAATGAAGGGAAATGCATCCTCCTTTATAACTTGTAGGTACTGTATTTTAAAACCTGTGATGGACACTCCCCCTCTTTTCCAAAATATGTCTGGTTCAAGTGATTAATGCTGTGTGAATGTAAACAGAGTTAAGTATTCAAACAGGAACACGATGTTCCACCCAAAATTATTAGCTTTTTTTTTTTTGTAGATAAGATGCCTACTTCTAATCATCAAGAAAGGTTAAACTGACCAGATTTAATTAGCTACTTAATATAATAATAAAGATTCATATGTAATTGATGAGGAAAAGACTGCAGAAGCAATGCTAAATCCAACCAAAATACCTCCATCAAGCACAAAGCCTGGGCTGTTACTACATGATTACACTGAGGAAAGAATTCCCAACTGTTTATATCCACCATACATAATATTCCAATAGCCTGTGTGGAATTTCACCTGATTAACAGTAAGAAACATATATTAAAAAAACAAAATAAGCACGAAACAACATCCCTGAAATTCAATGACAAAACAAACCCAACAATATTTCTTAACACGGTGCTTCAAATCCATAAATGAAGTCAGCAAGTTTGCACAGATTATTTGAGGACTCCATTCTTAAAATGAAATCACTGCTTCCTCATAATAAAAAAAAAACACAAAAAACCACCACCTAAAAAAGGTTCATCACTTGCTCTGGAATCATGGCTGCTCATCTAACCCTTGCAAAGTCAGAGCAAAGTTCTGACTGACTTCAGAGACAGCTCCTCCTGCTTCGGAGTATTTTAATAGCTGCTTCTCTGCAGAACAGATGTTTCCAGGTGTTGTGGGTACTATAAATGTTAAGAATGGGCAATACATTTTAGAAGACAGTTCTCATCAATCTGCTAGCATTTGATTTCTGAATAAGACTTACATCTTAAGAAACATTTATATATATATATATACACACACACACGTTTATGGGGGTATATATATATTTATATATATCTACACATATACATATGTAGCTATCAAACAGACATTTTCAACACAGAGTTGATATTTTCATTGCAAAAAAATAAAATACTAGTTTTACTCTGGATTCTTTCCCTAATAATGAAATGAAAGGTTTCTGTTACCACAATAAAACAACTTGCTAGTATTTGAATGTTATATATTGGGAATATTGCAAAATATATTACATTTCAAAGACTGTTAGGAAATTTTGGTAGCGTTCTATCTCTGGATAACATTTAGCACTTGCTGGTTGAGGCAGGTTGTATCTCAAAATGTTACCAGGAGCTGTAAAAATGAGGTGTAGTGAGGCTGGTGTTGGTCTCTTCTTCCAAGTAACCATCAATGAGAGGAAATGGGTTTAAGTTGTGCCAGGGGAGGTTTAAATTGGGCATTAGGAAAAAATTCTTCACTGAGAGTGGTGAGGGGTTGGGACAGTCTGCCCAGGGAGGTGGTGCACTCACCATCCCTGGAGGGTTCAAGAAGTGTGTAGATGTGGTGCTTCAGGATATGGTTTAGTGAGCAGGGTATTTGGGTTATGGTTAAACTCAATGATCTTAAAGGTCTTCTCCAACCTTAATGATTCTATGATTTTCTTTCTTCCCTTAAAATAAACATCTCAGTGTAAACCAGTGAATCTGATATTGATTTATTCAATTCATATAAAGTAACAACATAATAATAAATTCGATCTTTTCGACGAGAAGTTGATGAGCTTAAATATATCAAAAGGGCAATGAAAGCTAATATTGAGTGATTAAATAATGATCTGTGAGAAAAAGACAACACAACCTCCAATTCCATTACACTGAAATCATCCACTGACCTAAAGCAGGCTTTTGAATCACTTCAAAGGAAGCTGCAACCATTCGCCATTTTTAACAGCTTGGAAGTTCACAAGGAAAGATTAATTTATAATTTAACCAAAGTGTATCTCAAATAAAGGTTTTTGATTAAAATCTACATTTCTGAGCCTCCTGGCAGTGCCAATATCACTGAAACAGAACATCAGCTGCAACACCAGCAATTCTGGACTGCAATGCCATAAACTTTAAATCAGTTTTGTCCTACTTTAATATTGGTTTAACAATAAAATAAGAACTTTGATGTTTAATATTTAAATAGTCTAATTATTCCTTTAGAATTAAGTCCAGAAGGACCCTTCATGGATACACAATGAAAACAACAACAAAGATAATTTCTTTTTGCTGCACTAATAGGCTTCAAATTGGTGGGATTTCAATTCAGTTGAAAGGTACAGCACAAATTCTGTGCTGTAGGAGATTGCACAGAAGATCTCTAGAAGGGAAAATGCTCTTCCATGATGAAGATGATGCCAGTGGATCCCTGCTCAAAACTAAACAAAGCTTAAACACTGTCACAGCAGAGAACTTCCACTGCAGCTGCTCAGAAACCATCATCACTGGCTATACTGGTCCCATGGTTTTGAAACTCAGACACCATGGTTGCTTTCTTCATCACTGGTTTTCAATCCAAGATTTCAGAAAGTGAAGCTTCCTTTTCCTCTTCCCTTTCCCCTTTCCCTTTTCCTTTCCTGTCTCTTTCTCTTTCCTTTTCTCTTTCCCTTCCCCTTTCTCCTTTCCCTTCTCTCCTACTTTTTATCACTTCAGGATGGTACACAGCACAGAAAGACTCAGATTTTTGGAAGGAATGCCTATAAATCTAAATATTGTGTCTGAGCATTCAGTGACTTAGTGATGTTCAGACACAATAATTTTTCTCTTTTGGAGGAAGGTCAGGAAGAAGGTAAGTTCTGCACCTGTGCCACAAGCAGGAAACGCAAGGTGGTTGTAACTGCAACTGTCAGTTTCTGCCAACCATAGAGGCCTCTAGAAAAGCAAAAGCATTTCCCACTACTTAAATAGATCCAAGGTACTCAAGTAAACACAAGGACAAATGCAATTACCTGCTGAAACTCCAACTTGTTAAAAATAATGTAGTTGGTTGGTTGAAATCATGTACAGACTTAGTTACAAATATCAAGTGACAGAAGAGAATAAACCAGATCCTTGTGACTCATCTTCCTTTTTCCAGGCACATAAAAGTAAAGTAGCCTTAGCTTGATGCAACAATTCTATCTCCAAAATAAATGTTAGACAAGAAATAGCAAAAAGGCTGGTGAGCCTAATTTTTCTTATGGGTCTTATTTCTTATTATTCCCCTTCTACATTTTCACACTGTCCCTTAATGTTCTTTCCTTTCAGAAGGAAATCAAGTCTCAGAATAATATTTACAATCTCATCTTGCAATCTCCTTCATGGTAATTCACTCTGGATGTTCATTTCTTTCTGTGAGGAACAGTTCTCTTCGAGTTCTCCACTTAGAACAAAATAACTCTGGAATAATTTGAATATGAAGCATATCAGGAGAAAAAAATGTAGCAGAGAGAAATGAATAAGGGCACAGGGAAATGTGTAACTCATACACAGTTGCCATGACAAACTCTCCAACCACTGGTACAGCTTAGAACACTGAAACAACTTTCATGAGAGGTGATACTGACCTGAATACCAGAGTTATCACAGAGTCATTGAATGGTTTGGGTTGGAAGGGACCTTAAAGAGCATCTAGTTCCAACCCCTCCACCATGGGCAGGGACACCTTCCATTAGCCCAGGTTGCTCAATGCCTCATCCAACCAGGCCTTGAATACCTCCACAGAGGGGGCATCCACAACCTCCCTGGGAAACCTGTTCCAGTGTCTCCCCACCCTCACTGTAAAGAATTTCTTGCTGATCTTTATTTCAAATCTCCGCTCTTCCAGCTTCAATCCATTCCCCCTCATCCTATCACTACAAGGCCTTATAAAAAATCCCTTCCCAGCTTTCCTCTAGGCCCCCTTCAGGTACTGGAAGACTGCTCTAAAGTCTCCTTGGAGCCTTCTCTTCTCCAGGCTGAATGGCCCCAGCTCTCACAGCCTGGTTATTTCTACAGGGCATACTATGACTTGCTCACATTTTTTTCTGGTTCAAGTAAGCATAAGCAAGTCCACAGAAAAGCTTCATTTGAAATTAAGTGAACTGTTTCATGAAAATAATTATTGAAAATACACTGTCCTGTTTTCTTCTTGACCCGCATGACCCCATGGGACAGATGGAAACAACAGTAACAGAGTCCCAGGGCAAATTAACAGTCACTAGCTACTTTCTTCTGAAGCATTAAAGAAAAGAAAAAGGCAGAGAACTGTTGAAAAACTAGTTCATACAAGAGTCTGCAGGAGAGTTCAACCATGTAGCAGATGCAGAGGAAAAGCTAGCAACAATTGGCTGTGAGTTGTCACCAGCACCCACAGAAGCACAGGCTGCTGGTTCATCCTCCTGGTTATTTCTGTAGATCATGAGCTTGATCCAGACACATGCAGTGACATTGCTTTGAAACTACTTCCTCAAAAAAAAAAAAAAAAAAAAGGAGATTTATTTAACTTTCACTTCAGCAGTTTCCACTGACAAATATTTTAGTTTACCATTGACTTCTGATTTCCATTAAAATATCTTTAAATGGCTTCTTAGATAAATGAGATTTTGAAAAGCAATCTCCATTTCAGTTTTCTATAGTTCTATGATTTTTACACTCTCTTATAATTAATTAAAGGCAATTCCAACCTTCTTTTCCTTTCCTACCCAAGTCAGAGACTGATGTAATGGAGCGTGTCTTTTGCTACTTCCTCTCTAAATTAAAAACATTGTTTCTGTGCAGCCTTTCATAAAGTCTCCAGATGAAAATAACAGTGTCTAGTGCAGCGGGTCTGTTATTTCTGCTGACTGCTGACATAGAACCAGATACAATTCTTTCTTTCCTACACCTTGCAGGAGAAAGTGTAATCCAGTGCACACAGGTACTCAGGCTGCACCTCTTAAACCCAGCAGCAAGCCCCAGCCCCTGCCCTCCGTTTCTGAGGCCCTGCTGTCCATGCCAGGTGTATGAACATGAGGTTTGCTTCCCCACTCCTGTGGTCATCACACAGCTGCCTGCTGCAGCAACCCTGGGTTTAGAACTATAAGGTAACTTTCATGATTAAGATGAGCTATCAATAATAATCTATTTTTAAGTACAGCATCCTATAAATCCTCCTAATTAGTAAACTAAATGTCTTCTTTTTAGCAAACAATCCCCAGCCTACTTCCTTATTTATTTTCTTGAATTCAATTATATTTGCCACCTGCTGGCCCAATCACCTAAATGACAGATTCTGGATGTAAGGTAGAAGCTGGGCCATAAACAATAATTTCATTAAAGTTCAATATAGAACACTTGCCTGCACCTAATTTCCCTGCTTTATGAAGAATATGCTGTTTCCTCCTCTGCTGACTGTGGGACTCTGTGCTCCCACGGGAAGATGCAGCAGCAGCAGGAATTTTTGCATTGCTCCCTGTTCTGCACTGCCCACCTCTTAAGAAATCAAAAGTGAGATTTTATTCTGGAGGGAGGGATCATGAGAAGCTAAATAAAGAAGGAAGAAGTGATTTCCAAACCTGAATTGAAAAACTGATATAGGTCCAATAAGGCCCCTTGGTAAAAAAAGGTTAGGAAATATTTTCTTTAGAAGACAAAAACAATAGAACTTCTTTTAACATGAGAAGAAATGGAGAGGGTTGTACTGCTATTATTTACCTGTCATGCTCTAAAATCCATCTAACTCCATAAAACAAATGCTTTACATTTCCAAAAATCTTATTGAATAAAATTCAGTCTGCAAAACATACATCTTGCAGATCCAGTTTAACTGGAAGCATGAATTCGAATGCTTTGGTCAGTGTAGCCAACTACTCTCAAGTTTGTAAAAGCAAATGGGCACTGAAGCTATTGATCGCCTTGAAGGATTTTTAAATGACTTCACAGAGGATTCTGTCCACCTGTGGAAGTGCACGGTCCTACCATGTACCAGCAGAGGGAAAGTTTGAAGACTGTAACCTGCTCTGGTCCACTTTGTTCTTCACTAAAAACTCAAACCCATACTATCAGGGTTCTATAGTTCAGACCTCCAAACAAACCCACATTTCCTTGCATCACTTTTTAAAGCAAAGCTTGCAAAACCACCTTCAAAACCTCACTGGCACTTTCTGAAGCCATTACAGCCCCCTCAAAATCACCAACACCATGCAAAAATCACCCTTCTGAAAGTGAGTTAACAAAACCCAGTATTGTGCTAGAAGACAACAAAACCAATGACCCAGATTCTCCAGCATCTTCCCCACTTCCCACTATTCCAGAAGACATAAATCCATGCTGCTTGATTCAGAATTGCTGAAGCCCTCTTTATATTTTCTTATAACTAGTTAAGAATATATAAGCACAAGTTATTCTCCAGCAACTCGTTTATTCTGTGGTTCTGCAACTTCCATTTCATCAATCCTCACCCAGATTTATTTTCCACTGACTTTTATAGGTTGAAGATTAATAGTGGGGAAAATCATTATTTTTTACCATACTTATTCTGCAATAAATAGTAATTTGTGTGAGTGTGTAAAACTGTATTATGTATAAATGAAAACATTAACCAAACTGGAGGCACACAGTCAGTCAGTGCCTTAATAGAGCAGCCTTGGAGAGAGATACTGTACAGCATTTTTATGTAGCATGTGGGAAAACTGTGCAGCATGGGAGTTTTGAACGTTAATACTGCAGCTGTACTAAATCTACTGTGTCAGGCTCTGTCTGCAAGCAAACCAGATTTAAGGATGTACTTTTTTTTTTTTTTTCTTGCAGCACTGGAAGCTGAAAAAAATGGTTAACTTGGTTAAGTTCAACAGGAATAAGTTCAGCTGATTTAGAACAGACATGAATTATGTGCACCTGTTAAATAGTCAAAGAGTTCTGAATGTAGACAATTACATGACCTGGATAAAGGTTCCAATTATGGATCAAAGAGTTATGTATTTTCAATTCTATTTTAACATTGTGGCAATTATGTATGATAGAGAACAAATACTCCATCAGTACCTAAACAATGAAAAACAGAAAACACTTGTGTGCACTATAATTTCATGGCTTAGTGTCTTTTAGGTGCTTTCATGTCTTATTCTGAATGTAGTGTAAAATGTGAGATGAGTATCTGAGTCACCCTGGGCAGGAGGCACAGATATTTTGTTGCAAGGCTTCATGTTTTCTTCTAAGTTAGAAGATGTTCTATTGCACAAGGGATACACAGAGGACACTCTTCAGCTGCTCTTATCACTATGACACATGAAAGGAATTTAACCAGACATGACAAATTTTCTGCAAGCCTTGAATTAGTTGTTTTTCCATAAGCACCAAACCCAGTGCTGGCCTCACAGAAGACTGCAGAAGGCATCCCACAGGCCCTTTCTGCCAAGAGGCACAAAGAACTATGCTGCGTACAGAGAAGTTCTATAAGATGGGATGCACAACTGGGAAATATGGAAAAGTATGTACACACATCCCCACACATGCATGAGTTTTGGCCTTCTCTTACATTATAGCTGGAGTTCTAACAGTGCTGTGATATATCCTGTTTAGAGTTTAATTCACTCATTCCTGTCCCTCTCTCCTTGTGCTGTTGTACTCCAGCTCTCTCCCCTTTCACTGAAGAGAATCTTATGTTGCTCAGTACATACTCAACCACATGTTCCTTGTCCACAGGCCCTGCTCACACAGCTAACATCTCCAGTTGGCATTCTTAGGAAGGTGCTGTCAAAATTATAACTGTAACGATTTCAAAACAAACAAATCAAACACACATCCCCCCAAGCAGTGTGGTGTGATGAACTCAGCACCAAAAGCAGAAATTACAGAGTGGTAGACCAAACTTTTCAAATTTGAATGCCTGAAGTTAGACATTCAGATCCTTATTTACACACATCAGAAGCGTGGTTTTCACCAGACACATTCAGGCCTCCCAATCTTGCATCCTCAAAAAGGATGTTTATTTAGATGCATATCTATAGATTTTTTGCCTAACTTCAGAAAATGAAGTGCTACAATTTTCACTTATAAATTTTGGTGCTTCAGCTGTCACATCAATAAAACCAAGTCCATTCACTTGGTGGAGCCTGAATGGCCTTCAGCAAACTCTTTGTTTGTATTTTTGATCTATGAGCAGTCAGAGACCATCAGCTGATGGACAAGACAGTAATTTCCTCCTAAAAACAGGGAAGAAAAGACTAGGATTCAAAGCATGCAAGCTTACAAGCTTAATTGTTATAATCTCTTCTGAAAGAGGTTGTATATGAGCCTAAGATCAATTCCAATATTCCTTCACCAGTGTTTTACTTCTTAAGTAGTTCTTAGTCAAGCAGTAAGTACTCTTGTAAGTAGCCTTCCATTAATTCTTTCTATTAATGAAGAAAAGTACTGAGTGAGCTGGAACTCACTCCTAAATTAAGATAATCATTATCACGAACAGATGTTTTATTGGACAGTTTGAGGAATATGGGAGTGCTGTGATTTAGTTCAGATGCTTTAGTTCAGCTGAAGACTCAGATCATAAGATGAAATGAATTAAATAGCCTCATCCTCATCTCTAATTGTACAAACCATAAAATCACCACTCTAAAGGACAGAGTGGGAGATCTTTGCAAAAAGACATTAGGTTTGTTTCGTGACATAAGTGCAAATTTTCTCTGCCTACTCAGAAGTGGTTTTAAGTGTGCCACTGCCAGAAGAGTGCACATTACAGCAAGATAACAAATGTCTCTTGTTTAACAAACAACAGTATTATCTCCTTTGACCAGACACCAAGTAGATGGCACTATCTCTGAACCATATGCTGCAGACAAAGCCTCTGGTAGGTTGAAAGTCAACCACCTCGTACTATCACATATCCACTTCTAATATAACTAAACCACTGATAACTATGCATACAGCCAACTATGGCACACATATGGAATGCACAGGGGAAAACTCTTCCATGGAAATGAAGTGTCACACCTGGAAACATGAACTAGTCAGCTAAAAGGATCTAAGGAAAGGACACAGAGCTGTTGGAGTGAGTCCAGAGGAGGGCTACAGAGAACATCCAAGGGGTGGAGCACCTCTGCTGTGAGGAAAGGCTGGGGGAGCTGGGATCGTTCAGCCTAGAGAAAAGACTCTGGGGGCACTTTAGAGCTGCCTTCCAATACCTGCAAGGATGCTACAGGAAGGATGCAGAGGGACTTTCTGTAAGGGTGTCTAGCAACAGGACAAGGGGGAATGGTTGTAAGCTGAGGGAGAGTAGGTTCAGATGGGATCTTAGAAAGAAGTTCTTCAGTACAAGGGTACTCTGGAACAGGCTGCCCAGGGAGGTTGTGGATGGCTCCTCCCTGGGGGTGTTTAAAGCCAGGTTGGATGAGGTTTTGAGCAGCTGAGTCTAGTAGAGAGGCATCTCTGCCCATGGCAGGGAGGTTGGAGAAGATGAACTCTAAGGTCCCTTCCCACCTAACCCATTCTAGGCTTCTATGATTCCTAAACCAGACAACTGTGACCGATGTACTCATTGTGACCTAACTGAAAAAAAGAGAAAATGTTGCGAGTTTCTCTTAATTTGTTGTGGTTTTTTTTACCCTTTACCTTCTGAATTAACATCTGCATTCCAATTTTTATAACCTTCTGCCTGGTTAAGCATGGGAGAACTATAATGAACATCTGCTTAAATGATACCAGTTTCATCTGCAGTATTTAGTTGAGAAATGTGCTGCCTCCTCACCAAGCTGTTGAAGTCTGTACCTGATTATGTAGTAACGAAAGACACAGGACATCCATAATATCAGCAACAACTAATTCTGCATTTTGCATAATTCAATTACTAATTTTTCACTTTTCATGAGCTACAGTGTTACTACACCACACTATACTGCTAGCCTCCAGAACATCTAGAAACACATGCTGCTTGTTGTTGAGGTCACTGAAAAGTCTATCACTGCTTCAGCAAGGGCAACCATGATAGAATTGTGTGATACAAAACCTAACTAATTCTGTAATGATCAACTAGAATTCCATAGATCGTACAAATATCAGTATCTCCTCCTCTCCACCTAAACCTTTTCTATTCATGAAATCAGAAAGCAGTAGGCTATATGTGGGCAGAAGCAGAAGAGTTTCCTAATGGCAAAGCAAGCATTTTTATCATAGAATCACAGAATGGCTTAGCCTGGAAGAGACCTTAGAGATCATCTACTCCAAACTCCCCACCACGGGCAGGGACACCTCTTGACTCGGCTGCTCAAGGTCTCATCCAACCTGGCCTTGAACACCCCCAGGGAGGAGCCAGCCACAACCTCCCTGGGCAGCATATTCAAGTCTCACCACCCTTGTACTGAGGAACTTCTTCCTAAGATCCCGTCTGAACCTACTCTCCCTCAGCTTACAACCATTCCCCCTTGTCCTGTTGCTAGACACCCTTACAGAAAGTCCCTCTGCATCCTTCCTGTAGCATCCTTGCAGGTATTGGAAGGCAGCTCTAAAGTGCCCCCAGAGTCTTTTCTCTAGGCTGAACGATCCCAGCTCCCCCAGCCTTTCCTCACAGCAGAGGTGCTCCACCCCTTGGATGTTCTCTGTAGCCCTCCTCTGGACTCACTTTTATATAATGTTAAGGTAAAGGGGACCTTGATCCTACAAACTCATGCCAATAATTTCACAGACAAGGAGCCCCTTGATTCTAATGAGACGACTCACTTATGTATGCTAATCACATACATTCACAGGATTACATCCTAAAAATTGCAGAAGAGGTGGGCTGTACTGCTGAGAGCACAGTGAAGTTCTTGGGGAAGCTGCTGCCAGCATTCCTGGAAATGTTTTACTCATTCTTTGCATATTCAGTTTTACTTCTGACTCTGATAAAATTAAGGAAAGGTTATATAGCTTTGCTTCTAGATTCACAACCTCCTTGAAAATCATGACGGGCATAGTTCTGCTACTTCTGTTAACTCTGGGGGACACAAATTCACAGAATGATTGAGTTGGAATGGGCCTACATCATTTGTGACAGGGAGCAAAAGAGTGTGTTACTGAGCTTTTGAAAGCACCCAGTGTTCACTTCTGTTACACCTCTGAACTGGTGAGTTAGGGCTTCCAGCACAGCATTTGAACACAGCCCAGGATTTCTGAAGTGAGGATCCAGGCAGTGCTCATCTGCTACCAGATGAGCATCTTCAAAACCACTTCTCAAGGCAAATTAAAAATCTGAAGAGGAGCAAAGATGAAAGCAATAGCAGCATGCAAAGGCAGGCTACCACAGATTCAAGTATTACTCTTTTTTGCTTTTACTCTGTTTCTTTTTCTTATTTTAACATATTTGACCATTAAGTATAAATTTTCAATATGCAAACACTAAAAAAACAACTAGACAACCTCCTAAGAACACACCACCAAAAAAAATGAACCTGCAGCAGGGTTCCACAGTTCTTTCACTAGAAGATGGGATATGCAAGAAGTTATGCACTGGATCTAGATGACAAACATTTCCTTGAGACTTGTTGGTGATTTATCCAAATTTAACTCCCAGTTCTATTTCTCTGAGCCAAAAGTCCACATGTTGTTTCCTAGGTCCCCCTTCAGCCTAATTATTTTATCTCATGCAAAGAACATTAAAACCCAAAAAACCAAATCATGATTTAATGATCAATGGCACATTTCCCTTTACCAGAGAATTTGATTGCTACAAACCAAGCACAAAACCCAACTGATGTGAAAGCCCTGCTTTTGTAGTCTCATAAGAATATTTTTAAATTTGATAACATATTTAGATATTTTTAGCTTTGAAATTATCCTTTCCTTACATGTAAAATGTTTCAGGAATAAGCTGGATAATCTTATTACATGGTGAACATGTTTTTATTGTTGATAAAATTTCCTGATAAACTAACTCCCACACATTAATACAAAATATTTTTTTGTTAGAGCAGTAATAAACCCCTCCCTATTGTTAGAAATGGAGAATTTTATATATTGCCACCAAACTAAAAACGGTCAGTAAATATTAACTTTCTGGAGTGCATAACAAGTTTTATTGATTAGTGAGGTAAATATTGACTGAAGTGAAGCAAATGTTTATGTGCTGACGTTAATGGGAGAAATCCTGTTCAACGCAACAAACAAGATTTTGCCTCCAGTAGTTTGGAGTCTGTATTTATTCTGAAAGATCTGGAAGATCTGGTGACCTGTCTACAGTGGTAATGCTTTTTGAAAACGAATGGTTTTCCTTACCAGCTAAAATAGGTATGCACATCAGGGGCCAGAATATTTGTGACCTTGTAAAAGACAGAGGTGCGACCAATTCCTTTCCAATAGGTGTTAACTTACTGGCTAAAACTCACTAAACTCACTGAAATCTGCCCAGGTAACAACACCCAAGACCTGTGTTTAACTGAGCTCTAAAAAGGTAAACAGAAAATGAATCAATTTTCAGCCACTCATAAAACCAATATTTTTCTTACACAAGTAGTGGTAACTAATGCCAGAAGATTCTTTATCTCACCATTTCTTTCAGTTACAGTTAGTCAAAGAAAACTTTTTGTGGCTGACAATCTTAATAATTACAAATAATTATTACAAATAATCACCAAAAACAATAGGCTTCTTTTTCTTCTGAGAGTTAAAGACTGCTACCCAATCAGAGCACAGGCAGAGCAGTTACATAAATCCTTACAGGAAGCAATACCTCAGCCTGAGGTACCAGCGCTGGCTCCTATTGACAATCTGCCCCAGGCACCCCACTGCACCCAGTAAGACCCTTTCCCACTATTAATAAACCGATCCAAATTGATAAATCTAAATAACTTTTAAACATTTCCATTTTATGAGTTATGTTAGAACATGATGAATTATGTTAGAACCTAAAATAGATGATTATGTACCAAGGAAATTAAAGAGTAATCAAGGAGAGAATTAAAAGCAGATACTACAGATGGAAAATAATTTAACAAGCCCATCCACCCCTTCCTAGAACATCTACTCAAGGCAGGTTTGACAAACATAAGGAGTCGTTATCCAACAGAACGCTTCACACAAGGGTTCACACATTCAGCTGAACACACTAGGTTGGGAAAAAAATATATTTGAGAAACTTCAAAGATCTTATTGAAAATTCTGGCACTTTAAGCACACCCATTAGAGAACAGCAAAGTCTCAGACAGTGGATGATCATAAGAGTGCATCTGACCTAAATACCTTTGTATTGGTCTTACAACAGCAATTAAGACACACCTTCTAAAACACTTTACCAGCTGAATATTTTTTTGAGTGACTGTAATTAACACATCCTTCAATGTCACTAGGAGAAAAGACCAATTCAGAAAACAGCTTCTCCACTTTATTCTAATGACCATGGGAATTGCTCTTTCTTGTGGATAAAGACAGAGGCTGAGCACCCTCCTGTGCAGTGAGCAAAAATTACAACTGCCCTTTGTGGCTCCCGTATCTAATTTTCATTCCAGGTTCTATTTATGTACAAAACCTATATGACTCCAGGATGTAATTTACCAGTTTTCAAACAATTCTATGACACTATTTCAGGGGAACTACTCTTAGTTTAGAATGAACTGAGAGAATGGAGCATGCTGCTGTACACAGAGAGCAAGGAAGACTTCTGGAAACCTCAGGGAATAAAGATGATGTCATTGCATTACAAAAATATCTGGTTCAAATTCAAGCTTGTCTGCTTGGCAAATCTTACAAGATGAGACTTCAACAGAGAAATTTGGACTCCTCTGCCATCACCCCAGGGATCAGTTTTCAAAACTGGTCTCTATTCTCCAATGCCTTAAATGTGAGAGCACAGGAGCTGTTTTCTGTGCTTAAAATTCAAGCTGATGTAAAGGTTGTATAATTGCAGGAGCTAGATTTAACAATATTGAGCATTCAAAGCTCAGGAAGCATTCGCATTTTAAAGGTCCTTTGAGCCTCTTGGCAAGACTTTTAAATCCTTCAAACAATTTAATCTAAATCTTCTTAATTTTGCAAAAGTCTTCCATACTCAAGTAACATTTTGTGTGGAATAAAGATAACCAATAAAGCCTTTGAATATTCAGGACATTCTGCTATTTTACAGACTCCTGCAAGAAAACAATTTTTTTATCACATCATTAACTACAATCCTTTCCATGAGTCTGAGATCAGTTCCTTTCAATTTCACTAAAGATGTATGCTGTACATGGAATTTTAAAGGACTAGTTGCTTCCACATCTTCTGGTGGAAAATAGTGAGATCACAGTTTATTAGGAGGAAAAAAAAAACACAACAAAAAAAAAGGAAATCAAGATTGTAATCCCTTCATCTGCTCTTCAGCAGCATTCCTTTGGGAATTAGGAATATGAAACATATTTCTATGTATAGAACCAGCTCTCAACAACTTCTAGCACAGAATAACTGCTGACAAGCTTAAGTACTGCACTGCCAGGAGATCATCCCTAGGGTTCTACGAGGATCAGTGGAACTGACACTCCAACATGGCTCATCCATTTAACAACCACAGGAAAAGCAAGAATAAGGTGATGAAATCTACTGATGGCCTCAATTAGGGAGGTACCACCTATACCTAGGAGTATGAGGAAGCCTGGGATGCTTATATCTGAGTGTATATAAACAAGCCTGGACACCAGCACAGTTATGTGTATAAAATTTATGGGCATCTGAGGAGAAGAGTCCAAAATACAGATTGGTAAATGTATTACTAGGTGTTACGTGACCTAAGGTATGTGATACCCATGGGAAAAGACTTCCAATTTTATGTTAATGGTCTCTGAAATCTATCTTGTGGCAGGAGTTGCTAAATCCAGAGGTCATTAATGGCACCATGAAAACACACCTGTTAAATAACAACATGACTGAAGAGCTACCTACCTTCTAATGAGCTGTGAATTGGAGATAAATCAGCAAGTGACCTGCATGAGCAAACATTATTGATTAATAAGCTGCTACAAATTAATTTCACATTTCCAGCCCATGAAACCATAAGAAACAGTTTGAGAACAACTCTGATTTGTACTTTAGTGCATTCTGGAATTACAAAAAAGAAACAGCTGAAAGAGGCTTTTATATTTACACACTTCCAGGCAATGTACAGAAGGCATGCATAATTCCCAACCATAAAATACTATTTAAGAAGAAAAGATTTATAATTGGTTTTCCTGATTTGAGAAGCAAATGAAGATTTTTTTTCACGTTGTCCTTCATAATCTAAACACTATGCAAATGACTGAGTAAAGAATGAACAATATGGCATTACATAAGCCAAACACAACAGGTTTGTGTTATCCTTGAAAGGATGAGGATATAGCTACATAATGCTTGGAGTGCTCCCAGCCCAGCACCTGAAATCTGCATTAGTGCTGCTACCAACCTGTATTGTGGTAATCAGGCAGAAGAAATATACAAATTAGAAAGTCTTCTGAGTTCAGAAGGCCTGCAGGAACAGGAGGCTTGGGGATTTGTTTCACACATCTGTAGTAACTAGTTCAGGTTTCTTTCAAAACATCAACCACAGCACAAGTGAAATGCTGTGGATCTGAAACCTGAAATTTCCAGTCAAGAAATTCCAGATACAGCTTCTTAAAAAGTCATAAAACCAGACCAAATTGCTGCAGTGCCTTCTTTGTCTCTGTCTATACTATTGGAGACTGTCCTCAGAAACCCTAGGCCCCTGAAGCCCCAGAGCAAGTGAGGATAGAGGAAGAGATAATGAAACCTGGATTAGGGATCAGTTAAGCAACCTTGACATACATAAATACATGGGTCCTGATGGGATGCACCTGTGGGTGCTGAAGGAGCTGGAAGTCATTGCTAGGCCCCTCTCCACCATCTTTGGTAGGTCTTGGGGAGAGGGGCTGAGGACTGGAAGAAAGCAAATGTCACGCCAGCCTTCAAAAAGGGGAAGAAGGAGGACCTGGGTAACAACAGAAAGGTCACTTCCATGCTTAACCAACCTGATGGTCTTTTATGAGGACATAACCAGGTGGACAGATGATGGTAGTGCAGTGGGTGTGGTTTGTCTTGATCTCCGGACCGACAAGCTGGAGAGCTGGATAGGGAGAAATTTAATGAAATACAACAAGTGCACATGGGAAAGAACAACCCCAATGGACCACTATAGGTTGGGCACTGACCTGTTGGAGAGCAGTGTAGGAGATTTGGGAGTCCTGGTGGGCAGAAGGATGACCATAAGCCAGGAATATGCCCTTGTGGCCAAGGCAGCTCAGTGTGAGCTGCATACCTAAACACTTTCAGAAAAAGTATCTGAGCCAAGGAAAACAGATGCCAGTTCTGGATGCAAACTAATTTATTCAACAGCATATTTTGAAAGAAAACCCTGTATCTATTTAATCTCAAGCTTCTCCTAAGAGCTACAGCAACATTAAGGCAGCATTTCCCTCAGGTTTCCTAGGAGCCAAAGCCAATTTCCAGGCAGCAGGATGTCCCTGCGGTGAGCACTAATGGCTACCGAGAAGTAATGACACTACAGTATGTGTGTGTATATATATATATATATATATATAAAGATAAGAAATTATTTTCTGCATTTCCTTCATTATTATTGTCTTCTCAGATTAATTTTGAGGCTTTAAATAAAAAACACCAGGAACCACCGCCTCCCGCTCCGTTTGGCGGGCCTGACCCGCGGCCTGTTCCCGGCCCTGAGGCAATCGCACCCCCGCCGCGACCGCCTTCTCCCTCTGCCGCCGGGGCGAAGGCCTCCGCGAGCCGCCGCCGTTCGTTGTCAGAGCAACACCCAGCTCGGGGCCTTCCTCCTCCTCCCCTCACGGCTCCTCCTCTTCCTCCCCCCGCCGCACCCTCTTCCACCCACCCGGCCTCGACGGCGGCGATGGAGGCGGCGGGTGGCGGCGGCCTGGGCAGCGGCGCCGGGCGGGAGGCGCTGGCCGCCCGATGAGGTACCGGCTCCGGGCTCTGGTGGGGGAGGGCGGGAAAGGGGCTTCTAGCGGCCGCTCCCCTGCAGAGCCCGGGACCGGGGGGAGGGAGCGGGGACGCACCTCAGAGTCACCCTCTGTCTGTGCCGGGGGGGGCAGTGGGAGCCGGCGGGGACCCCTCCGGCGCTGCGCTCATCGACTTTGACCCTTCCGCCGCCTCTGAGGGGCCGGCGGCGACTTGAGCTGCGGCGCGGCCCGGCCAGGGGTGCGGGCGAGGGCGGCGCGGCCCAGCGGCAGCGGCCTGGGAGCGACTCCCTAAGTGTAGTGGGAGGCAGCTGGGGTAATCTGGGCAATGTCCGAGGAGAGGAGACTTTATCAAAGTTTCTTTGATTTGACTGGGAAGAAGAAATTCTGGAGGCTGCCTGCGGATTTCTTAGGCTGGGAAATCCTGTTTACTACCTAAGTTACTTGAAAGTTTGTTAGGCAGAGTGCCAGGAGAAGCTGCATTAATCGAACAATGGGGTCGTTCACTTTTTTTTTTTAGCACGGAGCTGTCAGTTTCTGCACAAGCAGGCCCGAAGTCACTGACAAGAGAGCTAATGAGATTATTTTTAACCCCCTCCTCCTTTAAAAAAAAACCCAAACATTCGTGCCTTGATCATGCTGACATCCCGAGTAATACTGTTCACACAGAACTGGCTCCAGTTTTCTTTATTTGTGTGCATAAAATGACAGAAGATGAATTTTGGCTGAAGTACAATGTAATCTTTGGCCAACAAAAATACAGTGGTAGCATTTCTAAATGGTAGTAAGTTCCCCTTTTTGCATTTTAAATTAATGCAATTTACTCATCTAAATCTTTCCATTTTAAAGACAAGAATTCTAGGTTTGTGCAAATGTGGTAAGAACTTGCAGCACACACCCGACTTTGCTTTAACCTTTTTGTATCCTGAGTGAAACTAAGTGTGTGTACACTGAACTGTGGACACAAAAAAAAACATTCAAAGAGAAATCTGGAAGAGTTTGAAATGTTAGAAATTTTGTTATAATCCTTTTTGAATGTTTCAATGACAGTGGTAAGTGTTGTGCCAAATCTGGCTGCATTCTCCAAAATCATTAATCACATCAGTGCAGAAAAGTAGGTTTAAGCCAGTTTGACCACTGTATACTGTCACAGAACTGAAAAACTGCCCTGGAAGACAACAGAAAGATGGAAGTGGAAAGAATTAAATCCGCATTTGGGTGGTGTTGCTGTTAAATTACTGCTTCTTGGCTGCGTTTCGTTTTTTCACCTGGCCATATGGTCCAGGCTTTTTTAAACGCTTCTTACAAAATGCACTAACCTGGTTCTGCTCACTTACCCAGACAGGATAATCTCATTAATCTCATAATGGCCCTCAATTTTAAGCATGCACTGGCTTTTGACTAGGCTTGTCTCTGAACAAGTGCTTACCATTTTAGTAGTTTTTGCTTCCTTCCCATTGCCTGCTCCTTCTTTGGCCTACTACTGTTACTATTTTTGTGAAATTATGCAGCACTTCTAAGATTGCTTCTGCAAAGGCTACTGCTGGTCTCCTTTTCAGCAGCTTCTCTGTTCTGATTTGCACTGAAACAACTTCAGATTTTACTAAGGCACCAGGTTGACTGCAGGCTAGAAAATCAGCATGTGAGCAAAAGGAACTCATTTAATAGGGCACACAGAATCATAGAATCAGTCAGGGTTGGAAGGGACCACAAGGATCACCTAGTTCCAACCCCTGTGCCATGGGCAGGGACACCTCACGGTAGATCAGGCTGGCCAGAGCCTCAAGTTGCCTTGTGGAGACAGGGCACAAACCCTGCATGCCAGCTTTCATACAATCATAGAATTGTTTCAGTTGGAAAAGACCTCTAATATCATCGAGTCCAACTGTTGACTAGAACAGACAGACAGCAGCTCTCAGAATCTTTGCTTCACGCAGGCAATCAGTACAATCTGTTGTATTTTTGTGTTGGGTTTTTTGTTGGTTAGCTTGGATTTTTCACACCCCCCTGACTAGTTATCTCTTCCTTCAGTGGTGACTTTTTTTATCCTGCACTAGGAGACACAACAGCAAAAATCTGGACCAGAAAACCCCTCCCACCATGCAAGCAAACTGCAGTCACCTCCACAATATCCCAGGGAGTGATGACTCTTCTCAGAGCAGCCATGCAGCGAGGCTGCCAGGAGATGCC
Source organism: Indicator indicator (assembly GCF_027791375.1). Lineage (NCBI taxonomy): Eukaryota > Metazoa > Chordata > Aves > Piciformes > Indicatoridae > Indicator > Indicator indicator. The sequence goes on from NC_072039.1 coordinate 3,235,519, forward strand.
TCGTGCCACCAGAGCGGAGATGTCCGCATCCAGCTGAACTCTGCGGCAGGAGAAGCCAGAGACCACACCGGTTCCCGGCACTCACGGCAGGGCTCCCAAAGTCGCTCCCACGGACATGCCCACAGTGAAGCAGGGGGGCAGGATGATTCCACTCCAGACTCAGAGGAACATGGTGGCAGCTCCCTCTCAGAGCTCAGATACCTCCTGCAGTGGCTGCACAAAAGTCTGCCCTATATCTTGATTCTGTGTGTCAAACTGGTCGTCCAGCATATAATCGGTAGAGTATAACAAAACACAGTCTGAGGGAACATACCCCCACCTCCCCCCAGCCCCTAAGAGATCATCATAATAACCATGCCTGCAATAGAATTCAATTTATTTTTAGTTTTATTTTTATTTGCTTTATTTGTCAGAAAGAGACTTACTGAACTACATTTCAGTGGCTTCTATTTCCTTTGCTGGCATAATGTGGCTTAATTATTCTGGTTTGATAGTCTGAGCTCTATTAATTGTAATTACAAAGATGTATTAGAAGTGGCTGATTCTTAACCCAGTTCAGTAATTATTTTATTTTATTGTGTTTAACTGACCCTTTTTTCCTAATAGGCATTTCTCTTGGAATTGGGCTGCTAACAACTTACTTGTATGCAAACAAAAGCATAGTAAATCAGGTTTTTCTAAGAGTAAGTATCACCCTATGCAACGAAATCCTATATGTTAACCAAGATCTTTATCCATCATTTTTTGAAAGAAATGTGAGTGGAGACACTGGTTGATTTACCTGATAATATTAGGGGTTAAAGTTTCCAAGATGGGAGTCTCAATGCTTCTGTACACTGTAGAGCTTGTCAGATAGTAAGGTTTGCAAAATTCAAAAGGAGGGTTTTCCCTCCCTTGTCCCCCCCAACTGTGCATACTGAAATCACTCCAACTGAGGAAAGCTTTCTGGAATTATGGAAGAATTTCTTAACTATATTTATGGAGTTAAAAGCAATTAACAGTTTAAACTTTCATCAGTCTCTGTTCATTGCCAAAGGAAAATTTGTTATTCATTGTGGGTTGGATTGCGGTTGTGCTTGTAGGAAAAAAAAAAAAACCTTGATACGCACAGAAATTATGCTGAAAACATTAAAATTGCTGCTTTACCTTTCAGTTTAGTTCTCCTAGTTTATTTGGTCTAAACCCACAAATATAAAATCCTCTAGTAGTAAAACTGTTTAGGATCCAAGAGACTTAGTGCTTTGGAGATGTATTTCAGACACTGATAGCAAGATGAGGACTATAGTATGTCTGCAATTACCTTACAGGAACGGTGCTCCAAGTTGCAATGTGCTTGGTTACTGGTGTACCTAACTGGATCATCACTCCTCTTGTATTACACTTTCCATTCTCAGTCACTATATTACAGGTAAGTAGAAGAAAATCTCTACTCACATCATAAATTCCTCAGATATTAACTGGGAACATTTTATCTGGGCTGCTGCTGTTCATCTTTAATTGTGGCATCGGTTTCCCTTTCATTTTAATCTTCTTTCTTCCTCTTCTGCCAAAGTCAACAGGTGCTATCCTTAAAAGTACATTGGAATTTGCAAGATTAGACCCTATATTCAACTTAATGGCACTACTGTACCATGAGGAATGTACCTGGGTTTCATTCCTAGCCTTGACCCTACCACCACCTTGCCTTTGGCATATTGAATGTGCCATACTGGGGCTCCAGTTGATTTTTTTTTTTCTTTTCACCCCTTACCAATCTGTAGCTGCACTCTTGGCTCTAAATCAGTCCAAGGCTGTGTTGCTAAAATGAGAAAGCAAGTCTGTGTCTCAAGATGGGGGGGTTGTGATGACAAGACAGGTAGGAAGGTTCAAAACCAGAAACGTTGTTACAGGTCATAAATTAATCAACTTACAATAAAGAGTTGATTTTCTTAGCAAATATGTTTCCTCCGTGTAAAACCAAGTTTCCTTTTTAATTAAACCTGCTGTGACAATCTCTGGTTACACTTTCCTCTAAACAGGGTGCTCCAGTAACTTCTGATACTTGTTTTTCTAGCTTAATCTTCTTAAAGCCTACTATGGACTTTATGGACTTGTGGGAGGTACTTTGGATTGTGGGAATCACAGACTTTATTCTGAAATTCCTCTTCATGGGCTTCAAGTGCTTTATTCTCTTAGTGCCTTCTTTTATGATGTCCTTTAAATCAAAGGTAAGGAAATAAGCTATATTTTTGCTTCCACATGAGAGTGTTTTATGGCAAGATTAGCTAATTATTAAATTCTATCCAGAGAATAGTCTTTTTAATTAAAGTTCTGGATATAATCCACCATTTCACTGTGGGTTAGAACACCCTGTGGATTGCATGTTCTTCCCTGCTTGGTGCTGAGGAAGGTTTACAGTCTGATCTGAAACAACTGCTTGTATTATGTCATCAGATAAATGGGTTTATTTCTGTCTCTAAGTGGGGGGGGATGAAGAAACCTTTTACTTACTTTACCTGTAAGAATGTGTATGCAGGTGGTTAGCATGAGCAGCTAAAGCACAATAAATTTTCTACAGGCTTGACAGGAACTGATATGGGAAGGTTTTAAGATCTGTGCATGCAAACAGATGGAGTTTTTTCCTGTCTCTTCAGAAAATAATGCAGAGTTTTTTTCTTTTTGTTAATAAACTTCAGCAATATTTATGTCAGATCAACGAGTTTGATTCGTAGCTTAACTCCTCAAACCATTGAAATTTAAGAATTTTCACAGTAGCCTACGCTGACTTATGGTTTATTTTCATCTGCCTAATGATGTCTCAGCATTTGAACAGGAGGTTTCGGTAGGTTTTAGCTCTTCAAATGTCCCAGAACAAGTATTTCCTCAGGTAAAACCAATTTATCTAAATACTGATTTATAATCAAGATCTCTCTTTTTTTTTTTTTTTCCTACAGCTAGTGACCTAACAACCAAAAAATAGTTATTGAAAATTCCATTACACCAAGTGACCTACATTGTGGCTAAATTAAAGGAGGAATCTGGTCAATAGTGGCAAATTGTGGCATTTTCCAGTGTGCAGTGTATAGAAAGAATACTTCCTCCCTGTTACAGAGACAAACTTATGGGAATAAAGTAAGAGCTAAGCTAAATAGCATGATTATACAATCACACAGACAGAGTGTTCTGTAGGGTACTGGTGCTTTGTAGTTGTCATTCAGTAATGGTTAGGGTGTCATTGGACTCTTCTTGCCTGTTAATCCAACAGTTTATGGTTGTTAATAAAGAATGGGTCTTACTCTCACATTTTTTTTAATTTAATGCAGGACACAGCTCTGCTAATAACAAGCTGATCTCTGTGACCACATTTCTTATTCTCCTTTTCCAAATAACTTTGATTTTCACTTTTAATGCTTATGAAGTCTGAGAGTATTGTTAAAGAGGTAAGCACCTGACAAAGCTATCCTGTTGCAGCCTGTGGACTTGATTTTCTGCAGTACAGCAATGGTGTTACTGTTATTTGCACAGCTGTGGTGAGACTCATCATCTCATCTTCATTCTTTTCCATGCCTCATATTTAGCTGTTTCAAGATATGATGAGAGGAAGTTCCTCCAAAGAATAACAATATGTCTTTATATTTTAAAAACTCCTTGTGTTTTAAATCTTGAGCAATTCCTTTGCATGTCTTGCTTAGGGCTACTGGTACATGCTGTTAGAAGAACTCTGCCAGTATTACCGTATGTTTGTCCCCATACCAGTTTGGTTCCGTTATCTTATTGGCAAAGGGGAGCTGGACAGTGTGCTAGGATGGACCCTTGGGATACTGCTGGGCCTTCTCTACCTCGTCCTGAAAGTATGTGAGCTTTATATTCCTCTCAAACTGTTCTGCAGTAACTATAGTTGGAGGGTTAGACACACAAGCTAACACATTTCTGGAAGTTCTCCTGTGTTTGAGCTGACTTGCAAATCAAGGCTTCAGGTTCACTGAGACAGCTTTCCAAAACCGACAAGAAAACTGGCTCAGGACACAGGATCATCTTTTTGCTGCACCTGTTCTGGGAGTAGATTTGGGTTCCATAGCAAAGAACACTGTTACTATAGCTCCCCTCACAGCAGACATTGATCAGACTGTTAGCAGATTCTGAGGAAAAGAGCTTGCAAAAATACAGGTAAAATTCATGGCTGAATCAGCCTCTTCCAGGCAACCAGATTTACTCTGAGTATCCTGGATGATGCTAAACCAGTTAAACATAAGTCTGTTGAAGCTGTCTGCTTCACCATACAGCTAATCTGCTCGAGACAGAACCAAATTCAATGCAAGTTTGGCTTTGAACATGAAAAATACTTTTTAATGCTATAGTATCTTAACTGCAAGTCTAGAGACTATTACATATATGATAATAATGCTGATATATTTGTACTTGAGTGCTTCATTGTAGAACCTCAACACTATTTTGCTTTTAAAGACCAGATATCAACTAGGGAAATCCTTCAGGTTCAATTCTTAGTTTGGCTATCATAGAATGGCTCAGGTTGGAAGGGGCCTTAGAGATCATCTACTACAAACTCCTTGCCATTGGCAGAGATGCCTCTCAACTAGACTTGGCTGCTGAAAGCCTCATCCAACCTGGCCTTGAACACTCCCAGAGAGGAGGCAGCCATATCCTCCCTGGGCAACCTGTTCTAGAGTTTCACCACCCTCATACTGAAGAACTTCTTCCTAAGATCCAGTCTAACCCTACTCTACCTCAGCTTCAAATCGTTCCTCCGTGTCATGACATTAGGCACCATTATGAAAAGTCCCTCTCCAGCCTTCCTATACCTTCAGGTAGTGGAAGGCAGCTCTAAGGCAGCCCCGGAGCTGCCTCTTCTCTAGGCTGAGCAACCCCAGTTCCCTCAGCCTATCCTCACAGCAGAGGTGTGCCTGCCCTTGGCCCTCCTCTGGACTCGCTCCAACAGCTCTGTGTCCTTCTTATGCTGGGGACACCAGAACTGGATGCAATACTCAAGGTGGGGTCTCACACCTATTAAGTATTGAAAATGTGGTCAGTCTGAACTGCAGCTCTGCTTAAGTTCTGCTAAAATCAAACTAGCAGTGAGACTTCTAGTGTTGGAGTCTGCACAAAAGCTAAATGTAACTCAGTTTTTCTTTCCCATTTCAGATTTTGAGCTTTTTTGGGCAATTGAGAAACTTCAGACAGGTCTTACGGCTATTTTGTACACAACCAGTGAGTACTGAATTCTCTTATGGCAAAAAAAACCTCAAGTTACCTGAAAACACTTCATTTCCAAATAACTCATTCCTGTAGTACATTGCATTGTTCTAGCAATAGACAACTGCACGTTTAAAGTAAACTTTGTAAAGTTGTTCTCCCATTATGTTGTCAGCTGAACAACAAAATCTATTCTGCATGTCTCTTCAGATAAATCCATGTGGAGCTTTTGTCCTGCTTCCTGCTTTTTAACTGGAATTAAACCTGGCTAGATGCAGGCAGAGCTTTAGGCTGAATTACAGTGAGAAGTGAAGCTTGCCAAAATAACTCACACGCAAGTAACTTGTTAGAATTGTAACTAGATAATCTTTCTCTGTAGGAAGAGCTATTGTTCAGAGTCTGCTGTTCCTGCAGTGAAAGATAGAGAACATTTTGGAGTGCTGTCCTTGAACTAAGCATCACGAAGCACTTCTCATGTTCTGAGTGCTGTCTTGTTCAAATTGGAACTTAAAACAGTGTGTTTCTCAGAGGTCACTTAAAATAATAACTGCTAGATTTTTCCAGTGTCTTTGATCAGGGAAAGATACTAACTAGAGGGCATGGTAAGTAGGAGCAGATAAGCTGTAGGCCTCAAGATGACTATTAAAAAATTTAGCAACATTTAATTGGATTAGCGACTGAAGAGTTTTCCTGACACAGCAGTCCTTATTCCCAGTTCCTCTCTGTCTTGGTATTTTTGTGTTTGTACTGCCTTTTTTTAGCCCCCTAGACACTAATATCTGCTTAAAATGCCTTGTTTTACAGCACTATGGGGTGACAGCTAGCAAGAGACAGTGTTCTGAGTCGGATGATATTTGTTCTATCTGCCAAGCTGAATTTCAGAAGCCTATTCTGCTTATCTGCCAGGTAATACACAAAATCTGAGTAACTTTCTGCAGACTTAAGAATATTTTAAACAACTGGCAAACAAAACAACATAAAGTTAGTTTAGTATGTTTTCTGATTATTATTAGAAATCAGGCTATGCAAATAATATACCCTCTGATAAACAGAAGAGCTTAGAAGCTCTAAGTTCTCCTTCTTTTCATTACAGCACACATTTTGTGAAGAATGCATCTCTTTGTGGTTTAATAGAGAAAAAACGTGTCCACTCTGCAAAACTGTTATTTCAGACCATGTTAACAAGTGGAAGGATGGAGCCACATCTATGCATCTACAGATTTTCTAAAGCATGTCAACTTGGTTTACAGTTTACTCAAGTTGAGGTTTTGCAGTTTACTGCAGATGTAGGTGGCACAAGGAGTGAATTTCCAAATTCTAGATAAAATGCTTCTATGAAATGTTTTTATATTTTAAACAGTGCAGAAAACGTTAACTTGACCTTCTTAAGAAAAGTTTTAAGTTTTCAGGGTGAATGCAGAAAAAACAGCACTGCTTCTTGTCAGGTCCTGGAACAATGCTGCATCACTTCTTGCAGCAGGTTCTTAACATTATTTAAACTTAAAGTAGAGTTACAGGCTGTACTAAATTGTCTTTATCCTTCTAACATGACTTAACCCAAAAGGTGGACCTATAATTTTATTAAGATTATGAGCAAATTTTATACTCTGGAGTACAGTGAGAATTAGAGCTGCTTGTCACCTGGCATTAAAGATCCTTCAATGCTTGCCCAGTAGATGAGAGAAACCAGCTTCTTATTCATGCACCTATTTCTCACTGTACCTGGAGATAAGCCACAAGAGGAAGAGGCTTCCCCCTCAGGTTCTTGTAGGCTTCTAACAGATCTTTGGCTTAATACCTAAACCAACCACTGAGGAGAGTTTTATACTTAGCTTTTGTTAACACTGGTATTTTTAAACCAAACCTTTAATACTATATTTTTGTCATATGAAGAACCAGATTTTCTTACAGGGGAGAATCTATTTTATACTATATTTGCAATTTGTAGTATGCATAAAAATCAGAGAGAATAAACGGATTTAAATCTTACTTGTTTGGTGCATGTTGAATAAAGCAACAAAGGTCATTGCTGTTTCAGTATTAACTTACATGGAAGCACATTAACAGCTCACTGCTAGGTAATTCCTGTTAAACTGATGTCTTTGCAAAACAAAAACACTCCACATCTTGCAACTTTTTCATGTTTAGTCTTGATGCTCATTATAGAGCTAATTTACATACCATTTTTTTTCTTGTCCTTTTTTTCACCTGGCTCTTTGGATTAGATAAAAAACCCAAAACAAACCCAAGCCCACTCCAATTATTCTGTTACAGCAAAGTTAAATTGAGTTGCCATTAACTTGAGCGTGTCTTAACTGAATACCTTTAGGAAGCTTCTAAATTAGGGAAAAACCAGAACTGACACGTTAAACGCTTACTTGGATAGCGTAGCATCCAATGGCAACTATGAAGTTGCAGCTGCCACAGCCAGCTATAAATCAATAAATAGGGCTGACAGGGCATGATGAGAGAGTGCTTGTAAAGCTCACCAAGGCTGTATTATGGGGTACAAACAACATGTGGTGTCAGTGCTTTAAGTCAACCCTGGATCATGACTGAAGTCTTTAGTCTTTGTCTACCACACAGTAGTAGCAACATCTGCCTAGACTAGGGATGGATATTGGTCAGAGCTGGGACCAGGGAACAATTCATCCTGTATTCCCTCTTTCTGCTGATGAACATTTATTCTTTTAAGAGCCAGTGAAAATTATCCAAACCCCGTAATTTTATCAAACACATTTTATTAAAAAAAACAAAGAACTGAAAGATTTTGATCAGCCAGTTTAGATTTACACTTCATAAATGAAACAAGTCATTCTCATCTTAGGTACAGAGAGGAACAAAAAGTGAGTCACTTACATCCACGAGTGGCATCCTCTCTGATCCGCTTGTCAGTGTCATGCTATGAAGATGCAACTCTTCCTCAAGCCCACTCAGGCCAGGGCAGCTGCCCTGCTTGCCACGCACACAGACACACAGACACCCAGCACATGTCTGACTCTGCAGGAGACACAGGAGAGAAGAGGATGACAAAAGGCAATCAACAGCCACTTAAGAGCCCAAGAATCAAGGTGAAGGTACCAGGTCTTGATAAGACAGAAGGAACACAACTAGCATCTGTCAGGTCCTTGAAGTTCTAAGCAGAATTCTTCCTCCCTCCCTTTCCCTTCAAAGCTGTCATGAAAGACAACGATTTAGAGCCATAGTTAGACTTAGGGCCTACCTACTTCCTAAAAAAATTAAAGTAAATAGGTCACTTGGATTAACATATGCTTAAATTTGCATTTAATTGCTATTCACATCCATCTTATTCAGCAGTTGAGTATTTTTAGTTCCAGTAAACTGTGAAAGATGAAAAACAGAAGAGGGATTACCTTCATTTCTACTAAGGCAGCTCAAGTTTGTTTCTTGAAGACAGCTACAAAACCAAGTTAATCTAGAAGAGAACAATCTGCAGAAGTTCATATACAGGAACTGCACACAGTATATCTGTAGGAAAAATATTTAATTTGCCATGTACTTAACTTCTCCTTTTCCCTTTACTGAGAAAATGAATCGGCAACTGTCCTGCTGTAGAGACAAAAACCAGCCAAACCCAAGTGGCTGTCCTAAGAACAGCAGTAGCCTCCCTCGATGTTTGATGCACTTTCTAACAGTGAGAACAGGTTGGGAGTAATATTAAAAAGCAAACAGTCCCAAAGCAAACATCCACTGGATGTTTAGGGTGGACTCAAACATTAAATGTTCTCCAGCAGTTCAGCTTTTAGATAGCAAGACCAAAAAATAAAACCAAAAGGGATATTCAAAAGAACAATTGACTCATTTATTTTTATCTTTTATTATGAGCTAATACCAGGATGACATTCAAATGTCAGATGGCACAATTAAGACAGTCTTGGTAGGAATTATTCCAGCATTCCCAAAATTACAATTTAGTACACGAATGGCATCAAATGTATGCATCACTCCCACAGAGGAAAAAGATGAAATTCTGAATATCTTCTACCAGAATAGTTTCTGCATCAAATGGGAAAAGAAAAACTGCTGGTAACACAGCTGACCTAGAAACCTTTTGTGATCATGACCTGCAGAACAAAATAGTTCCCTATTTAACATCTGGTAAAAAAAAAAAATATGACTTTTGTTCAAGTTTAAGATTTAATACTTTTATATGGTTAGCCACAACAGGTATTAACCTCAGTTTTTTTACTATATTTTTGTAATGCTACAAAAATCCTATAAAATCAAATTATAGTGAATTTTTTTCAGTGATTATAATTAAAAAAGCGCAGCTTGTACAAAATAAAAAAAATAAGATTCTATACTCTAATGAAAAATTTAAGACATTTTTAAATGAACAAAAGAAAGCACTTGTTAAGCTCTCCAATATTCAATGCACTCTGCACTTATCTGAAATAGCCAGACAGGAGCTAGAACTCCACTCCCCTTAGTTCACACCTAGTAATTTTGACACTATTATATATATATAGAGGATCTATGTCTGATATTTTTACAAATAAATACAGGATAAACCATATTGCATAGTGTGTGCTTGCTGTCTGAGTCACACTCCCAAAAGTTTCACAGTTATGGTAGGGAATTAAGAATCTATGGGATGAAACAGTGACAGTACAGGGAATTTGCTTTTCAACCCGCTGAATCGTATCCGTAATTACTCAGTGAACTCAGACAAACAACTCTTGCCATTCTTGCCAGCCATATTAAACCAAACCTACTGGACATTTCTATCCAGCCAACCAAAAAGCAACTGTTAGCTGTAACTAGGACCAAGAGAGATCTGCTTCAAAAAAGGAATTATTACTAATTCTTAACTAAGTTCCTTTATCCTCAATAAACACACCAGGAAACCGATGTTAACCAGTGGCAGAAGGAGGAACTCCTTGAGGTGTATTTGCAAATATGCATAATACAAACACACATCAACCACCTTGAGATTTACAACGTCACCAAATTCATTCATTGCCAAATGAAAAAATGGCAATTCATCTGCCAGTACAATTTATGTCACTTGAAGGTAACTTAATTTTCCTTATAAAACTAAAAAGAAAGAAGTACTCCAACAAAAGGCTTATCAGGAAGAGAAAAAAAATAAAAAGGAAAACACAACTAATTGTTGCTCAATCATAACCATCTTTTTTGTTGGTTCTTTGTCAGTATCAAGATTTTGCTGAATCCTTTCAACTTACAAATTTGAGAGAGCAGTACTCTGATTGGATTCAACTTTTCTTAAGAGAGTTTTATGGCTTGGATCCTATGGCTCAAAAAGATTCAGTATACACAGAGTAAGCAGAATCTATCAAAAAATCCCTACTATTGTGAAACAGTAGAAGTAGACTTTGCACAGTTTGACAAAAGATAATGCAACGTGTGGCAGGCAAAAAGTGACAGGACTTGTATGCAGTTGCATGATCATCTACACACACACACCATACACACTCTAACTAGTGTAAAGCTCTGCAGATATTAACCCTTTCACCAGCTATGTTCATGGAAATGCTTTCTTTAAGGCAGGAAGTTATATAAGTAAGGTAAAGTTACCTTTATTTTATTCTTTGTACCTGTAAGTCTTTTTTTTTTTTGTACAGATTGTGACAACTTCAAAGCATAAATAGTGTCCTTAAAACATGTTTCCTAAATTAAGTTGCTAAAGTTCTGAGCCACTGTGGAAGACATTCACTGAAAGGCCATTTAACACTTTTCTCATACAATCAGCAAATTTATTGCCTCAGCATAGAAAAAAAAAAGTTGATAAATTTAGAAATGTATAATGGCAGGGAGCACCCAGAAACAAACAAACAAAAAAGTCCTCAAATTCTTACCCACTGCTTACAAAAAGGTTGTTGTTTTTTTTTTTTCTTATACTATGGAGAATGTGTGCATGTCTTCTGTGGTCCTACGTGTCTCTAGTGACCTCATATCCGATGCACGTTTTCCTGATCTGTGGGTAAGAATCTGAAGGCATTCAGCTGTCTCCACCTCAGGACTACTGTATACAAAAGTGATGTTTCCCAGTGAAATGTCTGCTGAGGACAAGGGTGAAATAAGCAGGACGTGTGTGTGAGCCCATGGCTTCCAGTAAAGCCTAGAACATAGCAGCATTGCCTTTTGATTAGATCCATTTGTCTTTGCAGGAACAGGGATTTCAGCTGGGTAAGCAAGTGAAACAGTTCTCTCCCACCCCACGTTGCCAAGCTGGTAATTGAGTGATTCATTATTCATCTGTTGTTTCACCAGGAGAAGAATCAGAACTAGAGCCTTTACTTTCTTCACAGAAACCAATTGTTTTGCATTTACACTTTTGGGATGCTTTCCATAATGAGCTGAATCAAAAAAATCTATTTGAAAAATATATATTTTTTATATATATAAAAAAAACTCATTATGTTTTGAATGTGAAATACCAATTCATTTTCTCTTTCATCTTTGATTCCACCCCATTGTAGGAAACAGCTTAACCAAGCTTGCATGCTAATCACCCCTCAGACACAAGCATGCAGGCATTTCATACTCTGCCTAGTGAAAGGGCTAACCCTCCTTGACACATTCACCACTAGACCAGTGATTCTGAAGCAACATCCTGACCCTTAATACTGTCAGTTTCAAGCTATCAAGCTGAAAAATCCTTGATAAGGTGAGAAGATGTCACCATGAATCAGTTAGATGATGTGCCTAGAGTTCTGCAATACCATTTTCTAAAAGTTTGTCTTTTTTTTTATGCACCATTGATTGACAGAAGGAAAAAAAAAAATCCATTATTTCTTTGCTTTCCAAGTCGCTCTGTGCAATGACTGACTCTTTGATACTGTCACTTTTTCAAAGTAAACCATACAAGCCCTCCTAGTTCAGCTTCAAGAGAGCTTATGTCCATTCTTTGTTTTCCACCTTCAAAGGCTTTAAAAAAAAAAAAAAGGGAAAAAAAAAAAGGCAGAAAGTTACTAAAATGGTGTTGTCATAGATTCATGCGCAAGTGCTCTGGTCGTTTGGAGATCATGGGGAACGCTTGTTTTTTGTATGGCCCAGAGTTTGGTTGCCGGATTGGAAGCGGTGCCGAGGCCTCTCCACAGACTGTCACATCCATTTGTTCTATTCCACTCGTCTCCATTGGATATTCCACAGGTGGCTGAGTGTTCGATGCGCTGGCAGAAGCACCTCTTCCCCAGAACTCCCCAGGGGAAAACTTTACAGGGCTTTAAAACAAAGAAAAAAAAAAAAATCAGAGATGGAGATAAACACAGCACCAATGTCTGTCCTTGACTCTGCAGGATGCTGAGCTCAAACTGACTGTTGGGGTAAATTCCTATTGGGAACCTACAGGAAGGCTGAAGAGGGACTTTTCCTAAGGGTGTCTAGCAACAGAACAAGGGGAGAATGGTTTGAAGCTGAGGGAGAGTAGGTTTAAACTGGATCTCAGGAAGAAGTTCTTCAGCACAAAGGTGATGGGACTCTGGAACAGGCTGCTCACAAGGAGGTTGTGGATGCCTCCTCCCTTGGGGTGCTTAAGGCCTTGAGCAACCTGGTCTAGTGGAAGGTGTCCCTGCCCATAGTAGGGGGCTTGGAGTAGATGATCTCTAAGGTCCCTTCCAACCTAGGCTCCTCTAAATTGAGGAACATTTCTAATTCTTCTTTCCACTTTAGAAAAATGGTTATGTCTAGCTTCTACTCCAGCCTCTTGTGAAATAAAACTGTCTCATCTGAGCAGCAAGAATACGTGTCTAGATTGCAGAAGAAATTTTCTGTACTAACATGACTCTTCAGCAGTACATAATTACTTAGGATGTTCTGAAACAGTTCTAGAGGGATGGTGCACCACAGTCACCAGGCTGTGAGGCTGTACCAGCATTGAACAGCAATCAAATCAGTACTTCCTGTGTTGCCAAACAGCCCAGAGGTGCCTCTAATAAGGTGGTTTGTAAAAGAGGATCAACGCTGCACTTTCTAATGGCAGTGATGGGCTGACTGAGAAGAAAGGCTGCACTTTGTATTTCTAGTGCAGATCTATTTCAATTACTTCTCCAACGTCTATTACAAAGGAAGAAGAAAAGAAGGCAGAAAGATACCTGACTGGTGTCCTAGGGCTACCTATGAATCTGCGAGGTGATCGAATTTTTGGTTCAAAAGAAAATTTCTCTTTTACGCTTTCAAGTACAGATGGAGCCACGTACGTAAAACCCTGCAAAAGAGGAACAAAGATTCACAGTTACCATCACTTGGGCATGAAATATTAAAGGAAAATTATAAAGAAGAGAGTAAATGTAGGCTTTTAGTCACTGTAAAGACTTTAGTTGCTGTAAAGTGATTTCTGCTCACTCCATGAAGCAAACAGCAGGACTTTGGGGAGTTTCTACACACCCCAGATACTTCTACTTGCATCACCCCCAGGCATGCTCAGTGTAATTGGTTCTGATCCCTGGAAGGGCCACTCTTCTCCCTGCATGACTGCGAAAGCAATCACATGCCCTGGCTTCACATTGCAACTATGAATTAGAATGCTGACATTTCAGAAAGCAAGCCATGTTTGCTGGGCTGGTTTATCTATATAAAAGGATTTTCAAAGCCCTTCAACATTTCAAACCTATAGCAAGCAGAATGTGTGTTTAAAATGACAACAGTTTGCTTCAAGTATCAGATTCAATACAATTGATTTGCCTACAACGCCCTGCTGTTTCCAACAACACAGCAGGGTGGTGAAACACTGGAACAGGTTGCCCAGGGAGGTTGTGGGTGTCCCCTCCCCAGAGGTGTTCAAGGCCAGGTTAGACGGGGCCTTGAGCAACCTGGGTTAGTGGAAGGTGTCCCTGCCTGTGGCATGGGGTTTGGAACTGGATGATCTTCAAGCTCCCTCCCAACCCAAATCATTCTCTCATTCTATAAGCACACCTCTCCACAATCATCACTATATGCTTGTCCTTGGCTCACTCACCAGAAAGACCTGGTTGGCACTTTCACTGAGAGTAGAGTCATCTGGGCTATCAACAGGAGTCTGACGTGTAAACTTTGAATCAAACTGGCTCACATCCTCTTCAGATTGCTTTGCAAAAACAAAATGATTAAGGGTTTATATTACAGATATCAACCAAATGGCTTAGCGGTGATCAGTGCAGCCTCTGGGTGGAGTTCATTCCATAGGTTTTTGGCAGAGCTCTGCTGTAGTAAAACCCTGGAGTGGTGTCGGAATCCTGTCGCTGCCAGTGGGAGGTCACTATGGGCACTGACACTGAGAAATAAAGGCAAGGGGGAGGGGCAAAAAGTATGGATCAAAAAGGAACACAAATTAAAAAGATGCCTTTAAAAAAAAAAAAAAGGAAAAGAAAAATCTCAAATTACAAACTAAAGCTTTTAGAAATACAATGCCAGTTTCTTGTAAGTTTAGCCCTTGTCACAACCAGCACAAAACAGTTGCAACTGTTAAGTTTTTGGAAGCCTCTTCAGGTAATTTCATCCTATCTTTGCAAACCTAGAAGGTGTTCATACTGTGAGGGATAGAGGACAACTCTGGAATAAGGAGCTATGAAGAATATGGTTTAATTCAGTCAAGGAACAACAGACAGAATTCCAAGATCCCTTCTCTCATTCCCAAGTGTAACTGAAGAGGCAGTATTTGTGCAGGCCTTGTGCAGCCATATGGAAGCACATTTTTCAAAACCCATCTAGTTTGTACAAGTAACTTCCATAAAATTTACTAATAACAGAAAACCCCAAAACGATCTTCAAATATTGAATTTGGAAATAGCAGTTTTGTGTCATCCTGAATTTCATTCAAGACAGTGAGGGAGGAAAAAAAAAAAAAAAAAAAAAAAAAAAGAGTCCCCCAGGCTGTAGTCTGCTCAACATGATGCCCAAGTCAGTTTAAAGTGAGATCTTTAGTAGCCAGGAGCTATCAGGGTGGCAATTTCCATTGTTTTGTAGCTAACTGCATCCAGAGGGGAAAAAAGGACAGGCACCCCATGCCATCAAAACATAAACCAGGATAATAGAGGCATATTCATCACATCACTGGTTTGAGGCAAACTTTAATTACTGCCTGTAATGCACAAGAAGCATTGTAAATATTAATAAGCAAACACACAGAATGCGTCATTAGGTGACTTCATTTGCTTTTGCTTAGCAACAATTTCTCATCTTGGTTTCACCTAAGTACTGACTTACTGTAGAATGTTTAGAAGCAGAAGTCTGTTTAACCTACAGGTTGGAAGCAGGAGGAATTAAAACTGAAGCAGAGCCTTCTTCTTCCAGGCTGAAGATGACAGATTAGCTCTTAGCTGATTTTTGCCACCTTCTCACATGCAAACCCAAGATCCTGTTCCAGTGACAGATGAGTACTATGACCACAGAGCAGTAAGACACCACAGCAGGCTCATGACAGCCAGCATTTCATATTGTGGGGACATTTAAAAAGGCTTTTAAAATTGAGACAGCACCAGTTCTCAGGAAGAAAATAAATCAGAATGGCTGCATCTGGTAGATCAGGTGGTAGATCTGCCACCTTAATGTGACAAGAGTGAATCTGAGAACCAGTAATCTAAGGGGATGAATTGAACGAAAGTACTTTAACAAGTGGCACTCCAGTCTGTAAGAGTGAATGCTTCCTTAGATTCCATGCTAAGACCCTTCTGAAAGGCACACAAGGAGTATCTCACAGCACTCTGAGTACATACCAATAAGGGTTTAAAAGGAGGTTCCACCTTTCGTGCCAACAGCTCATCCCAGTTAATATGTCTGAAGAACGGGTGAGCCTACAAGAGTTAGCAACAGCACAACAGTCATAAATCCACCTTCTGGGTATCAATCACAGAAATTTAGGAATGAAGCATGTTCTTTTCAAACACCCTCTGTGGTGTGTCTTTCCAAAAAATCACCTAATGGGTCTAGTGTAACATATTCTGCAGCACTAAATCTGAGCATAGCTGGGAGAGGTGAAAATTGATACCAGGCCTCCCAGTCAGACACCATTATGTTCCTGTTATGTTTTCCTTGAAGATATTAGAAAAAGCCACTTTACATGCAAAACACCTCTACATTTTTCAACTTTAAAAGTTAAGATATCTAAAACTACTGCCAAACCACTGTATTAATGGCAAATTATCAGAACTGTGAAATAAAGAGGACTCGCTAGTGCATTGGTATTAATCTTACCACAAAAAAAAAAAAAAGTCAAACTGGAAGCAACAAGAACTAAGCCTCCACCTTAAATTTTAACCATGCAACACTGAATGCAAATCAAACCCACCTTTCCCTTCAAATTGCTGCACTAAGGGCAAGGGCTGGCAGGTCTTTGGTCAGACTGCTAGACTATCAATTGTTCTTGTATGGCTGACTGTAACAATTAGCTTTGTGCAACTAGAAGAAAAGATCTACTGGAAGGCAGAGCTAAGGAGAAAAATTATTTTCCAAATCTCAAATTCTGAAACAGGTCAACAGCTGCTTTTGTTAAGCTTTAAAGCAGTCACATTTTGATCAGCTGTCACCTGTGGCTGCCTTTTTGCTCTTTACACTTTAAGACAGAAATAATCTCCTTCCCTGATGTACCCTGAAAGCTGTTTTATTTTCAGTGTGGTTAATTTAAGAATTCTTGTGTGAAGCAAAAGTTACCTGAACTTCTCCAGCATCTCCAGGACCAGCTCCTAGACGTGAGGCAGCATTTCTTTTTAGCAGCTTAAGGAGGAAAAAAGAAAATCCAAGAAAGCAAAATTAGCTATGGCCCTATGACTAGACTAGTTCTAGTGAATCATCAGTTGAATGAACACCATGAACACAGAACAAGCAGAAATCCTGCACTTATCAGAAAACCAAACAATTGCATTTGTCAGAAAACCACTTTCTGTGCCACGCAAAACCAATGAGGACTTTTAAGTAGTGAAAAAAGCAGGAACTGCATAGTTGTATCATTACATTTTCTACACACACATTTAGTACTGACATTCACTGAAATTCTACCTTTTTAAGCAGATCTCTGGCTTCTTGTGTGAGGTAGGGAGGCAAGTTGAGTTTACACTTGAGAATCTTGTCAATTGTTTTCTTTCTGTTCTCCCCAGTGAAAGGAGGCTAGAAAGCACCATTGTAATGGGAGGAAAAAATAGGACTTGTTCAGGTCTCTTATTTGCATACAGAGAACTCACTTCAGTACTTTATAAAGCAGATAAAATTACTGCTAATGGGACTGCCAAAGAACTGATTGGCTGAGAGCAGCCTATGACTGTATTCAGTCCAGCTGTAGTTGTATTGTTGTTGTATTTCTTACTTGCAGCATACAAAGGTGTAGGTCTTTACACATGCATCTGAATCAGAACAGAGGCAACTACAAAGCTAGGAAGAGAAATACATGCAATTATAACTGTGCACCTACTGCTCCAGTCAGCATGTCATACATTAATGCCCCCAAACTCCACCAGTCCACAGCACGATTATGCCCACTCCTCATCAAGATTTCAGGGGCCCTAAAATTAAAAACAACAAAAAAAAAAAAAAAAAAGGGAAATATGAATGTGTTTGAACAAGCTCTGACTACTAGGTTTCAAACCAAACCAATACCACTATTTATCAATATTTCTATAAGTGACTGAACACATGAACCATCAGTTAAAAAAAAGGCAAAACTTAGTCATTACCCCCAGAACCAGAGTAATATTTTATTTCATCATGCAGCTCACATGTATTCAATTGTTCCACAGAATGTGTGTGTGACTGTTCCATCGTGAATAGATTCTTTACATAATCCGAAGTCAGTCAATTTTACATGACCTGAAATTAAATATATACAATTTAAGACTTGCCAGAATTCTGGTATTTAAGTAACATAAAAAAAAAAAGAAAGAAATTTTTAACATGGATAACTCTGAACTACTTCCACCTATCTTCAAAGCTCCGACAAAGCAATAGAGCTATACACCTGAATGAGATAAACATTCTAACAGATAAAACCTCTGCATAAGAAAGAGTTACCACTTAGTGGAGAGAAACAAGACAAACTACCAAACCTCGTTCACATATTGACAAATTACTTAAACAAAGACTGTAGAGCATTATTCAGGCAAGCAGGCTATTGAATTTTACTGCTTGCTTCAAAGTTCAGAGAACAGCTGTCAAGAAATTGTAAAGTCCCCTGAATAATTCAGTACAAAGACTTAGACAAAGTAACTCATTTGTTGAAGGTAAGATGAAAATAAGGGATGGTTCAGACTGCCAGACTAATGAGTGTCATACACCTATACAGTATGCACTAGCAGTGCATTCAGCAACTGCAACTACTGTCAGCTGAAGTGCCAACAGCTAGATATATCATTTCAGCTACAGATGATTTGGCATCCTGCCTAAACTGCCTTTCCTAACGTCATCCCCATTACTGAAATGTCACTGATGCTACACAGAAGACACAGATCTTTGTGTACTTTACAGTGACCCAGTAAGAAGAAAAATTTCAGAGCTGCAGAAACATCAAGTCAAACATTCAAAAAATGTCTGTTTCTGTACTCATGGAACCTGAAGGTTGCTGTGCCCTATTATAGCCAAAGAAGCTGTGTTTAAGGGCAAGCAATTAGCCTTGGCAATTCTTTAGTTACACCAGGGAGTGATAACAAACATGCCATTGTTCTAAGGAAATTCATGTGAGGGTGAAGTGTTGTGACCTTTGCAGGATTGTTTTCAAATGACTGGCAACATAACTGTTACTGTATTTCTACCTTGATGATTAAGCATGATATTTTCTGGCTTCAGATCACGGTAGATGATTCCTTTTTGATGCAAGTGCCCCAGTGCCATTGAGATTTCTGCCAAGTAAAAGCTGAAAGGAAGTGTATGCCACAAAATTAGACATATTCAATCATGCAAAGCATCTGAAGCACTAAGACCACTGGATACACAGCAGCAGTTCCTTGAAAGTATCATTAGAAGTATATGAGAGAATAAATGAGAAACAATGATGCCTTTGAGGTTGGTTTCCCAAAAGGCACAGACTACAAGATGAACTACAAAGTTACACCATTAGCATTAGGTTTACCTGTTCAGAAGCTACCTTAGAATGAACATATCTGGAGGAACCTGCATTTACCAGTTAGTGGTTAAAATACACTTCAATCTGCATCACCACATCTAGATGGCAAAGTTGAAGGGGGAAAAAAAAAAAAAGTGAAGCTACAGAGGTTAACTGGCAGCACCCAGAATGCTGTCTGTGGAACAGTATTACAGCTCCACAGGTCCATGAAAGCTGTTCTGAGGCATTATCAGCATGCTCTGTGGGAAGACACAACCATGTTCAGTGTGTGAAGCCTAATCAGGGACCATTTCAACTTGTTTATTGGTAAAATGTCAACATTCAAAAGCCTTCTTTCCTTTATTCCAGTAACCACCTGTTGATATCATGATCACACATCTGATTGTTAGAATAGCCCTTACAGACTGGGAAATTCTGTAATTGGCTGGTAAAATTTTGTGTGGATTGGGAAGACAAAAAAAAAAATTGCATTTACAGCAAGTCTTTCATGTTCTCCTCTTCAACACCCAAAACACCTCCTTCACCACAACCCCGGGGAATGTGGCTTCATTCAGCATCTTCTGTAAGACTGGAGTTAACAGCAGTACCAACTGGTAAGTACAGAACACATACCTCTTCCCAAACCCCAGTTAACTGCTCTTTTCACTGGACTATGAAATGAATGAGTAATTATAAATAGTTTTTCAAGTCAGAGAGTACAGTTTAAGTACTTGAAAAGGAAACCCACCCAAACTATTAATTTACCAAAATAGATTCACTTACCAAGCTGTGTCTTCCATAAATATCCCTTCTCTCTCTAACTGCATAAATAGTTCTCCTCCTGTCATGAGATTATACTCTATTAAAGCACCATTTTTACTCAGTCAAAAGTCTATTTTCTAGAAGAACTATAAACAACAGGTATTCTGTCCTGCTCTCACAAAAAAACAACTAAGAACTTGCTATTCTGTTACTCTCAGAATTCTAACAATCTAAAGAAAAAACAAAAATAATCAAAAGAGCACACTGGGGGGGGAGGGGAGGAAAAAAAAAAGGCATTTCTGTCCCTGTTTTCTCTTGTTATAGCTTCAGCAAACTGCCTTTCATCTGTGTCTGCTTCCCTATCTGTGAAATAAAAATAACACTTTCCTGTTTCACAAAGAACCTGCAAGGACTAAAACCTCAGGTACTCTGTGTACCTGCATAGGATCCAAGTGTAACATACAGGAATCACAACCCTGATAGAAGAAAAGGTATTAAAACCTTTCCTCACCTGTACTGTCATGAAAAATAACTATGTTTCATTCATCGTTACGGTATTGAATTAGAAGGCTTATTTATTTTATTCTATGCATTGTTAATACTTAGTTTACATTTTCAAGCACCATGCCAATAGTTAGTTTTTATGAGTAAAAAAAATCCAAATTCTCATTGCATAAGATACCAAGAAGTGAGTAACATAATTCC
Source organism: Indicator indicator (assembly GCF_027791375.1). Taxonomy (NCBI): domain Eukaryota; kingdom Metazoa; phylum Chordata; class Aves; order Piciformes; family Indicatoridae; genus Indicator; species Indicator indicator. The sequence goes on from NC_072039.1 coordinate 3,256,163, forward strand.
ATATACTGACCACTGAGATACTCAAGGATGAGGTAGAGTTTTCCACCAGTCTGAAAGGCATAAATTAAGTCTACAATGAAGGGATGTTTCACTTCCTCCAGTATGTTCCGCTCTGCTTTTGTGTGAGCTGTATCCTTTGCATTCCTTACAATCATTGCCTACAAAAAGCAGGTATGTGAGCATAAAAAGCATGCTAAACAAGGCAGACTTTTATATTTAGTTCAATTCTAAGTTTTCTAAATCACTACATCTGAGTCAGCAACACAGTAAATAAAATTGCACCACAATATATAGGCAACATGAGAGGTTCCTGGCAGAAGCTTAAATTACAGAATTATACAATAATAAAGGTTGTAAGACTCCACCTGACCTATTTCAAGCAGCTGCTAAGAACTACACAGATCATTTTATTTCTAAATCCAGCTGTATCTGGATAACAACTATATATATATGACAATGTTTATTCTTAGGTATATCAGATAATTGTAAAAGCTAGCTGGAGGAACAGATTTCTTTAGATTCAGACAGCAGTGAAATGTGCACATCCAGGTTACCTTTTTAAGAACTTTCATGGCAAATATTTTCCCAGTGTTTGCTCCAGTTACTTTTCGTACTTGAAACACCTATACAACACCAATACAAAAGCAATCACATTAAAATCACATTAACCATCACAAGTTAAGTTAAAAAACCAAGTCCTGTGAAAAGACACATGAGATCACTACACACTGCAAGGCTGCCTGAAGAAGCACTGGGGAGTTTCTGAATCCATCTGGTGTCCCCATCCTAAGGGCACAGAGCTGTTGGAGCAAGTCCAGAGGAGGGCCACAAGGGCTGGAGCAATTCTGCTGAGAGAGCAGGGCTTGTTCAGACTAGGGAAGACTCTAGGGGGACTTTGGAGCTGCCTTCCAATATCTGAAAGGATCCTAGAGGGAGGCTGCAGAGGAACTTTTCAGAAGGGCGTCTAGAGACAGGACATGGGCGAATGGTTTGAAGCTGAGGGAGGATACACCTCCTTCCTGGGGGTGTTCAAGGCCAGGCTGGATGAGGCCCTGAGCAGCCAAGTCTAGTTGAGAGGTGTCCCTGCCCGTGGCAGGGAGGTTGTGAGTAGATGATCTCTAATGTCCCTTCCAACCTAAGCCATTCAATGAACCAGAACCAGCCTGGGACACTTTCTACTGCCACCAGCTGGCAAGGCTCTGCCAGTGACCTCACTCCCAGGACACCAACCTTGGCAGCAGCCCTGAGGTTACCTCCTGGTAGAATTAACTTTTCAGAAAACAGGATGGGAAGATTAGACCTTGCCAAAGGCAGCGAGCAAGCACTTTAACCACCTTCAGCACACTGGATTTATTTACTTCTGCAGAGAGGAGCTCTTACCTTGCCATAGCCACCTTTGCCAAGTACACGCAGTAACTCAAAGCACTCTGGGCGGATCTTTTCTGGACCTCTGTTTACACTAGTCTCTGAAATCTCAAATTTTTCACAATGTTCCATGCCACTGGATAAAACCAAAACAAGAATGTAAGAGTAGCTGATACTCAAAGAATGATCAAAGGAAAGTAAGCAAGCAAAGTACTGTCTGAAAAGCATGCAGCCTATCTGACCTAACCAAGTGACTGCTTTGGAGATATGCAGAATTCTCAGCATCAGGAATTTTACTTAGGTGTGTGCAAAGCAGTGAGCTGCAACCTGCACAGAAAAGATCACCTGCAAATTTGGGGGATCTACAGATTCCTTCATCCTAATGCATAATAAATCTTAGAACTACATTTAAAAGACCAAAAGCTCAAGCTGATTTAGCTATACCTACAAGACTTCAAGTAAAGGCAAGGGTATGTTAAAGTTTCAGAACACATTCAGCAGCCCCAGCCTCCATGATAAGACTTCTATAACACAAATATCTTGCAGAAAAAGCTTAATAAAAAAAGAAAAAAAAATCACACAATTCTGAACATGCCACAAAAGCCTGAACTATCATTTAATGATGCTGCTAAATTATGCTCCAGTTCTGCAAATGACTAACAGATTGATCCTGCAGCTGAACTGTTGTAGCTATCACTGCTTTCTTCTCACAACATGGTAGGCTGAAACAATCTGGCAATCTGTAAATGAAATGATGCTAAAGGTAGCTCTCTCCTGAAGCTCAACCCAGAGCTCCTGACTCCTCATCTGCTTCAGGCTGCTGTGCACATCTGCAACTGGAGCCCTGATAAAGGGAACAAAACAATGTTCTGCAGACAGTGCATTAGATTCATATTGCAAAGATTATTCAAGAGGTAGGTTAGAGGAAACAAAGATTAAAAGACAAACAGCAAGTTTTGCCAGAATGTTATTTTTATTATTGTTATTTTATTCAAGGTACAATTCACAAATTTTGATGAGGAGAAATGGCGAAACACCTAGAAACAACTCAAAACTGACCAAGAATTACAAGCTTTACTGTTTAACTTAACAATATAACAAAATCTGAAGCTACATGTGGCTGGCATGAATGATACAGAACATTTTCTAGCAGCAACTTACAGGTCATATTGGCCAACTCCTCCATGGTCCATGCTCTCACTTAATTGACCCTGGGGATGGGAGGAGTAGAAGGAAGATTAATTATGGCAAAATAAAAAAGCAGAGTTAAAAAATAAATCCACTGATGTGTTTCACAACTTCTTAAATTATATTTAAAAAAACCTATATAGATTTGTAATTTATATTATTAAACACATCTAAAGCTCAGGAATAAAAAAAATTATCAGCAGAAGATAAGAAATCTGCACAATTCTGTGCCAGATTTGCAATACTTCCACATATCTCAAACAGTGACACAAGGAACCTCTGTTTTGCCTGACTGCATTGTTACTCAACTGCTTAAATATTAGAGGTAACAATTTTGCTCCCTTAGGTGAATTTGAGAAATGTTAAGGTACTGCATTTTCCTTTACAGCTGCCTTTATATCCACATCTTGCAATCCTATTACAGTATTGTGCAGATGAGAACAACAGTAAAGATGATGGGAACAGGTGAACTGGGATTCATACACACTAAAACCAGTCTACTAAGATTTTATTATTCTATTTTGGTAATAATCAAATCCTAATAGTAATGGAAGCATTACTCTAATGATAAATATCTTTCCTGGCTAATAATCATTCAGACAAATTAATGCATGCTAATATTACTCAAAGTTCAAGCACTTAAACATCAGAATTAGTTGCCATTTAAAGAATGAAACTCAATTTTGAAGAGATATTTTCTCCAAAGAGTTTTCAGCCTGATCCCTTATGCCATATAATCCTGCCCTGTAACTGTGGCTCTGCAAGGCAAAAGAAGTGCAAACCAAGCAGACTGCTAGAACAAATGCAAACAGAATTTCATGGGCAGGCTCCTAAGGAACTTTAGACTATACCTTAACATTTTGATTTTGAAAAATATGTACATAAAATAACAACTGCAAGTTAGTGAGAAAGAGCCTGAAACCTACAGGCCCATACACTGAGTGATGTGTGAAATTCAGAGAACCAGAAGGGAAAGAAAACACTGAGATCTGCTAAAGCAGACCAAGCCAAGGAGTGCATTTTATAATATTTTACAAGTGAAAAAACTAAACAGAGAAAACTAGAAGCTTTCATTAGCTTCCAAATTATTAAACATTAAGGTTTACAGAGGCTGGTTTATTTTGGTGAGTGATCTAGGAGAGAATTTAACTCCTGGTTCCACCTACTAGCATCACAAGCTATTATGGAGTCCAAAAGTTCAAGTTTGTTTCCAGGTCAGAGAGTTGCTAGCTAGCCCATGTCCTCTTGATAACATTTAATAGAAAAATCCAGTTTATTGACAACTCTTTCACAACCAAACCCACTAAAGCTGCCCTTGACCCTACCCTTAGATGCCAACTTTTAAAAATTTCCACAGACAAACACCCATCACATTCCCAGAACAACTTCTCAAGTTACCCAATGGTTCTGGCACAATTCGCATGTGCTTCTCTTGCCCCTGTGAACTATGCCTTTCATTCTCAGTATTAACATGAGCAAAGCTCACTTTAGATAACCCCTTCTGCTACTCTCAGGATCCCCTCTCAGTAACCCAAGAAATGCAGTGGTGTCCTGGCTGGAGGGCTAGCAGCCCTTCAGTCCATACATAATGGTTCAGCCTAATCTAGTGTGAGGTGTTCCCTGCCCATGGCAGGGCAGTTGCCACTGGATATCTTTATGGTTGTGCCCATCTAAAGCTACAACTGACCTGCTCTTGCTACCACCAGGCTTACAGCTTTCAGCAGGTACCAACGACCAGCACCACAGAGACGAGATAAGATAGTCCAGACTTTACACCTTGCAGGCTTCCAGTTCAGTGACCCCAACTGCTCTACCTGCAATGTCTCTCTGATCCTTGCATGACAAGAACACCACCTACAGAGATAACTTCCAGTGAAACCATTTTTCCCCTTACATATTCCTGATGCTTCCCCTTCTTTCCTACTCTTGCATTCCCTGCTTTGCAGTTCTGTTTTAATTTCAAGTCCACTCTCCCTCTGTCTGACAAAACTCATCTGAAAACCAAATCAGGTTGCCAGTGTGCATTCGCGTCCGCAGTTGTGACTAAAAAATTTATAGCAATTTTCTGGAGTTCATAATAACTAACAACTTCTAAAACTGTTTTTTCAGACTGAATTATTGCAACCTGAAAGACGACAAGCTCAGATTTCTTGTAACCTCCCCTTTAGAACCTGTTCTTGGCAACACTCGCAGAGTGATGCAAGGGACATTTTTTAAGCCAAGTACTTGATTGGTTCTTGAGGTAACAGACGGTGCTTTTCCCTGAAGGTTGGGAAGTGAACAAGCCTTCAGCTGTCAAACCATGTCTCTACAGTCTATACGTCGGGTGAGTATTCCAACTGAAAGAGTATCCAGTTATCCCAAAGACTCCAAGAATGTCATTAGTATTTAAATAGCAAAAAATAAACGCAGTGGCAGTTGAAGCGACTGAGAATGTTTAATATACAAAAGCAATAAGATATCTCCTCCAAAGCCTTAACAAAATCTATACGAACACTGAAAAAGCCCTACAGATTACAAGGCAAACCGTTTAGGAAAGCATGAAATGGAGATGCCGCTGATCCATACAGCCCTTTGGGGCAGTATTTTAAAGCTTTGCTTTTAGTTTTGGCGCTAGAGCAGCGACTTTATACAGTTCCAGAAAGAACAGCATTCCTGCACTGACGTTAAAACATGTGACAAGGAAGAAAAAAAAAAACACAGGAAAAAAAGAAAAACAACCCCAGTGCCGCGGCACTCGTGCTAGGAAATCCAACATAAACTTCCAAGGGGAAAAGCTCCCGCGAGTTTGGCGCAGGGCCGGCGGCCCCGGCCGGGGAATCCCTGCCAGATGAATCGCCAGCCAGCTGCCTAAACCCTGCTCCTAGCTACGGGCGCGACACCGCTTCCTTCGCTCGGATAGAACTTCCCCGGCCTCCGGGGCGCTGCGGGGCCGGGCGCGGAGCCCGCAGCCGCCGCAGCGCTGCCTCCCCCCGGCGCAGCTGGCGGAGCAGAACGGGCGGCTCTCAGCGGGCAGGGCGCGGCCGCCTCACCTGCGCGGGCCAGGGCGGCGGCCACCACCGCGCTCCACCTCGCGTCGCCCAGCTCCGGCTCCCGCCCTACTGCAGCCACAACTGCGACTCGGCCCCTGCCCGTCTCCACCGCGTCTCCACCATGCCGCCCGCTGGCGGGATTCCCCTCGGAGCGGGCCCGCGGGCCGTCAACCGCTCCCTCCCCTCAGGCCTGCCCCTGGCGCCGCTCCCCGCAGCGGCCTCCCTCTCCCTCCCCGCGCTGCGCCGGCTCGGGCTTCTCCCTTCTCTCACCCCCTCCTCCAGCTCCTCGTCCGAACCCGCATCCTCAGGCTGGTCCAAGTCGATGTCGAACACGCCCGCCATGGCGCGGGTGTGAGCCGCGGCGCCGCCGCCCCTTCCTGGCTGTGCTGGGTGCACGGGGCCTGGGCCGCCTCATGGGCCCGCACCCCCCAACTCCGCCACGGACGCCATCACCGGCTGCCCGGCCTCAGCGCGCCTGCGCCCCCGCCCCAACTCCGGGCGCCGCGCAGGCGCTCAACTCTTTCCGGCAGTGGCCGGGGTCGCACGGAGCAAGCGCGGGAAGAGCCCTGCTGGGCGAACGGGCATGGGACCGGGAGCAGGTATGTGCAATGCGCACCCGCCCGCCTTACTCCTGGCACCGAGCATGAGCAGAAAGGACAGTGAAGCCGCTGGGGAGGCGCTTGCGCACAGCCCTTCACGAAGTCCAGAGGCCCAGCCCTTGTACCCGGCCTGCCCGGAGGTCCCTCTGAGCAGGCGCGAAGCGCGGTGTTCGAAGGCGCGACTCGGTCCGAAACAGCAGGGAAGGGGAGCTCACGTACCGTCTGTGCCCGAAAGCCTCAGAGAAGGGTGTCGAGGTCAGGCCTGAGGAGGGGCAGGCGTCCAGCGCTGCCCGGGCAGGCAGAGGCAACTCGAGAGGGCGGCTGGGCCGGTGGGGAGGCCCGGGAGGGCGCGGGCTGGCCAGGAGAAAAGCGCTGGAAGGGAACGAGGTGGCCGAGCAACGTGAGGGCCGGGGGGCGGGCAGCACCGGGAACATGGTCCCTGAGGGACGGTCAGCCGCCGGTAAGGACCTGTGGGCACGGCCGAGGCCCAGTGGGTGCCCGATGCAGGGGGGTGGCAGCGGGGCGCAGGACAGGAGCCTTTTCTGAAAGTCATTTCTGTATTTATTTTCTGCGGTGAGGGGTAGTTCAGTGTTGCAGTAACACACAGGCTGGCCTTAGGCTGAGGTGCAGCCTGCCAGCAGTGCTGAAATCGAGCACAGGGAGAAGTTCTTCAGCGTGAGGGTGGTGAGGCACTGGAACAGGTTGCCCAGAGAAGTTGTGGACGCTTCATCCCTGGAAGTGTTTAAGACCAGGCTGGATGAGGCTTTGAGCAACCTGGTCTAGTGGAAGGTGTCCCTGCCCATGGCAGGGAGATTGGAACTTAATGATCTTTAAGGTCCCTCCCAACTCAAGCCATCCTGTGGTACATTCCATGACGTAATCAGAACTGGCACACACCTGCCTGCAATAACCAGCAGGATCGAGTAGCAGGCCCTGGTGGCTATCCAGAGAATGCTGTTACAGAAGTGCTGCAGCACAGCTAGGATGATAATGAAACATAGCAGCCAGAATAATGAACTGAGAATAATGAACTTGATTCTGTGAAAGGAAAATAAAAAAGTGAGAAATCAGAGCTACTGCAAAACGCTGAGAGGGGAAATAAAATGTCAAAACATACCAATACTGAATGAAAAACATTGCTGCTTGTAGTAGAAGCAACAGGAATACTCTAGGGAATCCTTTTGTCACCTCAATGCATTTTGGCATCAGGCCCTTAGCAGTACAGGACAAAATCAGCTACATTTTTTAACAGGCTTCACATTTCTAAAGGCAGATGGTACTTTCTTATTATGCATTTACAGCCTAATCCTGTATCTTGGAGTTAGAATTATTTGTCTCAATCCTGCCTTACTAAGCAAAAGTGAGAAAACAAAGACTTGGGTTGTTTTGTGGTTGGTTTCAGCTCTTTCCAGATACCTAGCAACAGCAAACAGATTGATTTCCTGTAAACTGCCATTTGCAATCTGACATTCAGGAGAATGCTGACAGTCTGCTTTTGCCCAGAAGCAGCCAGTGGTTGTAGTTTAGCCTTTTCCTTCTCACCAGAGGAGCTCAAAAAGTTGCAAAACCCGATCAGAAGTCTACTTGTCACATTTTCCCCCCTTGCTTTCCCACAGTTACTAAAGGCATACTTTTTTTTTTCAGGCTCAAAATAAATAAAAATGTCAATAGTCACAGTCCAGCTTGGTCAGTGTGGTAATCAAATTGGCCATGAGGTGTTCAGTGCTGTCTGCAGTGATGTTCATGGCACACATGGGTTGTGTTCCAAGAAGGAGAATGAATCCTACCATGATGCTTGCAAAGAACGTTTTTTCTGCCAGGAGGAATCAGAAGGTACAGCATTTGTTTCCCACAGCAGGGCTGCTTTCCAGCCTAATACAGCTAAGTAGACTGAATTAACAAAAGTCCTTTTCTTCCAGTTGAAGAATGAGGTTTACTTTCACAATTGTCACAACCCTGCCTTCATGACATGGCTAACAACCATGGAAGGAAAAATCTGTGCAGTAAAGTGACTGCAGAGCAAATCTGCCAGCAACACAGGGGGAAACTGAGCACAGGCACAGACATCATATGCCCCTCCAACCATCTGAATTTTCTGCCCTAGGTAGATCACAGCATGGAGTGGGGCTCACAGTATCTGAATTTAATCTTATCAGACACACTAAGTGGTTTCTTTCCTGAAAGATCTGTGGAACAATAGCTGTTTCTCCAGAAATCCAGGCCATTGCCAAGTCCTGCTTTTTGTACTTGCACTGTCCCATTGAGAGTTCAGTGTATGTGAGTGGGAGAAATACAGTCTGGGGGGTGGTGCAAGTCTGTCCATCTTACTTTAAAAAGTTCTAATATTGGCACATTATTCTTAGTTTTGTTTTCCCTCCTACCCAGTACCTGTGGCCCGAGCTGTGCTTGTTGACATGGAACCTAAAGTCATCAGCCAAACCTTGTCAGTGGCTGCCAGGTCTGGCTGCTGGAAATATGATGATCGTTCGCACTTCAGTCAGAAGCAAGGCTCTGGGAACAACTGGGCAAATGGGTATGGACAAGTATTTCAAGCTGCAGTAAGGGAACTGGGGAGGCTAATGAGCTGTGAAAGCTCTTTAGGAGTGGTACTATTGTAGCTGTGTGAGGTACAGAGTGCCTGCATCAAAACAAGTGTGATAAGCACACTTGGAAGTGATTCTCCCCCTCTACTCTGCTCTTGTGAGACGCCCACCTGGACTACTGCATTTAGTTCTAGTGCCCTCAACACAAGAGGGACATGGAGCAGTTCAAATGGGTCCAGAGGAGGGCCAGGAGGATGATCAGGGGGCTGCGGAACCTCTGCTATGGGGACAGGCTGAAAGTTGGGGCTGTTCAGCCTGGAGAAGAGAAGGCTCTGGGAAGACCTTAGAGCAGCCTTCCAGTGCCTGAAGTGGGATACAGGAGAGCTGGGGAGGGACTTTTTATAAGGGCTGGCAGTGACAGTATGAGGGCCAATGGATTGAAGCTGCAAGAGGGGAGATTTAGACTGGAGATCAGGAAGAAATTTACAGCGAGGGTGATGAGACACTGGAACAGGCTGTCCAGGGAAGGTGTGGATGCCTCTGGTCTGGAAGTGTTCAAGACCAGGTTGGATGAGACCTTGAGCAACCTGGTCCAGTGGAAGGTGTCCCTGCCCATGGCAGGGGGTTTGGAACTAGATGATCTTTAAGATCCCTTCCAACCCAAACCATTCCATGATATGAGTCTATGTAGCATTAACTTAAAAATAAATTCAAGTTAAAGTAGCAGTTTGTGTAGCAGTGAAATGTCTAAGCTGCCTTTCCCAAGAGGAAAAGGGTCTTTACAGTAAAAATGTAACATTTTAGAATGGAGTGAGTGTACTGGGTTTAAGAATAGGAAACAATAAGAACAGTTTATAAACAGCTGCTGTGTAAAATAAGTGTCACAGCTGAGGATTGCTCACTGCAGAGTGAATAGATGACATAATGTGAGGTTACAGAAATATAATAAGAAAAATGTGCTTTAAGAATAGCTTCACCTTCCTGCTTTTATTCTGCTATAACCTGCTGTGCCTCCATGTTTTGTCTGTTATTCAACAGTTACTCTGTTCATGGGCCTAGACACAAAGAAGCAATCATGAATCTGGTGCAAAAAGAAGCAGAGAAATGTGATCGACTGGGTGGATTCTTCACCATAATGAGCATGGCTGGTGGCACAGGATCTGGCTTGGGAGCGTTTGTCACCCAGTGTTTAAGAGATGCTTTTCCAACCTCATTTATACTAAACCACATTATCTGGCCCTATGGCACTGGTGAGGTGAATGTCACATTTCCCACAGTTACTCTACAAGTTTATAATCACTGTTTGTTTTGAAACATAAAATATCTGCAACTGAAATAAATCAGGGGAGAAGTGCATTTTGCCTTTTAGGAGTTCAGTGTGACAGAAATAAGACAGCTAATGGAACTGTCTAATATTTGTTACACGTCATTTCACCAGGGGAAAAATGATTCTTCATGATCTCAATGCTAAAGTATAACTGAGTTATAGTTAAAAATTTCCTGTTCTGACAATATCTCAGCATTATTGTCAGTTCCCAGCCGGATTTTATGTTTGTATGAAGTGAGCTGAAAAGCAGGATTTTCACAGGCTTTGCTCTCTTTCCATGAAAAAGCTCTGCTAGCTCCTGACCTCATTCTGCCCTTTGGCAAAGAAAATGAATCACTTCCTAAATCATAACTGAGGAAATTACATTAGCCAGTGGATTATAAACTAGAAAGATTAAGCTGTCTGACTCTCATTTGAGTGTATGTTTGTTTGTTTCCAGGTCATTGTTCAAAACTACAACTCTGTTTTGACTCTGTCACATCTGTACCAATCATCAGATGCCCTTCTTGTTCATGAAAATGATGTCATCCACAGGATCTGTGCTCAGCTGATGAATATTAAACAGATCTCTTTCAGGGATGTGAATCAAGTCATTGCACATCAGCTGGGGAGTGTTTTCCAGCCCACTTACACAGTAGAAGGTGGCTCACACTACAGCAGGAACCCCTTAGGTATCTAACTATGATACAGGTGCCTAATGCATTCTCACACATCTTTCTGTAATCATTTCAGGTTGTGAATTTAAGACCTTCAGGTCTCCTTACTCAAGTATTTGGATATATCCCAAGCTTTAAGATGGGAAAAGTGAAGCAAAAGGCTAAATTAGAAGTTCAATCCCAATTTTGTAACAGTCAAAAATAGATCCCCCAGCTTCTGGTTTCATTCTTTACCAGAAGAACCCTGTTTCTCCTTTTTCAAGTGATTACAGACACCCCTGTAGCTATTTACATTTCAGAGGAAATTGGTGCAGGACAGTAATTTTAGACTGAGTTTTACATTTCACATTAAATTAGAAATTTGCTTAGACTGAAACAAAATGCAAGTTTTGTGTTTTGCAGAAGACAGGCTTGGTAACACGAAGCAACAGTCTGAGACTTCTATCTTTAAGGCATTAGATTAAGTTACTCATGTTGCCAAGAGTTTAACTTGTAAAATAAACTTTCTGTCAATCTTTTTAGCAGTGCACAGGGTCTTTGAGATTTTGAGTCAGGCTATAAAGTGAGACAATTCTAGAGTGTAAAATAAAAGCTACTATCATAGCTTGGATAGAACTCAGCAGTTATTGTAGAAAGTCTGCATTACTCACTCTGATGTGCATCCATATATATATGTATCTGTCAAATTAAAACTTCAAGGTAAGAAATGAAGCACAACATGTAAATTGTTAAATCTTTGCAAAAATCTTCCTGTTTTAGCTAGCCTATGCCAATTTTGTCCAACAGGAGCAGCTGTTAATTTCTCCTTTCAGGAGACTTAATGGAGACATTGGTTCCACATCCTGAATTCAAGATGTTGGGTCTTCGGAACATACCTCAGATGCCTGAAAACTTCCTTGCTTACAGCACGTTCAGTTGGCCTGGACTCATCAAACACTTAAGGCAGATGCTGATTGCTAATGCTAAAATGGAGGAAGGTAAAAAGCATTCACTCATCTTCCGTACCCATCACCCTTTAAGCATTTATTTTTACAGATGAAATAACACTTACTGTTATGTGGAGCTCACTGCCTAGCTTCAGTCAGTACAGAAGGGAGCTGCTGCCCTCTGACAGCAGGAATTTGCCTCCACATAACCAGCTGCTCCTTGAACTATTCACTCAGCTGCCACTGCAGCTCCCAGCTTGCTCCTGTTTTTGCTCCCAGACATCTCAGTTAATTATAACTATTGAAAATACACAAAACAAGCCAACAGTTCTTAGCCTTGCACTTAAATGACACGATTCATTTGGAACATTCTTTGGACAGTGCTGCTAGTCTTTTGCTTTTTACACCTTCTAGTACTAAAACTCATGCTTAGCTCTCCCCTATCATTTACAGTGTAGCTTCCAGTTGTGCAGAGAATGAGCTGGCAGATTGCTAAGTATAGAAACAAGTATCCATTTTCTCTGGTAAGACTGGTGACAACCAGGCAAACGCTGCTGGATTAGCAGTTTTTCTGAGAGCTGTGTAATTGCTGCTTAACTAACATGCAGAAGCTACCACCTTTAGTAGATCTCAACTCAGGGCATGGTGTTAGTTACCAGCTGAATCTTCAGCTAGTCTGAATCCATTTCTCATCAAACATTAACTTTTTTTATATCTTTTTGCCAAAATCTCCTAGGTATTGACTGGCAAGTAAGACCACCACAGCCAGGCTCCTGCATCCCCTCCAGCCGTTCCACAAACAAGCCACTGCATTTCAACACTTCCATTGCCAACCTGGTTATCCTGCGAGGAAAGGAGAGCCACAGTGTAGACTTAGGTAAGAAGGACAGGCAGGGTACCTCAGGGATTCTTCTTTCACATCTGTCTGCTTTGCAACCATATCTGATGAAAACGAAAATCCCCAAGGCCACATATTTAGCTACTAAGGTAAATACTCCCTCTAGAGATATTTTAATGTCCAAGACCATGTTGTCTAATTCCTTGGGGCTATACAACAAAGAATTCTGTCTTTCCTGAAGCACCTGAGGGAAGGAGGAAGAGACTGAAATCAGTATATGCAATAGAATATAGTGTCTGAAAATACATTTAGCTAAAGAATGATGAGCACAGCTTGTAGGTGAAGCACTGATACAAGAGAATGCTTCTAGAGAATCTAATGAATCTGTTTCACACAGTTACAGTTCCAACAGGCCAACCACTCTGCAGATTTTTTTTCAAGGTCTGAATTGATCTGCCAAGAATTGATTAGGTCACACAGCACTACTTGAGCTCAAGATGTACAGATTGCAGCTTTACCTTTGTCAAAAGGGCTGTCTTCTTTCTGCTACAGGAAGTTTCCAAGATCCCTCATTATACACATCATGGCTGAACCCTCAGGATGCCTTTAATGCATGGAGAACACCAAGAGCATTTAACAAGTATGAAAAGTCTGCTGCTTTGGTCAGCAACAGCCAGTTCCTGCTGAAGCCTCTTGATAGTGTTGTAGGAAAAGCCTGGAATATGTTTGCTTCCAAGTAAGTGAAATAATGATGTGGATACTTTATTAATAGCTGCTATTATCTTGAGGGGTAGAAAAGCCATTGTAAATACAGCTCACTCCCTCAGCCAAGCAAAGCATTGGTGAGTAAGCAGAAGACTGTGCCCACACTTCAGTGGAAACATTTTAATGCTTGAAACATGATGGCAGGGTGAGGAACACAGGGCAGTGCTTACATTCTGTGGGTAAGTGAGACCACATATGCCAGTGCTGTGAGTTTGACTTGTTTTCCAGTACTGAAACTCCCCAAATGTAGGGCATTCCAGTGTGACCATTCTAAAAATATCACACAGGAACTCTTTTACTGATTATATAGTTTCTAAATTATGTACAGACATACTCATGGAAAAAAAGGTTCCTGACTCTGTTCAGAAGCATTTAGGGGACTTGTGTGTTTACCAAGGTTCCCATTCAATTAGCTTGATTTTTCATTAGACCCAAGCAATCTAGAAAAGACCTGCCTCTTTACTTTGATCATCACCAAAGCTAAGGCTACTGCATGTCACAGCAAATGTCTGCTAAATATGAGCTTCTAGCACAGGAATTCTGCAATTAAAAGCCAGAAGAGGAAAACTGCCACTAGCTGTGCTCTCAGTTTTACCACCCATTACAGAAACACTAGTGATGAGAAGCAAGCTATCCTGCACACACAGCTTTAGGCTCTGCATCTCAAACCTAGAAATTACTTTTCTGATTTAATAATCACTTCTTCCATTTCCTAGTTAGCCCAATTTTGTTTCCTGAAGCAATACACAATGTAATAAAACCTATCAAAACCAAGTCATGACATCAATAAATATGAATTACAAAATGAGTTCAAGTAGTAACTAACCAGCATGGTTCTTGGGTGGAAACCAATCTTCATTTGAAGTCTTCACAGTAACTCTACAATCTCATTATATGTGCCAGATTCTTCACTGAATTCTAATGTCTCACCCATTTTCTTGTGACTCCAACACACAGAGCCTATATTCACCAGTACACTAAATTTGGAATTGAAGAGGAAGATTTCCTGGACAGCTTCACAGCTCTGGAACAAGTCATCTCCAGTTACAGCATCCTTTGATTTTCTTGGAAATGGTCTGAAATAGAAGATTTGCTGAAAGAACCTAGCACTGGAAAACTTCCATCAGCTTCTTGAGTACATCAGTTACTGGACTGCAGATATTTTTCAGTCTTGTAAGCAGTGTATGTGTGTGTGTGTGTGTTTGTTAAGAGCTGAATCCAAACTGAATCTATTCCTATGGGCAGATATTATTTATAGTTAAAATAACTAATAAATAGCTATTTTTTTCAATCCATTTGCTATGTTCTTAGCTAAGATTTTGAACATTATTGTTGGCACTAGGAAATTTTTCATAAAGAGTGTCTACACAGAAGGCTTTTTCTCCATGCTGAACTCTTAAGCATCTAAATTACCATGAACTGATGGGTGATAAAAATTCAGTGTGTGCTTCACCACAGCAGTAAGACATTCCTGATCCTCCAGTTTCTAGTTGCCTTGATAACACTTTGCCCTAAGAGTGCCTCAATATGGATAAAGAAAGCACAGTAACAGCCTGATTGATCCACACCCCATTGGGGTACCAGTCCAGGTATAATATATTGTGCCACACTTCTTCCTTTAAAGCAAAGGAAGACTTGAAAAACCTTAAACCTGACAAAACAGTGGAAGTTTTGAACCATCTTTAAAAGATGAAAAAATAGCAACCACAAAAAAACACCAACATATGAAGGGTTCTTCATTTTCCTGTTGTTCAGGGCCAGGTTAGATGGGGCCTTGAGCAAACTGGTGTAGTGGGAGGTGTCCCAGCCCAGGGTGTGGGGTTTGGAATTAGATGATCTTTAAGGTCCCTTCCAACTCAAACCATCTATGAATCTATAATAATGAGTTACAGGCTTTTTGTAGCCACTTCACTGTATCATGTTTTCAAGTGGTGTCACCTAGCCACTGGAAAAAACATTTAAGTCCCTGTAGCATATCAGAGGTCTTGGCCATTTGTTTATAGATGAGATGCACTAACTCTCTTCTCCCTAGTAACAAGTGATAGGATGAGAGGAAATGGCTTCAGGTTGCAACAGAGGAGGTTTAGGTTGGATATTAGAAGAAACTTCTTCAGTGAAAGGGTTCTCAAACAGTGGACCAGGCTCCCCAGGGAGGTGGTTGAATCTCCATCCATGAAAGTGTTTAAAAGCTGCAGAGATGTGGTGCTGAGGGACACGATTTAGCACCAGCCTTGGCAGAGCTAGAGAATGGTGAAACTCAGTGATCTTAAAGGTCTTTTCCAACCAAAACAACTCTATGTTTCTAACTATAGGTTTAATCAAACTCCTGCTCTTCTTCCTATAAGCTAGAAGCAGCCAGGTTCTTTAATTCACTTGGTATTTATTTAAACATATTTGGGAGAACTGCTGGTAGATTTCAGATGTAGGAGCCTGTGGTATAATACAGTAAATCTAACAGGTGGTATCATTTCAAAGGTGGCTTTCAGCACCGGGCTCCTTTCTGCACAGATGTTACCACCACCACCAGGTGGTGCCCCTGTGAAGCTGCAACCGGCAAATGCCTGACCAGAGGAGACAACGGCAAAGAGCTTGTGGGGCCACAGACTGGATGCTCGTAAGTTAAAAGAGCACAGTTCTGATCCAAAGAGCCTTTCTGGTGGTGTATTTTTGTCACTTTCCACCATTGCCTTCAAGTTGGGTATTTTCACAGAAGAAAATGGAGAAAAGTTTGCACAAGAAGTTAAGATAAACAGCACAGGGAATTCAAGTTTGCAAGGAACAAAGGGTCAGGAAAGGAGACAGTATGGTGAGGCTCTTCCTCCTCCCTCCTTCAAAAGGCACAGGATGTTTAGCAACACAGAAATAATTTTCCATGTTTTCAACAGATACCAGACTGAACTTCTTCCAGTATGAGAAATGAGAAGAGGTAACTCCATGTCTGAAGACATGGCCAAGTCCCAGGAATGCAGACTCTGCCTCACTGTTCCACAGCACAGGTAAAAGAGATTTTTAAAAGTGACAAACAAGTCCTCTCAGAAACCAGCAAGAGGGCAATGGCTTCTTGTACTGTATATCAATGAGTAACTTTATTGCAGGTATAACCTCATGTTATCTTTATATCTTTGTAATTCTGAGCATGAAGCAAATCCAGCAGGTGCTTATTGCACCTATGATGGCACAGACCCATTTATCCATTAGTTTTTCATAGCTTTTGTCACTGTTAGTTACACTGGAGCAGCTTATTTGGGGCTTTTCTGGTTAAGTTTGATGGCAGAATTTGGGTCATGTCAGGAAACACAGCACACAGCTAAGATACTGAACCCCAAAGCAAAATAAAAATGTCCTTAATCTCTGGTTATAAAATATAGGAAACATAGGGGGAAAGACTGTCCAGCTCAAAAAAAAAACCTGGCAGGTTCATTAACAAGACTACTTCCCTAAGGACATGTTCATAGTTAGGATTCAGGGAAATACTCCTAATTCCAGGGGAAAACAAAGTTTTCCAAAACAGCAACAGAGGATCACAACCTTCAGCCGCATTTTGAAGATGGATTACTCAAACTATCCAAAAACCCCACCAAACAAAACAAAACAAAAAAAAAAAAAAATCAAACCCAGAAAGAAAACAAAAAGAAAGGAGGTGGAGCTGTTAGAATCCCTTTCATTGCTCTGGAGAAGATTGACAGGAATTGTTTTGGGCATCCCCGGGCTTCTTCCTGTTGGTGTTTTTCATGACTGACCTCAGTTCTGAAATTCTCACACCCTTTCCCAAACTCAGCCTTTATTTTTTCAGCTATGGCTGGATTTCTCTTTTTTTTTTTTTTTCTTTTCTTTCCCAGGATGGGTCAAAGTGACAAGAAGTGAATGGCTATTATTAAACAACTATCATCTCCAACTACATTAGAAGGCGGAGTAGTCACTTGTGATTTTATTGATAAAATTAATGAAGTAAATGGTCAGAGCCTGGCAGAGGGCCTTTATTTCATTAGGAATTAAAATTAATGAGGTAGATCAAAGGTCAGCACAAGCCAGTGGCTCACTGGAGGCAGGAACCACAGCACCAATGCCCTTGACCTAGCTAGTTTTAGGCAAACTACCCACAGGATGTCCATAAACCAAGGAACAATGCATCAAATCTCACTATTGTGTTTTGTAACGGACAGGTGCAGCTCACTTGGAAGCTGATTCAAGGCCTCTGACTACAGCAGACATATTTCATGAACAGGATAACTTTTATTGGGCTACAAAAACCCCCACCCAAAACAGGAACAAAACTTAACCTGTTGGGTTTAAATACTTTTAACTATTTGGGAAGTGATAGGGCACTAAGGTGGTTATAGATACATTTTATTTGCACTTAAGTATATGTTGGTGCTTCTAGGGTTAGCCTGACTACCAGAACAGAAAAGATAGAATCTACTGTAAATATAGAAAGGAGTTTCAAAAGGATTTCCTGCACAGATTTACTAAACTTGAAACAGCTCAAGATGAAGGGCAAAAATCTGTGGTTTCCACAACAACCAGGATTTTGTCAATAACAAGGAAGCTATATCCAAATTGCCAGCTGATACAGCACTGGGAAACATTAAGGTACAAAAGGATATCAGATGAATAATTCATTTACTTCTGCATAGATAAATGTTATGAAACAAGGCAGCAAAAATCCAAAAGGGAATATTCTCAAATACCTTGAAGAAGTCTTGTCTTTTGCTGGACACCACTTTATAAACCACACAAGACTCATCAGGAATGGGATTGATGGATCTGCTACAGTACAAAAACCGTCCCCAAAGGAACTGAGCTGCTGCCTTTCCTCTACTGCTTTCAAGGGCAGCTCAGACACAGCTTTATCAGGGCAAATTCCGGTGGAGGCCTCCTCCTCAAGCCTCATGCCTCTGGCTTCCTACCCTGCTTCTGGCTTCCTACCCCACCTCTGCCCACACTCCACAAGCACAGCTTTGGACACTCAGCTTTTAGCTCCTCTGGATGGAGAGTTGACAATCCTGAGCCCTTCCGGCTCTTTCAAACTCCCAAGTTCACAATGGTCCCTTTTGGCTCCACATTGTATGAATCCTCTCCCTCTAGACAGCCACTTCCCCTCTGTCCGGGTGGGGTAATGAGTCACCTACCTCCATGAATCAGCAGAACCTCCTTAACCCTTTCCCGGAACAGCTGCAAAGAGGGTGGTGTTCAGCCAAATGTTACTGCCACAGGGAGCATGCTGGAAAAAGGTAAAAAGAGCCTGAGAGGAGAGATTTAGAGAAGCTGCTTCTGCTCATTTCAAGGCAATTTTCAGAGGGCTATCCTGGAATATTGTCCAGTTCTGGGCCCCTCAGTTCAAGAAGGGCTTCAGGGAACTACTTGAAAGACTCCAGAGCAGA
Source organism: Indicator indicator (assembly GCF_027791375.1). Taxonomy (NCBI): domain Eukaryota; kingdom Metazoa; phylum Chordata; class Aves; order Piciformes; family Indicatoridae; genus Indicator; species Indicator indicator. The sequence goes on from NC_072039.1 coordinate 3,274,783, forward strand.
GCTACAAAGATGCTGAAAGCAGTGTATCATCTCCCTGCGAGGACAGGCTGAGGGAGCTGGGAGTAGAGGAGCCTGAGGGGTGCCCTCATTCCTGTTGATAAAGTGTACAGGAACTTTTAAAGGGAGTCTTTGGGACATGGTGGTCTTAGGCTTATGATTGGACTTGATGATCTTAGAGTTCTCTTCCAACCAGAACAGTTCTATGGCTCCATAAAACAAAGCCATAGGGCTCTCTACTTATCTGTGTAAGTCAGGTTGCAGAAACTTTCTCACCTGTTAAGTCTTAAAAGCAGCATTTAAAAAACACAGGAGAGTGACACCATAAGAGAAATCAGTACAACGAGGATCCTCTCTAGGCCAAGGCTCCTATTTTAAAAGTAAGAGCAGCAAGCAGGGAAACCAACTACAATAAGGCACTGAATAATAGGAGAAAAAGACAGACTAAACATTGTTTGAGCTTCCCTGAGCTATGAGATGAGCACTAAATACCACCTGATGTGGTGTATTTGCATTCAAATGGGTACGCTCTACAGAAATGATTATTGTACATCTTTGGTTACATGTACAGTGTCATGTTTATTTAAAGGCTCACACACACACAAAAATACACTTTAGTTGCCTGAGAATGGTGTAATTGTGGTCAGATGGCATGATTTAATTTGAACTTTTGCCCAGCAGTTCTCCAATACGTAATAGATCATTTACAGGAGCATGTAAGCAGAACAGCAGCGAGGAGCCAAATGGAAAGCAGCCTTATCCCACGCGCTGAAGGTGTAATAAAACCCTGCCTCTGTGCTTGGCTGGCAAGGGTGGCTGGAGCTGCTTGTTAGAATATCCTCAGTTAAGTATGGTGAGAGCTGGGCAGTGGTTCAGAGCTACTGCTCTCCAGATGGCTCAGAACAATGCTGAGTTCAAGAAGACATATTTCCATGCAAGCCTGCTTGCTGCTGGCTCTCATGCCTCTCTGCTACTTGCAAAGAAAAAGCTGGGAAATCTCCTTCCTGCCTGACCTGGGGCAACTTCAGCCTCTATTACTACCTGACTCTGGGTCATCTAGTCAGCAGCTGTATTTATGTAGTTATTTGATGTTGCAAATTAGCAATTTCTCCTTCCTAAGCCAAATTTCAGTCAAGGAACCTAATGCACCTGATAAAATAGAAACATAAATTGGGCAACTGATGAACATAAATCCAATGAAATATTTTTCACCCAAGAAGAAAGTTTCTGATCCCTCCCTTCCAGACATGAACTGAGACTTTCACACTATTTTCCTCTAGAAAGATTCAGTCAGGCTTCTCCACAAACTCAGTGCTGTGAGTGAAGCATTCCTATATAAAAAACAAATAAACTCTAATGTGTGCTGTGAAAGGGGAGCTTGTTCTTCAGTGACATTATAAAAAGAAACCTGAACTTGCTTTAGTACACGAGATCTTGTTTGAGCTGAACAAAACTCCAATCAACTGGCCTGAATTTGCCCCAAACTTGATGAGCAGCAAAGACAGACAGGGCTACAGGAAGGACCGAGAGGAGAAGAGACACCAGTGACAGTTTTAAGCTAGGACTCTCAGGATCAGGTCTGCCAAACAACACTTAACACTTTCCTTATTCCCTTAAATAAATGATCCTCTCTCTGTCACAGCTGAAATGTCTTGCCAGAGGCTCACAGAGCAGATTTTCACACCTCCCTTTAGATCCCCAGGCTCCTCCTGGGCAGCCCTCACAACTTCAGTTCATGCACAGACGCTGCAGTGTGATTTGCCACGTGGTGGTTGTGCGCATGTAGAAGTGTTTAAGACAGGTTTCTATAGAAGTTAAGGGAGGTAACAGAAATAAAATACCAATTGCATGAACAAAGATCAAGTAGAAATTCTACTTAGAATATTTTTCCCCACCCATTACTTTGAATACCAGCTTTAGGCATCTGAAAAGTTTCTCTTCCTGCTGCTCCCCACCTAGAGCCTTGCGCAACACACATGGCCACATGTGACTGTATGTCACAAGAGGTCAGCTGGGCTGAAGCGAGACAGAAAAATCAAGGAATCAGAGAAATATGTTGTTATGAAAATATCCTAAATATTCCAGCTCTCGAGAAAACAGCTGCAGTAAACAAGGCACTGAGTGAAGCACAGATTCTAAACAGACCAGAGAACTCTGCAAAACAAGTGCCAGTTCCTTTCCTGACAATATGAAAGGAAAAGAAGGGTACCACAAGGTCTTTGCATGCAGGCAGAACAAGTTTTGGGGAACACAGCTAATCTCAAATTATTTCTTATTCTGTCTCAAATGATCTGAGACAGAATTTAGCCTCCCCAGGCACACTGAACACTGCTAGTGCTGGTGCTGAGGTAGGTCAGAGCTCTGGCTGACACCTTCCAAGGGAAAAGGTTTTGTACCTCAGAAATGTCACACAGCTCAGTTGGTACCCAAGTAAGGTAACAGGCAACTACCTACAGATTGATGTCATCAGTCATAACTGTGGTCACAATCCTGTGTAAAACCAGGCTATAATTTGCCTACATCTGAGAGATCTCTGAGGTAAGTTGAACACTGCACAGTAAAAAGCATCTAAGTGCCACTACCAAGGTCACAAGGAAACAAGAAGTTCCAACCAGCTCTCACAAGGACGCATCAGCAGACCTGCGTGGCCTAACCTATCACACATTAACATTAAAAACCCCCAGAAAACCCCAAAGCATGATGTGTTAAGTCTTAAATCACGTGTACTAAACACACAGCCTGCCCCTGGCAGGACTCCTCAAGCAGGAAGAGCACAGCAGTCGCCAGAGAAGACACCAACTCCCAGGTTGTACAAAGAGAGAAGAGCAGTCTGAGGCCATTGGAGAAGGGTGTGGCTTTGCAGGGAGTTCTGGGGAGCAGAGAACAATACACTGAGCTGACAAATCCAATCCTTTGCCTTTCATCAGGAAATAGCAGCCAGCTTCCTTATTACCAGCTGCCTGGGCAACTCATTTAAGCTTCTTGGGAAAGCAAAACAATTAAGCTGGGAGTAACCCCCCAGAACACGGAAGATGCAGCTTACTTCTCCATATCTGAACAGCTCAACAAATGAGGTTTAAGGAAAGGTGACCTTTGATTTAGTGCTAGTGTGGTCAATGCTCTTTGAATTGTTCCATGGTTGAAGAAGAATAAAAATCCCCTCCAGCACTGTAAAAGGCACTGCCAAAGGCAAACTAAACCAAAGCCTGGCCCATTTAACAGGTCCAATTTGTTTCACCACAGCTGAACATCACTAGCAGTGAACAGCTCAACAGCCTTCTCACTTGAAATTCAGCACAGAGTAACTGCCAGCATTTTTTTTTTTTTTTTTTAGCCAAAATACCATTTTGCTGAATCCTTGACACATCCCAAGAAGCCTGCTGAGGACTGCTGGGCTCTCCCAGCTTGTTCTTACCTGGGAGGTGATGGAGCCAGTCAGCCTTTGGACAGTTGATGACAGTTTCTGCATTTGAGCTCCTTTCACTCTTTGGCCAACAAATCCAGGCTGTCACAGCCTCCCCCACTCACCACTACCAAACCCAGCATTTCACTGTCTTTTAGGAGAGCTGAGTGGATGCATCCACAAGCAAGTGAAATGAAGAAACAAATGCCAGCATTTCGTGCTCTCAGCTAAGAGCCCTGTATTAGGAAAGTCACAGCAAACTCACAGTTCTCCAGTCTGATCCTTTTAAAAATGAGTTTGCAAAAGCACATGCAAATATTTACCCTCAGTCTAGTTGTGAATGCTTCAGCAGGGTGTTTCACAGGAAGGCAATTGCCTCTCTCTCTGTTTCCTCAAGAGTTTACAACCTCCACTAAAGCTCCAGAGGTTAAACTCTCACCTCACCTGGCCTGCTCTCACAGAGGGGAGGCAGCCCAGCAGGAAGCTCTCCCTGGATTACTGCTCTCCCACTTTCACCCTCCACTTGCTGCTACAACCTGGAAAAGGCTGGGCAAAGTTTTTACTGGTTTTTCTTCTTCCTCTCCAAAACCAAAATCAAATACACAAATTTACAGTCAAAACTCCACAATTTTAAATCTCAGGAGAGCAATTTCAATTCCCTTGTCTGTAACTACCTCCAACCTTTTAACAGCTGATTACAAAGTATTTTTTAACCACGTGCTTCAAAGAAATCTGAATTACTTTCACCCCTGTGCAACACCCCCAATTCACCACTTTTACACCTGCAATCACTTCTGTTCACCAATATTTATATTTGTGCTTGCTAATCAGGGAAACATCCCCAGTATTTGTGCTTGCAATTAGCACTGCCTGCAGTGAGAGGGAGGCTGATTTGAACAAATTAAATAATGAAACCCAAAAGCACAGCAGGGAAGGACTTTCTGGGACAGCTTTAAGCCATCTTCAAGTATTAATGACAAGTATCTTTTAGCATGAACAGGCAGCTGGGTGATCTCAGAGGGAGGTGCTTTAACAAGAAACTCAGTGTGACACTGGGATGGAGGCAAGAGACTATAAGCAGAAACAGGGAGCAGGAGATGTCCTGATGGTTTTGAATGGAGCTGAGGGAAGTGTGGGACTGGATGATTCGTCTGACATTGCCTGCGCTGGTCTCTTGGCTCAGCCTGGCACAGAGCAGTGTGAGGTTTTTTTTGGCTTTACACCAACACAGTTTTTGCCCTGATGTACACTGCATCTGCCTGGGAGAGGGGCACACCAGCATGCTCACATCTCACATAGCCTTCCAAGTACACAATGCACAGGTCAGGCAGCAAGCAAGAGAGACTCAAGAAGAGGATTAGCTGCAATCCTACCTGACCTCAGCTCTGCTGTGCTGCTCTGAACTCTCAGGCTGGCAATACAGTCAGCCTTCTGCTTTGCTTCCTACTTACAGTGCACTGGTGAAAGCAGAGATGTAGCCATGCTCTACAGGTAAGAAGACTGAGAAAAAGAAATTTCTATCACCTCAAAGTCATCTTCGGTGTTTAACTAACATTAATTGTTGGGAGCGATGTTACTTCTGTGTGATTTTCAGTAATTCCCAAGGAAAAAAACAGGCAAAATACTTTTAGTGTCTAAACTGCTAGAAGAATCAGCTAACCCAAGGATCTGTGCCAAGATGGTTTCTTTTGCCACAGAGCCCACTTTGGATTTTTGCTAACACACTTTAAGCTGCTTCCACTGTGTCACCGAACATATGTTCAACAAAAAGGAAGCTCTGGATTAAGAGAACAAAAAATATGTGTTCTCAGATGAAATCCTGAAGGCTCTGGGTGTTTCTTCAAAGCCACAAAATGCAATTGCAGATTGATCTTCTAGATCACACTCACCGTGGGCCAACAAATTTCACAGCATTAAAATAGCTCAATATAGAGAAATGGGAACAATCCAGCTGAAATAAACACTGGGAAACAGTTATTTGTTTGTTTATTTAAGCAAACACAAAACCATTTGCAAGTCTCATTAGGTTTGCAGAACTTTCTAATTTTTTTTTTTTTTAACCTTTTACCAAGTCTCATTATCTCCCAGGAGCTGAACAGATAGAGAAGCAAGCAGTCACCAGGCCCTTCTTGAAACAGTGTTAAAAAGCCTCCAAACAACAGTGTAGCTCATCGGAAGGGACACATACAAACAGGTAGGTTTTGCTCTAGATGTATGTAAACATATTGAAATAGAAGTGGGAGAAAGCTTTCCAGTTGTCTAGTGAGATTTTGCAGTAGGCCAGGAGGCACAATTATGAGGAGACTGCTAAAGCATTTAAAAAGATAAAATTTATTGGCTTGAGGTGTGCGAAGAGGGTTTTCAGCCTTTTTAATTACTGTTACAGTCTCCTCATTTCAATCTGACAGCACACAGGGACCTCAGCATGTCATTTACTCTCACAAAAGGCTTTAAGACACTGCCAGAACTGTGTGAGGTAAATACCAGGCTCCCTAAGGTGAATGGCAGATTGGAGGAAAAAAGCTGCCACCAGAACCAGGGAAAGTAGCAAACTGCTGTTTGGCTCATCCAAGAAGCCCGAAGACAAATGAAACAAACAGCCCTGAGCCACTGCTGTGATCTCCTACAAAGTGCACAATTAAAGTTTTAGGAGACTGAAAAAAGTGAAGCATCAACCAGAGCTATGGTTTTTGGAGTGTGCATTGTATCAGAACAAGTTCTTTGCTAATTTATTTCAAAGACAATACTTAGGCCCAAGAGTGAACATGCTGCTGGGGCAAAGATTTAAGAAATATAGTTCAGCTTTTAAAACCCCCCAGGGGCAAATGAAAGGTCTTTGTGCTTTGAACTACCTTGTCCAGCACTCAGACTCCCAGGTATTTACCTTTAATCTGATCAGCAGCTCTATTGAGGGAAGCCCCAATTAAAAGCCTCCCCCACTCCTTCAGTAACACTGTTCCAAGTTCTACATGCAGCGTAGAGGAGAAACATTCCAAACCTCACACACAACCCAGGGGAAACTTTCAAAAGCGTTCCTTACGTGCACTGCTCCGCCGCCACTTCTCACTTCCACCTGAACTTAAAAAACATTGATGTGCTGTTGATGTTCAATGGAAACAGTTGGAGATGGATGAGCAAACGGTCAGATGAGAGATACCAAAATGTCAGACAGCCTACCGACTGTTGTTGCCATGAGATCCAACAGTCAACATCAGTCTGATAAGCTATCCGACAGGATGGTACGGCCATGGAGATGTCACGACGCTTGGCAACACAAGAGGACATTCAGGCAGGATTGAACAACATTGGTGTCCCCACACCTTGCTCCACACACCTGCCCTAACCTAACACAGGGAGAAAGCTAATCGAAGCCAGAGCAAGATGTAACCTACTGTGTGCTCGCAAGCCTCCTTTTGGATAACGTTAATTGAATTCTAGGATTCTATGAAGAAAGGCAAATGAATTCTTGTTACTTACCCCTAGGATAAAAATGAAAACCAATAGTTTACAGATTCTTAGAGCAGTAACACAGATCCAGTGGCAGTGGGATGGATATCTACTTACTAAAGAGGGAATATTTAATTGTAATTATGCTCATGGACATTAGAGCTGGAACACACACCCATTCACAACAATGCTTTTAAAATAGCTGGAAAGCCTAATGTTAAGGTTCTCTACAAGGTTCTCTGCACCATTGCTGGCTTGGAAATCAAATCTGTTGTCAGCTGGACTCTTTTCTGCCCCTCTCTTCTCCTTCATTGCCTCTGGTGCTGTCATCAGTGGCAATCACTTGAGAAGAATTTATGATAACCAATACTGCTAGCTATTTAACTTGTCTGGTTTAACCATACTTCAAGAAAGTTACATCCTTTCTACTTCCTTCTGCTAAGGAAGAAGGTCTTAAGAGAACAACAACAACAAAAAAGAACAACAACAACAAAAAAAAAGAACAAAGGGCTTCAGCACCATTTGTGCAGGAAGGATGAGTAAAGCATGAGGTTCATGGGATTAAGGCTCAATAAAGAAACTAAAGGAACTGAGCATACAAAAGCAGAGAGGAAAAGAAAGAGCTCAAAAAGACTGACACAAGAAATTCTGGAATGATCAAAGATGCCTTTATAAAGTTTTATCTTCACTTCATTCTAAATATACAGAATAAAAAACGTCAGCTTTCAGCATTTGGACATCAATCAGCTCTGCTAACATGAAGTTTAAGAGGGTGGCTTTTCCAACCGAGAGCACGTGCAATGCAATGGACACTGGAGAATTCAGATGGAAAAGCCTTACCAGGAGGGGACATGCAACAGTTTGTATCCAATCTCTGTTCATTTATATACATTTTGATGGGCTTGAAAAGTTATGGAAAAAAAGCAAAAAAAAAGGCCACCACCCTTTGAAATTAAAAGTTACCCTTAGGTCAGTCAGGAGTTAAATCAGGAGATGGAGAGGATTAAATCATCAGTTTGGGAAGTAATTTGGGTGGACAACATTTGTCCTTAACATCCAGTTGCCCATCCTGTGTAACACAGCTCAGACCTGGAAAGCTTTGTCTATACCTTACCTTAACATTTCTAAGTTTGTCAATGAAACGTCTGCTCTAATAATCCAAATTACTTTCCAAATTAAATAAAAACTTGTTATAGTTGAAAAATCTGATGGTAAAAAGTTTTCCCCCGTTTTGAATAATGATGATTTTTTTTTTTTTTAGACATGTGGAAAGATGTGTGTCAACTGTCATGTGTCTGCTAAAACCCATTCCAAGGGGTTTTTTCCCGAGCTCATTTGGTTTTCTCTTCAGAGTACATCTTCTGTTGCAGTCGTTTGGCATAGCTCTGGGCCATGGAGTTGATTATAGATAAGATAAAATAACAAACCATGACAATCACCAACTTTTCAAACATCCAGGACAGCCAGTTTTCCCCCTGAAGAGACAAAACAGACGGAGAGAGGAACAATGAAGATTAGTGGAAAGCACAATGGAGCATTTTCCATCTTTTGCGTGAAAGGGAAGTGCCTAACCTATTTTTTATGATGGAATTTATCAAATTAAAAACAGGAACCGAGTGCAAGCTGACAGGATTCCTGCAGGTCCCCCTGTGAAGCTGATTTTAGTCCCTTGAAAGACAATGCAAGAAGGTTTGCCAAACACACTGCGAGGCAGATGAGGAATCCTCCAGCCTTACCAGTGTGCTCCTGATTTATTGTTCCCAGTATCGTTTCTTCTTTGCTAACAATTCAGAGCTCAGAATTAGCAACCCCTGACTGTCATTCCCTGTCATGTTCATCACAGAGAAAATAATCAGGCCATTGACTGACAATGTTTCTCTCCTAAACTCCTATATTGCGTTACCTCCCCATTACGATTCGATTCTTCTGGTGTCACCAGGAGCTGACTTCGGCAGCTCCACTTCCAGCGTTTTCCACGGCTACTCTCAACTTGGATTTTATGTTTGTCAAAGGAGGGCAGCAATGCACTGCACAACAATTACTCCAGTTTGCACAAAAGGAATCTGAATATTTAGTTAGTCCAGCCTGATCCTCCCTGACTGAATCTTTCGTGGTAAGAAATGGGCAAAGAAATATTTTGAAGAGCTAGAAGTATTCCGTGTGAAATCTGAGTTAGATGAATGGATTTTATCTACAAATGCTTTGCCATCTGAAGGATTTTCATGTCAAAGTTGCTCTGTCCTCACTGTAAATTCAGGATGTGTCTTTTAAAAGACTTTTTTGGGGGGGATTGTTTTTTTAAAATACTTTTTTATTATAAAAGGACACTTCTGCCCCTTTGTACCGACTCTAAATGCTGTATTTTAATTTTCCTTTCAAACACTCGAGGTTTGGGGATTTTCTCTTACTGGCCATAGATCCTCCTGGTTTCTGAAGTGCCGATGCAGCACACTGATACCAACTTTTTTTTCCTGCTTAAATTTCTCTTTCTAAACAGGCAGCTAACAGGAGACAAGACTTGCCATTGGCTTTACTCTGTTTTCTTTATTCCCCAAGAGCTTTAAATCCCGCTGCATACAATTATAGTATTAATTTTAATTCCCAGGTTGCTTTCAAAATGAGATTTTTATCTATTTCCCTGGGCAAATCTTTGGAAAGCAGAAACACGAGTTACCTTGGTAAACCTGACAAATCAAAAGACAGGTAGAAAAGGGAAAAATTAACTGGGGAGAGAGAGAGAGAGGGGGAGGAGAGAGAGAGGGAGTCAGGCAGAGAAGTTCTTACCTGTGGCATGCCACTGTCAGATTTGTGGTGAAGTTTTATCCTCTGAGCTTCCAAATATTCTTGAAATGGCTTCTGAAGAGAAGGACCTATACTTGGAATAGCACTGATGCAAAGTTCATCCCAGAGAACAAGACAAAATAGGGAAGGAAAAAAAAAAAGAAAAAAAAAAATTTATTTTTTTTTCCAAACTTACCACTTGGACCCAAACAGAACAAAGTTCAGACTGAGCTACAGCTCAGCAGGGCATTGCTACTTAAGAAAACAGATCACACCAAATCAAATGCATTTCATCTTTTTATCTGCTGCTTCTGAAAGGGACATCGTTTCCCCAGATCCTCAAAAAGTGCTTCAAAAGAAAAATCTTTCCGAGCAAAGCAGTGACACAACACACTGCTGCTAAGAGAGAAAGAAGCTGTGAGCTGGAGCATTTCCTTAGAGCCCAGAGAAGCCAGCTCAGGCTGTGCACTGGTGCAGTGCTGAGAATCAAATGAATGACTTCTCAGAGGTCCCACATTTATCACCAGCAGTTCCTGTAAGAACTGGTTTGAACCGATTAATAAGGAAATGACTTGTGCTTGTGTCATCCCTCAGTTAAAAAAGAAACTGCTCGCCCTATGACTTGCCCTATCTCCTCAGAGGAGCCGGCCCCTTTCTCAAACTAAGTCCTTATTAGGACAATCTGTGCGTCATCCTTACCGAAAAAGAATGCATTAGCGAATTCTGCAGGCGCCTCCCACAAGTCAGTGATTAACAAAGGAACAAAGGAGGAACTATGAACCCTCTTCTGAATCGTGCCATGGTTTATGGCAGACTTGCACAAAAGCTGCAATACATTACTGAACACCTTGTTCCTTGCATTAACGGTGTAAAGATCACAGTTGTGCTTAGGGAACCAAGAACCCTCTCCCACCTCTGCGGCGTGAAGGTGCTGGACAGACTCGCAGCAGCCTTCAAACTTCCTGCCTGCAAACGCCACGGCTCGTCCTGACCTTAATCTGAAACAACCGCGGTGACTTCTTTCCGTCTACACACAGTGCTACTCTGCAGGAGGTCCAAGGAACTTTAATAATTGTCAGGACACTTAAACCCCCCTCAAAGATCCAGGAGAAATCACCACTAACACCAGCAGCCCAGCTGGTGTGGTGAGAACACCAGCACAGTCCAAAGGCTCCCAAGCTTTCATCCACACCAACACTTCTAAATCCAGCCCCATTACTGACAAATAACTTAAATTTGAAAGAGAATTGAGATTTTAAAATTTAATTAATTTTTATTTTTAATTTTAAGGAAATCAATATGGTCTACATTAAAAAATAAGCAAACAACAACACCACCAGCTAAATTTCAACCCCTCAGTTCTCATTCTTTACACTTCAGGAAGGATTTAGTAAAACACACTTCAGACACCAAGACACACACATAGCTGTACAAGTGGTCATCTCCTCTCCCAGTGACTGCAGGAAGGCAAAATCTCAAATCTTTAAAATTATTTTAGTCTCCTGATCTGACACAATATTTATTCCCTTTTCCAGGCTAAAGCCCAATTAAAAATAGCAACTTTCTAATTACAGTAATTTATGAAAACGCACAGACCCAAGAAACAAAGTAGCTCACTTTCCTCCACCAAATTTCCTTCAATAGCCAGGGGGGCCTATTTTTTTTTCTGAATGTATTTACAAGAACAAGATTGCCTCCCTCATGATTCACCAGCACCACGATACAAAAGGGTGAGTAAATTCTGTGCCTGGATGGGTAACATTTCAGAAAGCAAAAAAGGAAGCAGCAAGTACCCCAGGTCTGGTCCAGACACCTCATACACCACCGTGTCAACTTCTACCACTGATTTCAGTGCTTCAATTTCTACCACAGATTTCTGGGGGTTCAGAACCATCCCATAAGAAGCTGAGAACTCATGGTAAAAGTTCTCAGAGCCACTCGCTGATCGACACGAGTCATGGTTTGAAACATGAGTTACATTTTGAGGTTTCTTTTCTTTTTCACATGACACTTGGAAGCCTGGAAAAGCTCCTGAAAGGTAATAGTTTACTTTTAAACTTCTGCATGATTATGAAATGAGGAATATTTCAATGAGGGGAGATGAATGATGAATAGAAGGGTTCTCCAAATGCCTCCATTTTTGTCTGAAAGCTGAACTAAGTGCCTGGTTAGCATGAAACAACAAAACAAAGATTTGAAAGCCAAGTTCAGACAGCTTGAAGAGATCCTGGTGCATCAAGACTGTATTTTAATTTTTTTTTCACTTATTCATCATTTGTATTCTTTTGTGAGCGTGACTAAGATTTAAGTGCACAACATTCACTGTATTAAAGCTAATTGAAGAAAGAGCTGCAAGATCCTGAATGCAAGGACCTTGGCTTCTAAAACTGCAATATTTTGCACATTCACAGAGGCTTTAATACTGAAAAAAAAATCCCCAAAAGCAGCACAAATTTAATCAAGGAGTAAAAGGAAGCAGAGTAACACCCAGAAAATCTTGAATTCACAGTACTAGGAATAAAACTCTTGAAATCCCATTTCAGTGGGATGATATCAGTTTGACAAAACTCCATCACTTCATCAGCCACCTAACATTTGTCAATATCCAAAGCAAAGATGTAATCTTAGATCTAAAAGTCTTCAAAATCAATTTTCATTTTACTGAATTAAAACCAAATGAGTGGAATCCTGACCCTAGTGAAGTCGAACTCCCTAACCCTGTTCTTCTCAAAGCAGGAGGGTTAATTTCAAGATTTACACTCACAGCAGACAGAGGCCGAAGGAACAGATTTCCATCAGAATTCTGTGCCACTTTGCAACAGACTTAAGTTACACCTCCAAGAGTGCTGCACTTTCAGAGTCTAGATGCAAACCACAGGGTAGTTACACATCCCACTTCAGGAGGGAAGATGCTGGAAGATAACCCTGCAGAATTATCTAAGCTTAATTCCTTGCATTTTCCTTTGAAAATCAGACCCTTTGTCTTTCAAATACAGAATACTAAAGGGTAACAAAATAAAAGGCCTTTGGTGCACAACAAAACTGAGCTCATCCACACTTTGTAGTTTCTATCTGCCACAACAAAACACACAAAACCCACCCCAAACACACAACCTGCCCTCCTTTGTTAAAGGCTTAAACTAGAAGTCTCAGTCAGCTCCTTAAGACTCCCATTAAAGAAACAAAAACAAGAATGAAAAAACAAAAATCATTCAGCAGAAGCTGTCAAAAGAAGCACCGAGACAGCCTGCACCAGATGCAGTCCTTGTTATTAATGCTGCAGTTAACAGCAGTCAGGATTTGCTCTTAGGAAGAGAGGTGCTGCTGTCCTTGTGTATTACTTGAAAACTAAACAGTTTGTACCAAAAATATTCAGGGAAAAAAAATAGCTTTGTAATTTATTTTTTTAAATTATTATTTTTATATATATATATTTTTTTAGGGAAAAACCTCTCTGAAGATATTTAGATTGAGAAGAAATTTGAGAAACAGTTAACACTAAATGCCAATTTTTGTTTTCATTCATGCCAGTTCTCTGCTACAACGGAATAAGATTTCACAAGGAATTGAAATTGAAAAAGAGACTTCCAAAAAACCAAACAAATTACACTGACACACAGAGAAAAACTGGTACAGCCTAAATTCATTAAAATCATAGATTTCAGTAAAAAACATTACTTGCTTTCTAATACTACAACATTAACACCCATTAAGGATTTTGCTTCACTGTAGAAAACACTGCTGAAGCCTGTTTACAGAAGTATTAACTGGTATTTGGAATTAAACAGATTAGTAATAGTAGAAGATTTATTTTTAGTATGTTTATTATATTTATTGTTAATGTATTTATTTTATTATATTTATTTTTATTATACTTATTGTTAATATATTTAATGATATTTAGTTTAATTATATTTATGATTAATATATTTATATTATATTTAGTTTAAGTGTATCTATTTTAATTATAATTATTTCTATTATTTCTTTGTTATTCTTCTTTGTTATTACGTTGTGAATATTTTTTTGTTGTTTTGTTCTTATTTAATTAAGAGCCACGATTTCTAAAAAGAAAAAAAAAAAAAAAAAATCACACTTCTCCCCCTCCACCCCCAGCAACTAAAGCAAAACTTCACCTCTAACTGAAGCCTAACACTACAGAGATTCAAGCAAAGCTGGTCTAGGTTTAGTTTAAAAATTACAGCACATTCAGAGCCTGACAATATGACTCTAAAACTTCTCTTGCAGTTGGAGCTAGGCTGTGTTTATCAGTTCTCCAGTTCTGCATTTGCTTTTCAAAGGCTGACTGTCACCAGCTGAACTTCAGATGGCTGTCACTGGTCATGAAGTGGTAGGAAAGATTTGGGGGGAAACAAATCTTTTTAACAGACTCTTTGGAATTATAGGTAGGAGTTTTCTCAAGGGCCTGTGGATGAAACACTAAACCAAAGGGGGAAAAAAAGAAACCCAGGTATTGTGTGATCCTGTGATTTTCCTCATGCCAGCTTAACGAGAAGCAGAAGGTTATTCAGTACCCCAAATCAACTGCATTTTTTAATTGATATTAAAAATACTTCCTTAAAACAGTTTTTTAAAATTATCTTGGAGGTATTTTCCAACCAAAACAATTATTTGACTCTATTTAATCATCATATTTGGACATTTGAAAGGCCTCTTTTTCCATCTTGAAGAGTATAGGCAACTCTTAATGAAACTTCACAACCTACGCATGCAGAGTCTGTGAGCGCTCAGATAATTACAAGCTGTGCCACATGCTGAAGTATGATTCCCTCTCAAATGCTGCAGTTTAGTAGCAGGGTCCTAACATTTCACAACAGATCTATCAGTCCATGATTTAGGACATAAACGTTCCACACGTGCAGAGTCACCTGCTTTGCTAGAGAGAAACGGTGGAGCTAGCAACTCTTTTCAAGAAGCCCTCATTTTAGGCACATTAATACAGTGGGGGTTTTGCTGCTAATGGAACTGTCTCGTTTGTTAGAGGCCTCTATCAGCAAGTGATGATTAAGCAGCTGATGAAGCAGTTCTTAAACCCCACTTATTCTGATGGAAATTTAAAAATGTAAATAAGAACTTCAGTGGCATTCAGTCCTGAATGTTCTTCCCTATTCAGCAGCTCCTGAAACAACTGGATGCGGCTCCCCAGTTGTGACGAACAAGAAGCATTTAAGCACCAGAGGTTTAAAAACATGGAAGTCTATTTTATCATGGAAATAGCAATCCAAAGGGAAATGAGAACCGCAGGAATTGACTAGATGGTGCAAAACAAGGCTCCCAGGCTGCAACACACCGAAGCCCTGCTTGGAAAGGTGATGCAATATTGAGTCACAAGCCCGTTTTATGGATGATCTTGCTAAGATCCACAGCTGTTAATTTGGAAAAACCGTTTAACTGTTAACGCGGGGCTGGTTGGGTCAGACTCTCTGGCACGTACACTTTGTCCTCGTCAGGACGTTCGCAGAGCCTGGGGACAAACAGCAACGTATACATTTTGCTCAGCTTCAGCTCTGTGAGCTACTCTAGCTAGAGAAAAACATCCTTTTAGGAAATGCCAGCACTACAACTCCAAACGAAGACAACAGAGAAAGAAGATTGGAAGCAACAGAAAACCAAACTGGGGAGTGGGGGTGGGGGAAATCTCACTGTGCCTTTTGTCAGCACAAAGCCTGCAGACATCCAGTATCTCAGGCTGCAGTCCTGGAGCAAGCATGGCCCAAGGCCAGGGATTATCTCCTTCTACAAAAAAGGGAGTTAAGTGGCACTGAAGAATGTGACAAGCAAGGAGGGAGCGTGCTGGGATGGAGCCTTCCCTCCCTGTACCTCCAACATCTTTAAGTAATTTATTTAGAGCAGACCAGCTATTGACAGCTGGGACAGGAAGGGCTCAAGCAAAGGCTTTCACCTTCTGAACAATTATGCAAAACACCATTAAACCATCACACTCAACACTAGTTCCTCCCACACAGTTTCTCTGCATTAGCTTCACATTTCTCCATTCCCCTGTAAGAACATAAGATGCCTTTTGAAGTTCGTTTCCATCCTGATGCAGTCTATGAATCTGTGTAAAAATCCATCCCACAGCTCAAAAGCCCTACAGCATTTAGTGACAGCACCAGATTTGGTTTTTTTAGCCATCCCTCCCTCCAAAGGAACTGGAAGCTTTGCTCCAGCACAGCATCAACTTCCTTCTAAGCCACACATTTTACAAACCACTGAAAAAACAGATTCCAACGGCAATATTTTTGTGCCACTGGACAAACAGTGAAGCTGCTTAACTTGTTCACCTTTCTTCTTCAAGTGAGCTGAACCTTCAATGGTTAATTTTTTTCCAGACAGTGATCTAAACAGGCTTAACGGTTAGTATTTTAATGAGCTGTCATTTCCTGTGCTGATAAAGATTCTCACAGTATTTAAACCATCCATTTCCCTGAGGCTCTGCCAACACCAGGACCCTGCAGTGACTCAGGGTGGACCTCAGCCTCCTGCTTGACTCAGCCCTGACAGATGATGCTGCAGCAAACCTGGAGCCTGGCTCAGAGCATTCACAGCAAGACCTGGGCTCCCAAATCAGAGGAGTAACCACAGCCTTCAACTTCTATCATCACCACTTCAGCCTCAGAGCGTTGGGTGAAACTTAGATGTTATCTGCCTTCAGCCTTCTAGAACTGCAGAAAATAAATCTAGTTTATGGTCAGGACCAACAGAAACATTTTGGGGGTTAAAAGGCTACTTGGCAGATTCACTTGCTTTACAGGAGGAAGAAAGAATCTCTCTTATTTGAAGATTACTGGGCTAAAATTGTTCCACATTTGATGTCATCTATACCTGGAGCTATGCTCCAATACCCACAGTAACCAAGCTGGCTGCAAACCATTTGTTTTTTCCCTTGGGACATTCTGTTATGTTAAAATCAATGCTTTCAAAAATAGGAATTGCAACATCTCAGAACTGCTGGTTCTTAACTGTACTCAATATTGCTTTTTGTAAGGAAACTCCTATGTGTATTTTAAAAATAGATTTTTGTACACAATTTAGAAAGCAGCAGCTCTGCTGGTTCGGAGTTAAATCCTACAAGCCTTTTGCAAACAAACTTTTATACTTCTGTTGTGATCCACTGGAAGGTTTTCAACCCCAAAGCTACTCAAATTTCATCCACATCTGTGTCCCTTTCAAGGAGCTAAAGCCTTTTTTTTTTTTTTTTTTTTTATGCAGAGCTGATCTATTGTGCACAGGGTGTATTGTGAGGGCACAGTCCCACAGGTTTCTGATATACTTGTGGGAGGAGAGCCATTGATTTATTGCACCAAGAAATGCCAGGTGTGTTGCTGTAACCTTCCAGAAGCAGTTCTCTCATGAGATTGGGAAGTCTCTGCCCTGTTACTTCAGGTTGGCTTTGGTTCAGTTCTACTACAGAGATTGGAATCTATCTTTCCAAGTACCCTTTCATGAAGGTGCCAGTTCAACAGGATGTGGACTTTCTGGCACGCACACAAACCAAAGGTCCACCAAGTCAGAAGGTGAGGTTGGCACATCAGGCCTGGCTCCTCTGACGCTGCTCTGCCCAGAGCAGCACCACAGGAAGCATGAAATGACCTGGCCACACCATGGGGTCATCCCTTGCTGAAGGCCCCCTGAAATCCCATGGCACAATATACATCTTTCCATCCCAGAACAACTGATCCCTTCTATCACTGTAGCTATTTGACTCATACTCTAAAGAAAGAACCTGAACCTAAATTGTGAATTATTTTGGAAAAGAAAAACACAATCTTTAAGCAAAGTTTCCAGTTACATCAGTCAGCAGTTGTACTTTTTCTTGTGAAAGGAACATCATGCTCCTCACAAGAATCAACTGAGATTAAGTTGTGAAGCAAAGAATTACAGCACAATAAATTGCAGCAAACTGGTTTGTCAAGGCAATGGTTCAAGTAGCTGTTTTTCCTTTAAGACATGCAATTGCTCACAGCAGCCTGCATAGCTGGGGAGCATGAAAGTCTGCTGCACAAAACCCAGCAGGTTAAGAGCCCCTTCAGAAGCACTGATCTTTTGGGGTAGATTTTCAGTTTGTTGATTTACACTTCCCAGTGTTAACAGGGCACTAACCAACTCACTTCCAGGAATCTGTGGAAGCATGCAGACTTTTTTTAACAGGCATTTCACTGGCTTCTATTTAAACTTCAAATTAGTTTATTGACTCAGTTCATTAATTGAATTGATTAGCTTCTACTTCTCTTAAAATTGGCCAGGCACCATTTGCTACAGGCGGGGGCTCATTTTGCTGAGAAGATGGCCTGCCTGGTGCACTACAAGCACTCCTCAGTGCTCACACCTCCCCTTCAGTGACTACCACAGCCTCTAATTAAGACATTCTGCAGCCTGCTGAGTGAGTTTATCATTAACAGTAGTCAGAGGGAATTTCTGCCTGAAGGGTGGGATTTGTCCCCAAGGGATGCAACCCTACCACTTGCCACTGAAGTTCAGACGCTGCTGAGATGAAGGCCATATGCTATCTGATGCTATAAAAATCCTGTTTATGCTATAAAAAAAAACCCTGTTTATGCTATAAACCCTCTGTTTTTAGGTTGCCCAAGGAGGTTGTGGATGCCTCCTCCCTGGGGGTATTCAAGGCCAGGTTGGATGAGGCCTTGAGCATTTGAATCTAGTTGAGAGGTGTCTCTGCTTATGTCAGAGAGGTTGGAGTAGGTATCTGAGGTCCCTTCCAACCTAAGCCATTCTAGGATTCTATGAACTTTTTTGATGGCTATTAAAGTTCTAAAGCTCTTAGCTAATTTTCACCCAACATAAGCAGAGCATGCTGAATTTAAAGATAAAAAAAGAAAAACAATCAGATTTTTTTTCCCTGAACATCTACCCAGAACTGATTGCAGCCATTTCTGTGGATGCTTTGTGCTTTCAGGACTATTTCTTTTAAGTAATTTTCTGGGAATTCTTAATCCACATTAAAACTTGCCACTTCAAAGAAAATATGATGGTGCTTAAAAGCAATATTGCTCAGTGTGACTTCATAAACAATCCTGCAGCTGTAGGTAGACAAAACAATTTAATGGAAAGATTTAAGAGCCAAAAGAAAACCCACAACACATGATAATTAAATATTTCAGACAGGCAAGGTTTGGCCTAAAACCAGCATCAAAGTTGTTTAGAAGGCTGATCAGTAAGTCCTTTGAGTGACAGAAAGCAAGACACAACTCTCAGACATCAACTTCCCTCACAAAAGCTCACAAAGTTAACACAGCCTGAGAGAAAACATTTTGCCCTTCCAGCATTTTAAACAGCAACAATACAACTTTGAACTATTAACTTGTAGAACAGGTTGAGAAGTATGAGCCCCATGTGAGCTTCCAGTACCTTTCTAACCCTCTTCAGCTTTGATTTCCAGACTCCTGTTGGCTCCACTTTCAGTCCAGCCATGCCTCCTTGTCCCAACAAAGCTCACTGCAGCTGTTTGCCTTGCTGCTGCCACCGCTCACCCTTCTTACCTTTTCCTCTACACCACCTACCAAAAATGCTTAATGTTTTGTTTTCTAAACAGCCTCTTAATTTCCTGGCACTTGTTTCTCTCCCCCTGTCCCCCCTTTTTCTTTCTTTATTTTAAAGAGTATTTTAGGATCCTTCAGTAATGGAGACCTAGACAAAACTGTAAAATCAAATTACCCAAAATGATAATAAACCAGCCTGGTTATGGCAGGCTCAGTGTGCAATGCCAGCAGCATCCAGCAAGACAAGCAAACAACTGAGCCAGGTCTGCAGGTGAATCATTTTTGCTTTTTGACTGAGAATCATGTAGTTACTGAGAAATTCTCTCTGGCTTATAAAAATCAAATAGTCTCAGACTTTATCTCATAACTCAATCCTCTGTCTAGATTTCAGCTGTCCTGTATATTAATGCATTCATTATTTCAGAGTATTGTGCTTAGACATTCCCTATTGTGCAAGAGCGATATCCCAGACTAAAGAAGTCTTAAGTCATTGTGCTGGATAGAATGTGATCAAAACAAAGTTACTGACCATTAAACAGAACTATATTTTAATTTAATAACAAGGGATTTAATACAAGCTATTGTTGAACATGTTTTATACTCCACTCTAAAAGAAATTGATGAGGTAATGCCAGCAGACAGCTTGAGAAAAGTCAATGATACCAGGACATTCCAAAAATCTCACTGTCTCCCGAGAACATTTTTTAACTCTGACATCAACCATCTAATAAAATCCCAATCCAACAGAGGTCTTGTGAATGCATTCAAAGTAATTTGATGCAAAATTATCTCCAAGACAGATGAAGTAGGGAATAAAACCCCCAAACCCTACTAGTTTTGGCTCAAAGATTTGCAGGAGAGTAAATCTTGGGAAGTATACCTGACCTAGCAGCAGTGCTGATCAAAAGGCAGCAGTAAATTGTTGAGTGTTCCTACTAAGAAAAGCTAACTAAGGATGGCTAAAAGGAGCCATGTTTCTCTCTCTCTCTGTCTTTTTGAATAATGTTCAAAGCAACATATTAATTTTGAAGTTTGGTACAAATCAGATGCCCAATCAGAAGATCAGGAAGAAATAAAGTCAGAATCTGTTTCATTAGTGAAGTGCCCCCAGAATGTTTCTTCTGAAGCTCCTTTTGCTGGGTGTGCAGCATTACTACTTCAAGTTTACATATTTCATAAGGAATTATTTCCAGACATTCCTCCCTTGAAACCTCGCTTGAGGAGTGTTGCTTTTTGGACTTTATCTGAAAATAGCTATTATGATTTGGATAGCAAAATGTCAACCAATTTGCTCCATGTAGCAAGTGAAAGACCTTGGAAAAGTAGACACCTCTTGGAATTTATTTTGTGGATCCAGATTAGGAATCTAGTTTAGGAAAAACTAAACAAAACAAACCCAACCAAACACATAAACCTTCACAAAACCCAAAATAAGCCCTCTACCAAACCAAGGCTTTCTATTTAAATACTTAGACACACACAATTCCAACTTAAAACCTCCACCCCTAACATTAATCTGATCAGTGCACTGAAAGCAGGCAGTGGCTTTCCCCCTCCCACAACACAATTGTTCCTTTGAAGACCTGTGCACGAATTTTTGATGAAATCCATATGATTTCATCCAGTTGCCTACATTTCAATGAATTAAGCTGCATACTTTGCATTCAAGCAGTCTGTGAAACTCCTGCACGGTCCGAGAGGCACTCCTGCCATGTTATTTGCTGGATTAGCAGGCAGGAAATGTTAACCATCAACAATGGATCTTAAAATTACTCAGAATTTCATGACTGAGCAGGTAGAGATGAAGCAAAAGCCTAACACTTCATCCTCAGTATCCAGTCTTCCTTTGAACTCAGAAGCAACGTTTAAGTCTGTTGGTTTAATTGTCTTTTTTTAATTTCCTCCTTACCTGGGATTTGCTTATTTGTTTTGTTTGTTTGATTGTTTTAAAGTGAGATTTGAATTTAAAAATAAGTAAGCAATTCATTCAAATCAATTACTAATTAACTCAGTCAAAAAAAAAAAAAAAAAGGACAAACTTTCTCAAAATCAATTTATCCACAAAACCCTGACATTTCTCCTATGAAAAAACCCCAAGTTTAATGGAATGGAGATAAAACTCACCAATTTTCTCATTCAGGTGTTTTCTGAAGGATTTAAAATGTATAAAGTAGTTCCAATTATGGCAGATGTTTGTTGTCACATTAGGACACTGCATAAATCACATCAGTTCTTCCATTTTCTTTTGTTATATGCTCACACTACAACATTGAATAAAGTCCATCATAAAACCCCAGACTATTTGCAGCTAAAAGGGGAGCTGTCTATAACTGGAGGAGCTGTGTTGTATTTCTGGGTGTAAGTTAACTGCTGGTACTACACACTCAGGCCATCTGAGCTTTCTTGAAGAACTTGAAGGAACGAAGTTGCAAAAAAGACCCAAATTTTGTGTTGCACTTGGGAGCAAAGCGCAGTTTTTCAGCACATCTAATTTGACTCCTCCAGTATTTTTCCACTGAATGGGTGAAGGTATCAGTGTGTCAAAGCATTACTCACCCGATGAGGGACACCATCTGCTCCACTATATGTTTGCTGAATGTTATAATAACGAAGAGTTTCTGTAGGAAGGAAAACCTCAGTTAGAGAAGCATTTGATCAGAAGGGAAGCAGAGACAATGGGCTGTGACAATTTATGTTCCTTTCCAACCAAACAGCTTCTCTCCAGCACTCACACACAGTTCTCCCTTCTCTTTTCTTTCAAGATCTTTATTTTTCCATACTCTTTAATACGAGGCAGGAGAGCAAAAAGCTGTTTATTATTCTCCTTCCTCACAGATTTCATTTCTTGCAGTGTTTGTGGAACCTCTGGCGCTAACTGTTTGCATCCTCCCCAAACTGAACTTCCCAGAAGCTCAAGGTCACTTTACTCCATCAACAAAGTTTTAATGGAAAAACAGTCATCACTGTGCAGAGAAATTCACATCCCCTTACACAAACACACCAACTTAAAGATCACTGAGGTGAAAAAGAATAGAGCTTCTAATTCCCTAGTTCATGTGCTTTAGACAGAAAAGCAGAAAGAACAAAGGAAGAGCCATCAGGTACCTGCCTGCTCAGATAGATTCCCTGTCCCTAATCCAGCAGACTATTTGGAACAGAGTGATTTCACTAACAAACTTCTCTAACATATGGCTTGTTTTGCAGAAAATCCAAATGTCCATAATTTTACCACTCTCTTCCAACCCAAGTTTGGATTTTGTTAAAGCAGCCTCGGCTGATTCCACTTCTGTCACATGATGTGACAGCTCATTCCCTTGCAAAGGGTGAGCAGGGCTGTGTGGAGCTGTGTGTACACACAGAAGCAGTTCCCACAGTCTCCTCTAAGCAATTCAAACATGATTTAACGAGAACTGCATTCACTAGTCTGGAAAGAAGGGATGTGACTAGCAAATGGGTTTGTGGTCTGGAGGAAGAGGCCAGTTAAAAGCAGCTCCAGGATGGTCACTGCACCAGAGCCACTCGCTTCCTGTCTAGAGAAAGATTTCATTAAGAGCCTTTTCCATGACTCTTACATTTCCTAAATTCCAAATTACAGCAAGATCACTACAAAACATTGAGGTTATTGCATAAGAGTATGCTTGAAACCAAGCATCTCCAAAAAGAGAGTTCCAATAGCTAAACATACTACAAACCAAGATGATTTACCAACTGTACAGGACACTGGGAAATATTTTCTCACTTACATTTGATCTGAGCATGGAGCACTATAAATTACATAGCAAACATCCTGCTAGCTACACGAGATAAAACAATTAAAAAAAAGGAATAGTACACAAATACTATTTCACTTTTCTGTGCTGCCAGAAGAAATTCCAACAGTACACAGATTTAAAAGCAGAAAGATTCAGACAGTATAAAAAGAACTGCGGAGAAAAAGTTGTTCTGTCACAATAAATGAAAGAAATTTGAGATGTCTGTTTATTTTCTGATTTAGGACTAGGCAAAGTAAAATAACCATTTACAAAAAGACAGGAGAAGAAGAAAAACATTGAAGATTGACCTCTGTTCATGGCAAAAAGATTTTTAAGCAGCTCCATGAGGGTACTAGAGGAGTAATTTCATACTGCTAATAGCTTCTGCTATTTTAGTGAGAAAAGATGTCCAAGCAAGAGAGCTACAAGCACTGCATCAGTCCTAACAGATGCTTAAAAGCTCCAAACCCCAGCTGAAAACACTGGTTCTGATCATTACAAAGAGTGAGGTAGTTCAGGACATAGCACTGACTACAGCCCCCAGTAAAGGGTGGCCAGGGAATCAATCCAACATCTGTCTTTGGACAAAATGGTGATGCATGTTAAAAGTGATACTGGAGATTCTGACTGTCACATTCAGAACATCCAGGAAGGCTCTGAGCTGGGGCTGGACTAGATGATCTTCAGAGGTCCCTTCCACCTCAGTGCATTTTTGATTCTGTGAGGTGGCAAGAAAACCTGGACACGCTCTGAGGTCAAACCCTTTCAAAAGAGCACAGACCAAGAACACCACAAATCGACAACCATGCTCAAAAGCTAGGGACAATATGCCTAAAGCCATCCCCTCAGGCTGCTTTCTGCAGGGCCTAAAGCCATGGGGGTTTCCTCTGCACACTCAACTGAGACAAAAGGGAACATGTAAAAGTGTGGCTTAACCAGCTAGGGCAGGCTGCAGTGCTCTGTGAAACCAGCATTTATACCAAAAAGGCAAGTTCATTATGAGCACCAAGTCCTTTCAGTCTGGTAAAAACCCTAGGTAAATAACTTGGCTAACCACCAATTTCCTGAGTGGTGTAGGCAGCAAGCTCATTAGTTTGTAGCTATAAATTACTCAGTTGCCTACTTTTGAGAGCATAAGAAGCCCAGCAGATCCTTTATTGTAAATCCTTTTCACCAAATTAATTTCCATTACTTCAGGTCAGGAAGGGAGACTCCAGAATTCATTATGAAGTAACAGTCAAAAGGGAAAAAAAAAACCCAAACAACAAAGTCTTCACTCCATAGCCCCAAGGGAGGTGTAGTACTTGCCTGGATGTGCATTTTGATGACTGCTTTCCCAATCAAAGTTGCACCAAAGAAGGTCCAGAAGGGAACCAGAAAGTGTCCACATGTTATCCCAGCCAGGTCAAAGAGAGGGTTTGGAATCTATGAAGTGCAAGAGAAAGAGGTTCATGAATTGCAGTACTGATTGAGATGGAACAGGAACACAACAGACTTTGAAACTCTGAAAAATGAACCTTTTCCCCTTATTCAACTCCATCCAAAACTCTCATGCTTTAGTGCTTACAAAAATGTTAACGTTGCACCACATAACTTAAGTCTCTGGGATTCAGCTAGACAATGTCCCAGACAATTCCATTCTCATGGTCCCTTCCTTACCCCTGGATTTTAAATAATAAAAAAAAGGCTAACAAAAAAATTTCCATGTGAAATGCACAGAAACCACAGCAAAGCCTCCTTGAGTGATTTATCAAATTTTCTCACTGACAAGCACATCACTCTTGGAAGGCAGTGCTCAAAACCATCCCCAGTGATTTCCATCTCCAAGTACATTAAAACCTGGCATTTACAGCCAGATGTATCCAGTTTAAAAGCACTGATTAGATTTTATTAAGCATATGCAAGTCATTTAAAATTAAAAGTGGTTTGAATTTTTTGGCTTTTTTTGGGGGGTTTATTTTCTTCTTTTTTGGTTGTTGTTATTGTTCAGCTGTTGGCTTGGCATTTGGTATTGTGATACTATCTGCAAAATATTTTGGAAGTTAAACCAAGAAAGCATCCAAATTGCAACCTTTCACACTTCACAAGGGCAGGAGTCTGAGTGCACACATGGGCTATGTGTCAGGCACAGGAGCAGCCTATCACAGGGCTCATCCCCTGCGGTGTTTGTGCTGGTTTGTTACACAAACAAATAAATAAATAAAGGGGAGACTTCAAGAACGTAAAAGCCACTAAACTTTGCAACTGACTTGAAGGGAAAGCTACAATCTGTGAGAAAACTTAGGAGGGTTATACTTAGCTGTTACAGACTAGCAATTCAAATTTATGAGCACCCACAGCACCACCTGCGTAGGAAGAAATCTGAAACGGTCTCTAGTCGTGCCCCCCAACGGTCTCTCGACATGCTGTGCTTCAGCTGCAATGATTCTTTCCCCCTGACAGCTGTCTTAGGCATAGGAGGCTGGTGAATTATTTACTCATATCATAGCCAGATCATTCTGCTCTTCTGAGCCAGGTCTGCTCCAGATCTCAAGTGTGTTCCTTGTTCGTTGGTCTGAGATTTTCTTCACTGAATTCTTTTGGTTGGAAGAGACCTTTAAGATCACTGAGTCCAACCTTCAGCGTACAACTACCATGGCCGTGAAACCATGTCCCCAAGTGCCATGTCCACATGTTTCTTGACTCCACCAACAACCTGGGCAGCCTGTTCCAATGCCTGCCCACTCTTTCAGTAAAAAAATTGGTCCTAATCTCCAACTTAAACCTCCCCTGGCATAATTTCAGGGCATTTCCTCTCTTTCTGTCATCTGATACAAGGGAGAAGAGACCAACCCCCACCTCACTCCAACCTCCCTTCAGGTGGTTGTAGAAAGCTGTAGGTTCACAGTACATTTTAATCACTATCAGCATAGAAGGATCAGGGTGCTTTAGGTAGGGATAACTGTGGATCTCCTCCCTACATTACACATAGCACAGTGAAGAGTTACTCAAGAGACCCACACCAGGGTATATCAGCAGGCAGTGAGGTTTGCTCTTTGCTTTTGTACAAACACACACAAGCAGTACTGAGAGCTGCCACAGCAGCCCACAAAGACAGGAGGGCAAATTCTCACAAGTCACAGCAAGGCTCTTCCAGGGCTAGTTCTTGCTTTGCTCCTTCCCCAGAGCTGCCTTTACAAAGGAAATAAGCTCCAGACAACAATATAGAGCTTTCCTACTGCCACTAAACAACATTACAGTCAGTTGACTTCAGCGGATAAACTGGTAAAGGGTTACATTTGATTCAGTAGTGGCTTTATGTAGCATTTAGAAGCCACTGCTTGACAACTGACCTGCAGCTAGGACAGTCATTACCACTGCACAAACAAGATCTCTAATAATAAAGAATACACCCAGCTAAGATACAGCTTAAAATCCAAAAGTAAGAGCACAATTAAGGGGAGCCAGTAAACACCTTCTAGCATATGGAGAAGCAGCAACAAGGAAGAGAAGCCCTAAATCAAAGCTCTGAAAGCTTGTGGGGGAACACACAAATGCTAGGGCACACCTGGGGGGCTGCCCTCCTCACCTACAAATGGAGCAAAAATGTGTAGTTTTGAATCCCTGTGCTTTGCCAATGCCTCTGCCAGGTTGAATCCCACTCCTTTGACTGCTGCTCTGCAGTTATTCTGTAAATATGTCTATAAATTATCAAGTGCACTGTGGTGGATTCATAGCTCCTCATCCCTGCCCCAACCCAGAGCTGCCTATATAAGCAGAAGGAAGCTGGAGCTCAGAGCTGAGCAGAACAGTGCAGCTAGTAGGTAAGAAGTTAAGCAAATGTTTTAGTATTACTAAGCAGGAACTATGCAGAGCTTACACACCATCTCTTGTGTTTACCAACTCCTTCCCCATGCTCACCATTTATCCACACTTCACCTTGCCCAGCCACTCCACTAACTCATCCCTGCCACCTCCAAGCTGTTGTTCTGGTGACACAAGGCAGACAGGGCAGCCTGTACAGGGATGTCTCACAAGATGGTGACTAGAGGGTAATGAGTCAGAAGAGGCAGTGAGAGAGCAGCCCAAGAGCTTAATGGATGGAAAGATTTAAAGAACAGCTTGAAACCTACGTCTGCAATCTAAACATTAAGACAGTTCAAAAGATCAGTAAACAGAAGCTGTATGCCAGCAACTACAATCAGATGAATCCTTTCCAGCTAACACAGGTTACTTACACTTTAGTAAATGGTTAAAATAGCAAAAATTCAGGAAACTAAAGACAGTGTGGGACTCATTCCTCATGGCTGAGTAGCTGGCTAATGTCTGTGACTATTCCAGAAGAATGGGATCATAGGGGATCTACACTTCCCCCCCTTCACTGTAATCACATTTCTGTGGATGATGTCCTACATTTTGTGTGTGGGATGGAAGAATAAGGTAGCCCAATCCTACTAGTTTTCATCAAGCTTCCAGAGAGAGCTTTTAACTTTAGATGATTCAACGTT
This sequence comes from Indicator indicator, assembly GCF_027791375.1. Taxonomy (NCBI): domain Eukaryota; kingdom Metazoa; phylum Chordata; class Aves; order Piciformes; family Indicatoridae; genus Indicator; species Indicator indicator. The sequence continues at coordinate 3,302,171 of NC_072039.1, forward strand.
TTTCTACTCCAAAAGAACAGTATTATCCTACTAACCCACTAAAATATAGTGGTTTAAGCAGCATATGAGCATCAGTAGGGATCCTTGCTTAGAGGGGAAAAAGAAAGTAGTTTGTAGCTCATCTAGGTATGACTTTGGCATTTGCTCCCTTGTTCTGCTTGCTCTGATTCCTAATGACCCCAAGATGCCTCCTGAGCTGACTTAGGAAAAGTCCTATGGATGGCTATCGAGTCAGGATTTATACAGAGGGGCAAGCTTCCTTCAACCTGTGTGCATCTTTGGATTTGGAGATGTCAAGCACTAAGGGGATTCTAATATGGCTCCAGCAGAATCTATGGCTCATGCTAATAATCTGGGCTGGGAAGGTCCTAACATGGTAACTGTCAGTTGGCACCCAATCTGATCTGCCAGCTACCCACTAACAGAGCAGGGTGAAAAGACATGGTCTCAACATCAAATGCAGGGAGCTTCCCTGGTCTGAAACAAACTTCTTGCATTTTAAGAACATCTCAGTCTCTTGTAAGTCTTGGCTGTGAAAAATCTTCTGCCCCTTTAGTGAACTGACCTGGTTTTATCAGGTGTCACCATACCATGCTGAACTACAGAACTGTTAAACTCTGCTTTAATGCAGAATTCATTATGTTTGGTACCACTCTTGGAGTGGAGTTTCTCCAGGCTATGCACCACAAACATTCCATTTCCCTAAGCACTGCAGAGAGCACAGAAACAGCAAACAAGGCACGAGGAGCCACTTGGGCTCAAATGAAACCAAGTCACAGTTCACAGCATTAATTTCACTGCACTGTATTCAATCTGCAATTGGTGATGATCAAACCCCTCTGTTACTGAAATGAACTTACCGAAGCACAGGCCAAAATGCCAAAGAACCCAACCTTCTGTACCAAGTTCTGCACAGCCAGTTTGGCCCGGGTGGCAAAATCCTGCAAAGAAAAAAACCAAAGTATTAATGAGGCAACCCCAAATTGAGCATCTCTCAAAATGTCTGTCAATTCAACACTCTCCAAGCTTTGGGATGTCCTAGCTAGTAAGTGGGAGAACTTTTAAAACAAAAAGGCCAGTTTGAAAGTGGCCTTAGAGGGAAGAGAGAGAAATTCCCAGCGCTCAGTGTGAAAATCTGCCATGTAATCAGTTCTGGTTTTCAAAGCTCTGCAAGTGGCACTAAGTTCACACCACCATGGAAACAGGTTTTCTAGTATTTATTTCCCCAGATCTCTGAAATGTCAGTGCAGCTTATACCTTGTTCCTTAAACAAGCAAAGGGAATTAATTCCTTCAACACCATTTCCAGTGTTAAACAGGTACTTTCTCAGAACACAGAGACAGGATATGATAATCCCTTTATAGCCTCAGATCTTTTCATTTCAACCCAGGATCTCAGCAAGAATAGTTAATTCCAAGTAGTCTCTACAACAGGCTTGTAAAGTTCATTAAATCCACAGGGTCAAGTCTGAAATACTGAAAAGGTGGCAGACCAGGTAACATTTGAGCTGTTCTGTACCGAGCCATGCTAAGAACATGCTGCCTACATTTATTTTGTGATCACAGCGTTCACAAACATACTTATGACAAACTTCTGAGACCCAAACTTCACCAAATACACATTAAACATTTTAAAATGCAATGGCAAAGATCCTCACAAGCAGTTTAATTGAATGTGAGAAGTGAATTTACACAAGAATAAAATTGTTTTGAAGCAAAACTGTCCCCCCCCCCAAAAAAAAAAGTTAAAATTGGGGATAGTGTTATCAGTTCAGGCTTGGCAACAAGCAGCTACAGAAGGCTGAGTATCTTTGGTTACAGCAAACTTTAAAAGTAATTATTAATTCATTTATAACAACCTAGACATAAGTAATAAATAGCTGATTTTTTTCAAGGCAAGGCAGTAATCACTGATTTACACTCTGCAGAAAACTAGTAGATAAAATCCACATGGAAATAGCTTCAATCAATAATTAATGAGAGTCTGAATTCCACAGCTGGCTGCTGAAACACAGAATTTGGAACATTATTAATTCTTGATTAAAACAACCACAAGCTAATCCAGGCACATTCTATCTGTGCAAGTTTAACTTGGTTACAATTCTGTTGGACCCTTCTTCACTATGCACCAGAGCAAAAGTGAATTACAAGCTCTTGACAATGTTCTTTAACATTAAATTCTGAACTAGAGAAATGACAAAACTTTCAATGCCAGATTAAGCAACAGTAATTTTTTATGAAGATAAATAAATTATAAATTACATTTATAAAGGTAAGTAAAATCCAATTTACATTTACAAATAAATTATCTTTTACGCCCTGCTTTTCAATTATAACTTCTCCTCATTACAGTGCTTTAAAAATAGTCAAACTTGCTCTCAAAAATGAAAATCTTATTAAAATCAGAACAATTCTATTTATTTTTCTTCATGTTTGAAGAAATAACCCAAATCCTTCAACTTAAAGAAAAATGCCAAGTAAATGGGAATTCCTACAACTTAGTGGGACATTTTTAACTAGAAGAGAATAGAAAAAAACCCTTTAGAATATTCTGTAAGGGGTGAAATTGCTGACTTTCAGCAGGAGTCACACTTTGGGATTGTGAATGTCTTATTGCAGAAGGGGAGAGATGAAATATTCACTTTTTGTTGTAAACTTGATGCTGAGATTTTCCTGTTTAACTTCTCTGACACATACAGTGTGCAGGAGTGATTGAAATCTACTCTCAGCAAGGCTGTTACCAAATACTCGAACTTGTGTTAGCAACAACAGGTCTAGAACACGTCTGTGTGACAAGTAACTTTTGGTTTTCCTTCATGTTTTTCTGTTAAAAGAGTCTATTTTGACACATATTGTTATTTATAACAAAAAGGTTAATTTACCAGTGAACTGAGCCCCAAAAACTTGCAACGTCGAGGGGAGCTCCTTCTCAAACTAAAATTCCCTCATCACTATCTCCAAGTTAGTCACCAAAGCCAAACCCCAAGCTAATAGATGATCACTAATGGGGTCAGCACTTCATACACCTTCAGTCCCACTGAGGATTAAGGAGATGAACTGAAAAGGATGTGAGACTTCTGCAGAGTGGCAATAAAATGCAGCACGGGAAGGAGACAGCAGCTATTCCAATTCCTTAGCCACATGGTGAAGTCGAACTATGCCTTCAGAGTTTCTCTACCAATTAATTTTAAATGTGCTAAAGCCCAACAACAACAGACTGAGTCCTTTAAAAAGGTGAACTGAAAAACCAGTGGAATTTCATCAGATGTCTCCCCTTGCACTCCACACCAAAGCTGAATGTGACCATGAGATTTTCAGTTCCTATTCCCTTCACCGTTTCACAATGCTCGTGGGGTTACAACAATATTTTCACTTTTATAAGCCCATAAAGACTTTTTTTTTTTTTTTTTTACAGCTCCATAAATCTCATTGTAAAGTATCTTTCACATAAAATGCTACAATTCATACAGGTCCAGGATGTGTTTCGGTGGAGGCACTTTCTGTTCTAATTTTAACATATTTACTCATTCTCTTCATTTTCACAAGCTGGAATTGGGGGGAAAAAAGCTTCTCTAGCAACTGACCTATAAATGAATGTTTGTAGCAGAGCTGGTTTAATAAAATACATTATTCTAATTCCATATAAATTGACTGCATTAACTTGGGGTAAGCACAATGCACCATTTTTCATCAAACTGCTTTAAAATAAACAGCTTCCCTCACCCACGTTGCTAGACTGCTGCAGGATTCAAGGCTGCCTTTAAATAATTTTTGTTCCTGCAGTTAAAACTGGACAATTTTTGTAATAAAATTCATAAAGAAAGTGTTTTTTTAAAAAGTGTAACAAGTTAATCTCTCTCAAAACAGTCCCAAACCAACATTTGGATAATTTTCCCTACCTTATTAATTCATATTTTTTATTATTTGTTTTCTAATTTTCCCTACCTTATTAATCCATAACTTTTATTATTATTTTTAAATTATTACTTAGATAGTTTCTTTTTTTTTTTTTTTTTTTTTTACATTCTATTACAAAGTACTCCATGGAAAACACAGCTCTATCTTAAACACTTCAGTCAAGAACTTCTAATTTGTTTTCCTTTTTCAAATGTCCTAAATAAGCCAAAAGAGATAAATTAAGGATTTTTCCCCCCTATTTTTCTATCTAATGCAATCACAGCTACAAATAATTTGCATTGTAATATACACATCAGGGTTGCAGCACCCAATGCATTTCCAGTCTCAACATCTACTTTAGCAAAAACAAGTTCAGAAATGCTGCTGTTTGCTTCCTTCAATTTCCTTTGTCAAACCTTTGCAACATCTGCAATAATAAAAAACCCCCAACCCTTAAAAGTTTCATTTCTCAGAGAACACAATCACCAGTTTCACAACTTTTACCTATTTCACAATATAATTTTTCTTGTTATAAAGCCTGCAGAGGGAACAATCTTTTCTCTTCATTTATTTTTCAGCATTTGAAATAAAAAGCAAAACAACTTTCAGAAGTTACAGCTTTATAAAATAAAATTCAATTAAAAACAAACACAAACAAACAAACAAACAAAACCATAGAAGTTCAGCTACTTACAGGCAAAACATTTTCCCCCAAAATTAAAGTATCTAGACTGGACTCGATTCTCAGCTAATATGATTCATCCCCAAGAACATTTCAGGGTACTTTAGCTCACTATGTTCCTTTCAAAGATGATTTGTCTTTTTTGGTTTGGAAATAGATTTCCTGTGACTGCCACAATCCAGGCAAAGGAAGGTTAAATGATTAAACATTACTTCATTGGGTTAATCATCAGATCTTAAGAACTGGAATGGAAATAGGAGGCACAAAAAGGTCAGTGCTGAAATACTGATTCACAAGGCTCAGCTGGCAGCTTGAGGAAGTTTGCTTCCTATCTGCCTTCAGGAAAATGGGCACATTTTAGTGATACTTTTCGGTACTATAATGTTGCAAAAGCAAGAAAAAAAAACCTCCCAAGCCTCCAAACCTAAAGGGATGGTAAAGAGAAATTACAGGGTTTGCTGCTAAGTAAGATTTACCACAATGGTCCTCCTCTAAATCTGCATTAGAGTACATCTTTGAGTGTAACTGAACATGGACCATTTATCCCTATACAAAAGCCCTCTTTGAAGGAGTGGATGGATGATCTTATCTTAGCTGCTAGGCTTCATCCCATCCCTGTTTTACTTTGTTTCCATTCATAATTTCATAGAGCCATAGAACGGAACTGGATGATCTTTAAGGTCCTTTCCAACCCTCTGCCATGGGTTGGGACACTTCCCACCAGCCCAGGTTGCTCAAGGCTTCATCCCACCTGGCCTTGAACACTTCCAGGGAGGGAGCATCCACAACCTCCTTGGGCAATTTGTTCCAGTGCCTCACCACCCTCATTGTAAAGAATTTCTTTCTAACATCCAGTCTAAATCTCCCCTCTATTTAACCACTGTTTCTTCTTTCTCCCTTCATTGTAAAGTAAGCTGCACAAATTCATCTGTGCTTGACTGAAAACATCTCACTAGATTTAGTTAACAACCTCAAGAAATATTTTAAAAGTAAAATAAAATTCCATTTTTACTCTTTTCCCTCTGTACAACTGATTAATTAGCAGAAAACAGAATGGTCACAATTTCAGTGTGAAGCCTCTTCTTTCTCCATCTCTAAAAACAAAGATTGTTGATGGATCCAAAGCAAGAAACCGGTTGGTGGTTACCAAAGAGCTCTCAATTACCAGCACTGGACTGAATCCCACAGTCCTGCCAGAAACAACCCCTAAGATTTCAACTGTAGAGATTTTTCTTGACAGACTGCACAGATGAGCCTGCAACAATTCTGTGATATAACAGTTTAGTTTCTAACACAAAGTTGCAATCAGTTCCCAGCAGCATCAAGAAAGCTTTGACTTCCTATGACAAACTGACTCTCCCTTGCAAGCAGCAGTGAGGAGAGTTGTCAGTCTCTGAATGATATGATCCAGAATCCGAATGATTTGAGGCCCTGAAAAGTTTTTCTTCCACCACAACCTTTTTTTTTTCCCTGCTGTAACTACAGCAAGTACTTTACAAATACATTGGTAATATTGCCAATTGGCAGTGATGCCAGTATTAATGCAACTGCTCGAGCAGGTTATTCATTATCTGGTAGATGATAGCCTTAAAAAATTCCAAATCAGATTCTGGGAGGCTTGGGAGGTGTTATGCAGGATTTATTGCTCTAATAAAGGAGAGTATCATGAGTGAAAAATTAAAAAAAAACATAAAGGGAAAAAGGAGATTTGAAGTGAACAAGTCTACAAACAAGGAAGACACTAAAGCTGATGAAGAGGTAACTTGGATGTAATGGAAAAGTGGCCAAGACTTGAAGATATGAATAATCCTTCAAGATTTGAGCAGAATAATCCTTCAAGATTTGAATAAAATAATCCTTCAAGATTTGAATAAAATAATCCTTCAAGATTTGAATAAAATAATCCTTCAAGATTTGACTAGAATTTATAATATTCTTATAATATTTCCTTACTAGAAACAAATTTTAATTAGCCAAATAATAATCTGGGGACTTTTTTTCTTTCCCAAAGACTGAAGACAATGCATGAAGCTACCATCTCAGATTATTAAAATGATAAATTCCTTAACATTTAAAAAGCTGCCTACAAAGACAGTGCTCCTTTTTATGTAAAAATCTGAGTTATGTTAAAAATGAGCTGCACAATATTTTGTTTCTTCTGGCTTTCTATTACAACACAATGGAATCAAACACAACTTATGGGAGAATGACCATTTGTGGTTAGGCAAATGAATCGTAGAATTTCAGGGGACTGGGAAGAATTAACTCATTGAAATAACATATTAACTGCAGAGGAGCAGTTCTAGAAAGTCAGACAGCTACCTACAGGCTGAGAGGTTACAACATACATCATGCCAAGGAAGCAGGAGATCAGCAACGACGTTTAACGATCGACGTGGTAACCTGGAGTTAAGCTGAGGAGAACCGAGATCAAGGTACAGTTGACAGTCATTGCCTGTCACTGCAAATACTTCATTACTCAGTGACCAAAGAAACCATTTCATACCTCTCCTGCAAGACATCAAAGATAACAGCTCTCATGAGTAAGGTTCCAATAAGTTGCAAGCAGGAATAATGTGGAAGTGGTTCGTGGTGGTGTAGATCTCGTACTCCATCAGCTGCAATGACTCTCGACATCTAAACACATATGGTAAGGGCTGTGGTCCAGGACCTCTCAAAAAACACTCTCTTTCTCAAAAATAGTATGGGGGTGAACTCTAAAGGGGCATTTCTATCTTGATGCCTGGAGAAAAAAGGGTGTGAGAGATGAGGTTTAAACTTCTCACTCAAAACTCTGGGGAAGAAAGGCTCTGCCTTGGAAACTGGGCTGCCGAAAGACAAAGTTAAAAAGGGTTTTCAAGTTTTACTGCTAGCAGCTAAGGGAAGGTGGCAGGTCTAAGCAAGCACTTAGGTTGTCAAAATAAAGGTATTTACAGATAAGAGACACAGGACAGACATTCCAGATTAAGAGGACTGGCTTAAATTCTAAGCTTGAAAATGAAAAAAAAATCACTTCACAAGAAGCCTGCATTTTGTGAGACATTATATTCTGGAAAAGCAACAGAATAAAAACACATCCATGTTGAAAATTAGAACAGGACACTATGAATATGAAGACTGAACAGCAATGAGACAGGGCCCTTGGCTTCACAGGTTTTACCAAAGAGGAAAGAGGAGAGAGCAGTGCCTACAAAGCCTCGCTGCACAGACCATGTCAGACCTCCGAGGACTTAGAGCTACTAAGATTTCAAACCATTATTCAGAATGTCTGTAGGCAAGGATGAGCACATTGTAGGCACTGCATACCAATCCCAAGTCAACAAGAAATCAAACATACAGGTGAATTCTTCTCCTAGACTTTCCCAGGACAAGAACACTGAGCACAGATCATGAGGGAAATGCACAGATCTGTTTCCACATCTGTTTGTGTCAGAGTTCTTGAGGCTGGTTGCATGCTAAGGGGTGATGCTGCAATCCACAAAGATAATCAGAAAGATCATCATCTTTGGGACTTGCTAAACTCAGACATATGAGTAACTACAGTTAGTTCTTGTGCCAGAAAAATGGAAGTTTTTCTATAGAAAAGCTCTTGTCCTCATAATCAGATTTTAAAACCACTGTTAGAAAAGACAGATGCAAGAAACCATAGATAGAGGATTAAACAGACTATTAGCATCAGGAACTTCTGGATATTAATTTCATTAACCAGCTGTACCATGGTAAGAACATTTTATTTCCCCTTCTTTTCCCCCAAGGTCTAGGGGAGAGAGAGAAAAAAGCAAATGCTTCTTCATAATCAACTTCACTCATGAGTTTTAGTTTCAAGATTTTAGACTGCTACAGTCCCAAGCCATTTGCTCAAGTTTGGAAGGGATCTACCCGAATGAACAGACATTACAGAGCTGGACTTAGGAGGTACTTAACACCAGAATTTTCCACCACTAGAACTGAAGCTCTCAGACATCTACATAAAAAGTCCTTTTGCTTCACACTGTAAGAATAAAGAAATTTTGTAAAGAATAAGACACAATTAAAGGAAACAGTCCGAAGGAAGAGGAAGGAGCATGTCCTTTCAGCCTTATCAGATATGTCCTGTAGAGCAGTAGCTCTTTTAAGTACATCCCCTGCCACCCCTACTCCTCCATTCAGGTCTGTGCAGCAGCATGAAGCAATATGTCCCCCTTGACACTCTGAAGTTTTATAATGGCGCACAAAAGCATGAAATAAAATTATTTCTGTCTTTGCTTGCTAAAGAGCTGCTCTCTCTTCACATCTTATAGAAGATCTGGTAGAGAGCAGATCCTGCAATCTGTTTGATGGAAGAGAGTTGTCAGTTTGCATGCCAGGGAAGCAGCAAGGCCCTTAGGACAGTCCAGTGTTGGAAGAGATTAGCCAGAGGGTTCGTGCAGTCTCCAGTCTTGGAGGGTTTCTAGACCAGATCTGACAATGCCCTGAGGGACCTGAGCTATCTCATAGGCGACACCGCCCTGAGCAAAACGTTGGACTGGAAACTGCCTCAGGTCCCTTTCAAGATGAATTTTTCTGTGATCCCATAACGAGATACTAGCAGCCACCTACAGAGAGAAGAATGAAGTAAAAGAATATCCTAGCACTCCGTTTCCCACACACCAGCCATTGACCTCTGCAGCCTTTGCTTCTACAGTTGAAAGCATATGCTGGCACGGCCTCCACCAACGTGCTGGCTGCCTAAAATACCACTGCAGCTGCACAGCCACTGCTCATTTATCTCAAAGCTACAATTGCAATTAGTTACTGTGGCCACAGGTCTGCTGAGCCAGTTAGTGTGTGTGTGGCAAGCAACTCCAGGATGTTGTCTATTATTTTTTCATCCATTACGAATCATCGAATCCTATTTTAGGGCAGTTTAAGATCCAGGTGCTGTAAGGAAGGGCTCACGACTGCTGGGATAAGGCAAGTTATTGCTTTGCTTCAGCCACCATCATCAAAGAAGCAACGAAAAAACCTGATAACCAAATAGACAGACCTTTTCAATCTAGAAATCAGAGCCAAATGCACTGGCACTGGAAAAGCCCAACAACATTAAATTAATAAAGTCACTAAGTTCACCACAGAGAACTTGGAAATAAGCTCAGGAAGAAAACCCATGCACAGAAGAAAAAACCCAAATCACTTGTGGAATAAAAGTGCATAAGTCCTTACACAGACCCAGCTGAGCCAGCAGATGTGCAATGCTAAGCATACCTCTCTCTTGTTCTCCCTGGGAAGTAGCAGAGGTTCCCAGACAGCTCAGAAGTGGTCTGCATACCAGACTCTTGTACAACACAGATATTTGAACAGTGTCTGGAGCAGGGAAAAAAAAAAAAAAAGGTAGCCATTTTCCTGCTTCTGATACCATCATTCATTTCTATCAGTTATTGAAGGCTCTCCTTGAGAAAATATTTTGGAAGCAGCTTATCTGACCGAAACGTTTTGATCATTTACTGGTCTTTCTCAGAACTGAAATATCAAACATTTAAGACCAAGCTGTTCACTTAGAAACTTGTGTTGAGTGTCCCTGATGCACAGAGAGCAGAGCATGCAAATCCTATGGCAGAGTTCAGCTAACTGCTTTGCCTCAACTAAAGTGAAGTTGGTGATGTTCTTTCTGAAAAGGTTCATTTCTGTTTGTAAAGGGAGAGATTTGTGACTAAAAAAGTTTCTCTGAGCTAATACCCTAATATTGAGTAAAAATATTGCAGAGTGATTCAGACTTCTTCAGTGGCTCTGATTTATGTACTTGCACACTGAACATTAAAACGACATGGGGCTGCATAAGCAAGTTTTAGGGAACAGACTTTAAGACAAAGAGCCTTCCAAAGAAGAATGTGAAAAAGTCATCTCCAGATCACCATTAGCAAACAGCAATGTAACCCTCACTGCTGTTTTTTCCTTATCTGTAAGCAGGTGTGCAAATGAATAGAACAATGCAGGCACAAGGCTGCCCTATTCCCCTGCCAGTGTCCAGAGAAATCCAGCAAGGAGGTGGCTTACACGTGTGTTACTCATAGCTCCTATTGTCTCCCCTCTGTCTTTATTAACTCTTTGCTACCTCTTTGCTCAGGAAGCCCTCTAGAACAAGTTCACTTAGTTAAAGCTTTCATTGGCTCATTTTAAAGCTTCTCAAGTCAGTGATTTTGGAGAACAATTTAAAACTAAGCTGTGCCTTACCATAATCACTGCTTACTGTATTGTCTGTGGAAAAAGAATATCCCAAACCACCACACTTTACTCCTAGTTCCCTATCAGTTGCCACCTCACCCTCATGCTATAGTACTCATACGAAGATTTTGAAGCAAAGCTTCAAAGTTTGATAAGTTTTGAATTTCCATTTAGTTATGGGGCAAGACAGAAGAGGCAAGATCCCTCCCCTGCATACACTAACAAATGCAGGCATCAAACTTCAGCGTGAGAAGACAAGCCTCCTGGTGGCCACCCATCAGGCAGCCCAGACCAAACCCCAGCAATCTCTTTCTTGTGCAGCACAATTAATAAAGAGAGGAAGCTGATGAGGAAAGGAGTAACTGGAAGACGGAGCAAGAGGAATTCTGAGCAGCATTTGATGTTGGGTTTAAACAAGTTATTCTGGGAAAGCCAAAAGGGAAAAAAAAAGAAGTCAAGGTTTTCCAGTTATTGTATGTGACTCTACCACTTCCATTTTTATGATAACTGCTTTGTAAAACCCTGCCTGTGGTCTGCTTTGACTTCTTTTTTTGGTTGGGTTTTTTTTTGTATTTTTCCTTGTACTGAATGCCCTTAAAACCCTTTGATTAAACAAGCCAGCAGGAACTTATCCTTTTCAAGCAGGAACTTATCAGACACAAGCTCTGTTAGCTTAATCAGAGGAGAGATCAATTTTTAATTTGGCCATCTTATTTTACACTGCTAATTAAGTAACATTTTTGGCTTATTAGTTGAACCTAATCATTCCATTTGAATTAAATCACAGTGTCATGTCAGAACACAGCACTGGGCTCTCCAAGGAACCCTGGCTGGGTGTGGTAAGCGTACTTTGTTCTGCTTCTGTGAAGAGAAACCCCACATGAAGATGTGGAAAAGCAATCCAGCTGAAGGCAGCAGACCTTTCAGAAAGGCTGGAAAGATGGGTTTAACATGTGGCTAACTGTCACTATCACAAAAGTTCATCAGTTTAACTCCTTGCAGACAAGAAGCTGACTCTGGGAGCAGGAAGCTGTTTGGTGGAACTCCTGACGCAATGCAACCGAAGCAGTCGCAGCTTAGTTTAATACAAACCCTCTTGAGTCCACGTTGACAAATTCTTTAACAAGCCCTGTGGTTACAGGGAAGCTGGTTTCAGTCTGAGTCACTCCTGTTCAAACAGTTTACTGGAAATGGAGGGGAGGGGGAATTTTCAGAGAAGTCATGTGATGGCCAGACAAACCACAACCAGTAAAGGTTCAGTGGAGTCAAAAACAGGTCCCAGCAACAACTGACATTCAGTGTGCAGATGGCACTCAATCATTTACAAACCAGTCCTGCTGCATCTCTATGGATTTAACCCTTCTGCAAGTTTGTATTCTTCCAGGGGCAGGACACAAGTTTAGAAAGTAAACAAACAGCAGTGGCTGATAGTAACATAGGCAACTAGAAAATATTTTTACATGGAAATTTGGCTGCAGCAACCCTACACAGAAGCACAAGCCTGATGTGTAAATCATTAGTTCTTAAAAATATGCCACTTAATGAAGCCAAACACTTAGAGTCATTAAGGATTAGATATACAGCAGAGATATTAGTACTTTTTCTCCTCTTAGTAAGGAGTACCATGATACAGCAAGGGCCCACGCAGTACACATCATCACCAAGTACCTTGAGGAAAGCTGGCATCAAAAGCTTCACTGTCACCAGAAACCTCTGTCAGCTTTGAGTTTCAGCATGGCAGAGAAAGAATGAGAATACTGAGCAACCAGCAGCTATGGAGCTGGTAGAAGAGTCCCTGCACACGTGTGTGCAGACACGAAACTCTACAAATCTATGCTTGCACTGTGTTATTACCAATGTGCTGCCCCAGCAGTAAGTAGTAGATTCACTGTCCCTAATTGAGAGGTTGGTTTGAAGGGCTACACTGAGAGATACTCCCTGTGGCTAAAAAGGGAGCTCTGATAAAAAACTTCTTTGCTCTGGAATTCAACTGGAAGAGAGTTAACAGGAACCGAGATACTGTTTCAAACACTCCTAATTCTTAAATCCTGCTTTAAATATTAACAAATCAGATGGAGCTGCTCTGTTCCTATAGCATGCTGAGCTCTGTATTGTGTGGAGCTCTGAGAAAAGAGCCCTGCTTGTAAACCACACTCCTACTCCAGGGCAAAGCCACTCAATGTTAACAAGGGCAGCCACCAGGCAAGAGCAGCTCTGAGGTTCCCTTTATGTAACTGGGACCAAGTCCCTGGTGCACACGCAGGGAGAACACACAGAAAGGAGAAGTTGAGTGCTGCTTGAACACGAGGGGCTTTTTCTGAAGCATGCTAATGGAAAGTACAAGGCAGACTTACACATAGTCTGCTGGCTAATGAGTTTTCTCCAAACCTAGCTCAAGGAGACAGAAAATCCATCAGTAGACTCTTTAAAGCAAATACCACTTCACTCGGTGTAACTTTGGGGCACTAAACCTTTACGCTGTTTAGTCCTTTTAGGTTGCTTTTTTTATTGTTGTTCTTTAAAGTGCCAAGCCAGCAAGCACATCCCCCCTGAACTGATCCTTCAGGCTGGATATTATATTCATGGTCTATTCTCACCATAGAAGATCCTCATCTGTTTCTCCAAATGACCATTGTTTGTGAGAAATAGCAGCAAGAAGCCTTCTAAACAACACACACGCAGGCAAAAACGTCAAGCCATTTGGCTTTGCCTTGTAGGCACAGAGCAGCTCAGCAGAAGTAGAGGGGGGGGAAGCTATTCTTCAAACTCTTAACACACCCTTTTTCATGCCTCTCAAAAAGGCAGGATGAAGAGAGACCTTTCTGCTGAAAGAGGGCTCCTGTCATTTGACGTCAAAGGTTTGTAGTGGTCTCTGTGGCATGAGACACTTGTTGCATCCCCTCTGTTTTCCTAAGTAGCAAGCCCCAGCTTGGGAGGGAGTGGGAGAAGCTGATGTAGGTGATAGAAATTGTAATTGAGCAACTTAAAAATAGACATCATGACTGCTCATGAATAGCAGCTACAGAAGAAGCAGAGATAAGCCCCTGCTGAAGATGGGGATTTACTCAGGGTCATAGGAAAAGGCAGGCCTGTCTCCCACAGCCATTGAGCGAAAACACCACCGAAGCCAAAAGCCAAAAGGAAATCGTGTTAGCAAATGGAAAAAAAGGAACTGTCAGTTTTATGAGAGCAATACAATTTAATCAGATTGTCAAAGCCTCATGTTAAAAGAGTTTTATAGAAACCAAACCACAAGTGGAGTTTCAAAAGAATTTTTTTCCTTTCTTTTTTTTTCTTTCTTTGTTTTGTTTTTTTTTGGGGGGTTTTTTTCTCCTTTTCCTGGCCATCCATCCACAAAACAACATAACTTCAACCTAAACTCAACTGCCAAAAAAAAAAAAAAAATCAAATCAACAGCCCTGCTAAGTAACACCATCATTTTGCTTAATTAATTACACAATGCCATTTGATTACTAGGGGCAGTCCATACAGTGCTGCCTGTATTTTGGCCTGCCCTGACAAAACGCTCTCTAGCAACAATTTTCTTCCCAAGAATCTTACTGTGCGTTCTGGAAACTAACTCTGTCTGCTCCCACAACTGTACATGCATATAATTTGCTGGGAGAGTAAACACAGATAACATTTCAGCTCTCCAGTCATGTATTCAAACTGCATGTACTTGGGTTTCTTTTTTTTTTTTTTTTTTTAACCACTATTTGACTATTATACAATTAAGGATTAGTTTGCAGAGCAAAGACTGATGATAGAGTAAAGAAACTAGGTTGGTTGGTTGCCTTTTTTTTTCCCCCCTTCCTCGCTGCATCTTTAAAGAAATAGAAGAATTTACTATTTATAACAGCAGAAAAAAAACCCTTTGGAACTTTCTAGTAGAGGGAGGCTCTCAGAAAACACAGGGTTTACTGTTAGAATTACTAGATTGCACTCAGTATTTCCAGACAAACCACTTTCTTTCATGGAAAAGCTTCATCCATTTTTTCAAAGAGGAGGGAAAAAAAAAAAAGTCAAAGTATATATTTATATCAAGAAAACACCCTGGCAGCACAGTCTGAAGACAGCAGTGCATGGTAAGTAGCATCTGCTTGGTTTTTAATAGCAGTCCTATGACCCACTTCAACTTAGTGGCAGACAAAACAGGATAAGAAGGAAAAATACCAAAAAGAAATTCAGTGGTGACGAGTTTGAAGAGAAAAATGTTTAATTTCTTCCAAGACCATCAATAAATTTGTGAACAGGATGCCAACTCCTGACCTGAATGAAAAATTATCTACGATAATATCTGACACACAGTTGCAAACTATGCTGTAACACAAGCAGCATTTAATCTGTCAAGAGAATACAAGATAAGAGCAACAAAAAGGGATTCAGAGCAGTTTGGTTGCATTTTCACATCAGGAAAAATATGTTTCCTCAGGCTGATGAATGGGTCATGCACTAGCCCCTGAGGGTGTTAGTGGCAAGGCAGGCAAATGTCATCTGAAGGGGATGAGCTGACTTGAAAATCCAGGGAGGCTTTAAATGCAGCTATAACAATGATGATGGAGGAGCAGCACCTCTTGTCACTGGTTTGTTAGCCTACTTACTCCCTGCCTTTATTCTGCTGTTCTTAGAAGTCTAAATAAATGCAGTATTCAACTTTGGCTGCACAACTCCATGTACTTCAACAAACTGCATTCTTGTCCTCCCATCACCAGAGGTATCTCTCCCCAGCAGAGGATCTTCTTCCACCCCTGGGAAGTCCCTTGTGAACTCACACCAACTGATTTTTGGCCCATTCCCATTTCACTGCAATGGTTATTTACTCCATCTAGTTATTCTATGTTTTATTAATTCTGTTGTTTTGCACTGTTCTTACTTGTGCAGTCTCTGCATGTTCCAGCATCTCCTCAAATTCCTGGTATTCCTCATCATCAGGTTCAGCACCAGAGAGACGAGCCGCCCTCGCCATAAAGTATGGAGGCAGCTCTCCAATGGCTGTGCCAGCACCCTGGGAAAAGAATAATTCTGATTTATTTTTGTGTTTATTCTTCAATAGGAAACACGTGCTATGCAGAGTCCCCTGGCCATTTCAAATGATTAGAACTGATGAGACCAGCTGCTTTGAGAAGTTTGCTCCTAGCCAGCAGGTCAAATCTCTCCTGATTTCAAACGTAAGGCTGCTCCTTCAAACCCCCACTTTCTCCCTTTCCCTGGTTTAGCAAACTGCAGCTCCTCTCAGCACAGACTATCATGCTGCAAGTCAGTGGCTCCCAAGCTGTGATCTGCAAGGTCAAAACGATGTGACCTGTGCATCCCTGGGGCCCTGCCGAGCGGCACACTGCCCAGCTCTGGCAGAGCTCCGCAGCCGGTGGCCAGCTGCCCTGCTGTGGTGGGGAGGCTGGAGCTTGTTGCTGGGCTGCAGCCGGAGAGCTGGCCAGGCTGGGGGCCCTGCTAACCCACACGATCCCTGACTCAGCACACTGCTGCCATCTCATCCCACCACATGATGCCAGACACATTTGCCAGCATGTGACAGCCCGTGCTCCTGAGCAGCCTTCAGAATAATCTGGGAACTCCTCCCCGGTGCCGTCATGTAGTTTACTTGTTCAGTCATGAGACTCTGGACAAGTGTTTGTTAGAAAACAGGCTCAAGTGTTACTCCAGCTATGAGCAAGGAAAATGAGGTTAAGCAAAGCTTGATCTTGAGTTTTCTCTCTCCTTTGGGTGGAATAAAGAAAGCCAAGAGAAGCCAAGATGAAAGCATGGTTGCTTTCTCACCACAGGAAAATTATATTTGTTTTCTCAGGACATCAAATGACTCATTTCAATCTTGTGGGTAAATGCAACTTCAGCTTAACCAAGGGGAAAAAAGAGACGAGACAGCTAAGATTGAACATATGGATAAACAGAGGCTAATGAAACAGGAACTTGGACTGAAGTCAGAATGGTTTAAATACAGGACAGGTAACAGCACAATAGTTGGGCACCACACTGGAAAAGTGCTAAGGCTCAGTGATATGCAGATGGCTTTTCTCTCCTAGGGTCAGCACTGAGCAACAAATGCTCTTCTATTCCTTTGAAGCAGTGTGAAAGCTTTCCAATTTCCTTTGTTCCTCCTCTATATGCAGCTGCAAGCAAGGGAGAATTCCAGCTGCTGTGGATATTCCAAATCAACAGGTTGTGGTTTTAAATACCGCTGCTCTCTGCTGTGACCCAAACTGCTAAATATCTGGGTTGGAGCATAGTGAGTGCTCAGCCTCATATGTTTATGCCTTTGTTTTCCACAGAAGAAAAATTTCAAGGAGTGCAACAAGCTGAACTTCATTAATCTGCCTGTTTCTGGCAGAAGGGGAGATAAGCCTGAAAACAGTAGCAACAACGTTTCAGAAAAATTAACTTGAGGTTATGTTCTCAGGGTGATGCAAGAAAAAAAGTCACATTGCCTCTCCTAGCTCTGCCAATTTGCTTTGGCTTCATTTTGTTAAGGGAGGAAGAGGTTTGGATGCATGTACTGGACATGAACTTTCTTTAAATTGGGTAAGTCACATGCTCATTATTACAAAACATTTCAGAAGTGCAACAACAACAACCACAAAAAAAATAATCATATGATTTCATGTCTGCTGGAGATAGGTTCCTTAAGTGCATTAAAAAAAAAGCAGCACAGCAATTAAGGGATCCAAAGCAGTAACTATTTAACTGTTTTGGGGGAATATTAACCACCCATTTTCACCATTTCAATGCCAGTTTTACATGGAAATTCCTTGGACTAACAACAAATTGGAAAGGCAAATGCTAATCAAAATTCTTCCAGACAAATACATTCAAGAAAAGGAAAATGGGAAAATTGCTCCACTAGAAAGAGTCTTTTAAACAGATTTCATCCTGGTCAGGATACAGGCCTGCCTGTTCTGCTAATCCTGAGCAATTAAACATTTTTATTCTTTCCCCTTATTTCTTGTAAAAAAAAACAAAAACCCAAGCCCAAAAAAACCCAACAACAACAACAACAAAAAAAGCTGGAAAGCATTAAAAATGTAGGACACTATTGAATTCCTGGTCCCTGTGGGACAGAAGGCTGTGAAAACTGGCATACACCTAGCAAATTGTTTCTGAGAGTCCTTCTGGAGGCCAGGACTGGTGGAGCCAACTTTTATAGTGATTGGTTAATGAAGAAGAAACAAAAAACAAATGCATAATTTTAATTTCATTTAATAATTCCTTAGATACAGTGATGTTGAATGCTCCTAACACTCACTATCAGCACAAATGGCTATCACTGACATCCAGGGTACCAGCAATGATTTTAATCTCTGGAAAAACCTGTACCTGGTTTAAGTTGGCTTTTGTGATCTGAATCAAATCCCTTGTACAGTTAAATCCCCACATTCAAACCTCACAGGATCCTTAGTCTGGGGAGCTTTAGAGTCAGAGGGCTGCAAAAACCCCACTGGGACTGACCTGCTTTCAACATTTCACATGAAAACTTACATTGCACCACCCTCCTGTCTCCCTCCAAATCATCAAGATGATGTCACTTTGGAGCCTTTCAACATAATTTGACTTTACAAGACTAAAGGAAACAGGCTAATGGTGGTGTTACACCTATTCCACACAGGGCTCCATGTGCTGCATTAGAAGCACATCTGTGTATATCCAATATTTCCTCTTTTTGCATTCATCCACTGTTCATCACAACTTCAGATTTTAAACCTAATTAGAAGTTGCTACTTCCATAAAAAAAAAAAAAAAAAAAAAAAAAGTTTGTGAGTTCATTTGCTCATACCCAGATAAGGAATTAAATTTAATATTCCTGATTTCAAAAGTAGAAAATAAAACAAAATCTTTTTATTTTTAATTTTCTAACTAAGATTTTGATTTGCAAAAATCAGCTTATTCACTTTCTAGAAGTCAGTAACTTTCCTGTTAAGTGGACATTTGGTTTACCAGTGACAGAATCAAAAATAAGTTTCTTCAACAGCTTCCATAGAAGTGAACTGGAATTAGGACAAAAGAAACACACTGGAAGAAGCAGCAGCAATTGCCAACTTGATTTGGCTTACAGGAAATTAGCAAGCAATGTTTATGTACTCATGAAACATTCCAAGAAAGCATAACATTACACCAGACACCAATGGTAGAGAGAGGATGCTCCCAAGGGAAAATCTAGTGGAGACAGAGTTCAGTGAAAAGGTATCTGACAGAAAACATGAAGGCAAAAAGAAAGGAGCAGTGTACAAGAGGGAGATACAAACGTTCTAGCTCAGTCCTGTTCCCTTCTCCTTTCCCTTGCCTGAACCACAAAATGAATCTCAAATGAGAGACTGAAGGTACCAATTGTTCTCCCTCACAGCTTCTCAGAGGGATCCAAGCTTTCAATGCTTGCAGCTCTATTAACTCATTTCTAAACCATTTCATTCTCATCTTAGCTCAGTCGTTTTACATGCTGAAGATTAAGCAATGGATGTTTACTCTGAGCTCCATTTCTATTTTGCAACCCTAGAAACCTAATTGTAAATGCCATTTTTATTACTCTAGTCTGCATTAAACAAACATAAGCACGGGGGGGAAGGAAGAAAATAAAAAGAAATCGTAAATTTATGGCCTTGTAAGTACTTGTAGGTTTAGTTATTTATCAAGCATTCAGGCAGTTCTGCCCTCTAATTAGAAAGAGGGAAATTTAAGATGCACTTTGTTTCCTGAGAGGGCTGTGTGTCCTCTTTTTCTGTTACTTTTCTGGCTCTGGTACTGCTGCACATCACTTTAAGTCTTTAAACATTGCTTCAGTCTTTAATGTGTACAACCCAACTGAGATTTCTGTGAGTAACACAGCTGCTGATAATTTAAAAAGCCCTGGTGACTAAACTTATCTCAAGACAACTTTCCATATCATCAGAAGAAATACAAGGGTACTCTGTATGTTCAGAATTTCCTCTCTCTCCATTTGAATTGGGTAACCAAGAATTTAATAATTAAACCATTACAAGCCAGGAGTAAAATAAAGTTAATAACTTGGCATGCAGTTCACAGCAGATGCATCTGTGTAAACTGCAAGTCAAAATAATCTACACATAATGAGAAAAACATCTGAGCTGACCAAGATCCTCCAAAAATCAAACTTCTATAAAAAGCTGCAGAGGGGGGGTAAAAAATGGAAAGGAAGTTCCAATGACAACGTTTCCTAAGACCCTGATTCAATTAAAAGCTAACCTGCTTTTCCTGTTTGAAGGGAAAAGTTTGCCATGCTGGAAACAGGCAGAGCAACAGAAACAAAATGAATTAAAATGTGCAGCTTAGCACTCTCTTATTTAATCCAATCTATTGAGGCAACCCAGAAAAACATCTCAGCTATGCTATTAGGGTCTGAGTCCTCATATGAGTAATTACAACCTCACTCATTACAGGCTCAAAATCTTTGCAATTATTTCTTGCTTAACTGCATGCAGGGTAAGACCTGACAGCTGCAAGATCATCTGGGATGCAGGTACCCTTTCTTACCTTGTACATCAACAGCTTTGGAGTGCTTGAGTGTTTTCTGCTGGCATTTAGAAAAGGAATCAACACTGCAGCTGATAAAAAGATAGCCCAATAGTAGCCTATTATTTCTCTTTAAAGGACATTAAGAATTTCTAGGGCTAGGAGGTTGCTCAGGAAGGCACCTATTTGCACTGCAAATACACAGGCTGCTGTTGGCAGTGGAAGCCACCATTACTTTGCTGAGTCAGGAGTATTTCTGTGTTGCTGGACACAGAAATTAAGTGCACAAATGAAAACTGCTTAAGTTGTATAAACCAAACCTTACCCACATGCAGGCCTCCAGCCTGACTTTTGAGATGATAGCCCATAAAGAGATGGAGCCTTCAGCTGTCTCCTCATCAGGGCAGATAATTTGATCCGGATAAGGAGGCTCAGGAAAATTAACTGAGTTACATTCATATGCAGCAAGAGTAACTGATGCTATGTGTGGACCCTGAAAAACAAAAAAACCCACAAATCATTTCAAATGCATTTTATGTTAGTTATAATGAAAGATTACATTGAACCCCCACATTTATCCCTGATGCAAGGAGCTAGGCTGAAATTTAGTGCATCTTGCTCTGGCCATTAATAGTGTTGGGGTTTGGGGGGCTTTAGACCATCTGAAGTACAACATTGAGCTAATAATGCTCTAAATAAATAACTAGGGAGAGAGAGAAGGGGGGCAAAAGGAGATGGAGAAGGGGGGAAAAAGGGGGAGGGAAAGGGGGTGGGAAAGGGAGAGATAGAGGTGGGGGGAAAGGACAGAAAAATGTTTAAAACTTTAAAATGTATTTCTGGCCTACAGCTTTATTAGAGCAGGTGCTTTCCCTATGGTTGCTTTTAGAGGATGGAGGCATTAAAATTCAACATTAATTTTTCTTTTTTTAGTGACTGGGATTATGCCATTTTATAGCAAACCTTCTTAACTCTTAGATCTTTCTCCAAACCCCAGTTGCTTAATTTGTGTCAGTTTTTCTGTGCATACAAGGAAGTGACCTTATTGCTGTTTGCCACAAATGGTTTGGAACAGAATTCAAAACTTAAACACTACTAAAATGCCAAATAATTGGATTGCTTCTAGTCTCCATCTCACATTAAAGGATTTTCTTTTTTCAGACAGATCTCCAACTAAAACTAGCACACACACACACACAAAAATCTATTCAAGAACTGAATTACTACATAGTTGGAAAACCTGAAAGAATTGCCATTATTTTAACACAAAGAAGTGAGAAGCAATTCAAATAGTCCATGGTCTGAACACTACAAGTTGTAGCTAAAAAAGAAATCCTTTAGCAAAAGGTCAGAGAAACATTGGGGAAGAAGGGAGGGGGCAGGGTGGAAACTACTGAGTTAAACTTAAGTCTTTTCCCAAAGTCACAGCATTAAATAAATTGTGACGTTTGCTTTACATGCAGAACAAATGACACAGCTCCTGCTATTAATTATTTGATGGGGGTTGAGGTCATGTTGGGAAGCAGATCATCAACAACTTTCTCCTTTAAATGAGTCACGTTTTACTGGACCAATAAGAGAGCCTGATATCCCTCCCAACCCCAAATCAAAGCTGAATTTATTACAGGATAACGAGGAGAAAATGGGACAGACCTCAGCACTGCCATTCCCCTGCACAAGGCTTCCAGAGCTCGCTTTGAAATGCAGGAGCCCGAGATACATTCAGAGGAGCCCGAAGGCATCGTTTGCACATCAAAGGGTGAAATTCCACAGCAGGTCTCACACAAAAGGTGAAGCTGTTCCTAGACTAGCTGGGAAGATTTGAGTTGTGTTCACTCACATCAACATACCAGGTCCCACTGAAGAGACCAGAGCACTGGACTTGGGCAGTCACATCGATACTGTCATTTTTTTTAGTGGCAGCGAAATAGGAATGTTGAACACAAATATCAGTTCTATTTTTCTCTGTGACAGCTGGGCCCATTGCTGCCACATGTAAACGACTTGAAATAAAACCATCTCCTGGCATGCAATTGGTAAGAGACAAGCTGCTTTGATACCAAGCAAATCCTTTTATTTATTCCTTGTTACTTTACAGGGGACTAATTCAAAGTGCTTTGGCATACTTTGGGTTGTATAGATAAAGAGATGCAGGCTGCTGGGATGAAAATTGAGGTACAGACTCACCCAAAAAAAAAAAAAAAAAAAAAAGTTCATTGAAATAAAATTGGAAAAGAGAGGATCCATAATTGATGCACAAGAGTGATTACGACAGGGAAGAGAACAACGAATGGCTGAATGAACCAATGATTAATGATGTGAGTTAGTGACACTGCTACAGGCTCTGATGGCAATGAACTACTTTTACTACCTATAGTAAGATCATCCCTGTCCCCAGTAGCTTCCTACCTAAATAAATAACCTATTGATATTTCACTCATTAATGACAGATGCAGAGGGAACCAAAACTTTCCTAAAATAGTCAATTATGTTTATGTCAAACCTGGGAACCTCTTTTTCCACCATATCTTGAAACTTAGGGAACTTACAGATTTATGGATTGGACTGGGTTGGAAGGGACACTCAAAGGTCATCTTGTCCAACCCCCCTGCAGTCATCAGGGACACCTTCAACTAGATCAGGCTGCCTAGGGCCACATCAAGCCTGATCCTGAATGTCTCCATGGACAACGCACCAACCACATCCCTGGACAGCCTGTTCCACATTTTAACCCCTCTCATTGTGCAGAATTTCCTCTTCATGTCAAACCTAAATCTCCCCTGCTCCAGTTTCAAACCACCACCCCTCATCCTGTCATCACAAGCCCTTCCAAACAGTCTCTTCCCAGCCCTGCTGTAGGTCCCCTTCAGATATGTTGCTCTAAGGTCTCCTGGGAGCCTTTTCCTTCCCAGGCTGAAGAGCCCAAATTCTTTCAGCCTGTCTTTGTAGAAGAGGTGCCTCTTGCCTCTGGACCCACTCCAGCAAGTCCATGTCTCTCTTGTGTTGGAAGCCCCAGAGCTGGACTCCAGGTGAGGTCTCCCTCCTGACAACTACCTTAGGTCAATAAAGGTCTCAAACCACCTTATTTAAACAGATGCTTTTCACCTGCAGAAACTTAAAATAAAGTTCTCTTGAACAGCAGATTTGCATGGAGGAAATCCCCATGTACTTGAGTTGTAAATGACCATTTCCTATGTTCCCTTGAGAGTAAGGGCAAGGTGGTTGCTGAGGTGGTGAGATCCAGTGTGTGAATCAGGAAGTGTGGTTTTCAGTTCCACCAAACTGGGAAGACACCACACTACTACAGTGTAACTACAGCCAGCTGCCATGGGAGACTGCTACTTTCAGTGTTACAACAGTAAGAGACAAAGTCCATTGCTACTACAACAAGGCTCCCCCAACACCCTTGCAAGGTCTCAGTGATGGCATTACCAGCATTTCTTCTCCAGCTGCATACAGCACACGAGGTGTGTAAAGAAGACTCTAATCTCAGGAGAGCAAGCAATGACACAATGCCTAACTAATGCAGGCTGCTGCATCAGCTTCTTGCCACAAGCAGCTTCTCTCAATGGAATTGCCATCCTGCTGTACAAAAAAAGATGGGGACAGGCTGGAAAGTGTCCAGAGAAGGGCCATGAGAATGATCAGAGCACTGCAAGAGCTGCCACGTGAGGAAAGGCTGAGAGAACTGGGTTTGTTCAGCTTTGAGAAGAGAAGGCTTAGGGGAGACCTTATTACCATGGACCAGTACAGAAAGGGTGGCTATCAAGAGGATGGAGACTCCCTTTTTACAAGGGAGAACATGGAAAAGACAAGAGGTGATGGGGACAAGTTACTGCTGGGGAAATGCTGACTGGAATCCAAAAGAAAATGTTTCCCCATGAGAACAGTCAGATGTTGGAAACATCTCCCAAAGGAAACAGAGGATTCCTCTACACTGGACAGTTTTAGGACTGGGCTTGCCAGGGTGCTGGGCCAGCTCATTTCACCTACACTTATCACCTAGGAAGGTTGGACCAGATGATCCTTGGGGTCCCTTCCAGCCTGGCATTCTGTGACATGGCTTAACGGTCTCAAAACATTGCCTCCTGTTCCAAGAGCTCTCCCAGTCTCAACAAATGTTTGCAAAAGGAAAAATTTTACAAGTAACCAATGGAAAAAAAGGCATTTCACAAAGCAGCTGTAAACGGCCAACAAGCCACCTGAAGACTACACCAGTTGAACACAATTCTTCCACTGCAATGTTAACAATTCTATAATGGAAAAAAAGAGTTGGGAGTTATGGAACCCACAGAAGCCACATTTTAACTGGAATAAGAAATAAAGCATAAATGGTTCATTTAGAGTGATGAAGTGTAGAGCACTGGAGCTCAGAGGGAGCCAAAGGAAAGCAGAACAATCCTGTGTCCTCCTCTGGCAGCAGAGCCCAGCTGTCCAAATGGACAACGGCTTGCAGCTTGGCAGCCTTCGTGCAACATCTCTGACATCTGCTTTTGTTCTAGCTCAGCTCTGAAAGCTTACACAGAGCATTAGACTTTCACAAAGCCCTGGTTACCAAGCACCTCAAAACAATGGTTGGCTAAACAGGACCATGGTTGCAGGGAGGGTGGGGGGTCACTGGATGTTTCATAAGAGAGGTGCCCTTTGCTTTGTGTTTAGCAACTGTGATGGGTTAACTCAGAGTGGAAGAGGGAACCCACTTCAAGTGGGCTTTAGGTGGCACCTTTGGAAAGCCCCAGTCCATATCCACTCAGATGTTTTCTCTATACTCCTCCCTGTGCCAGAAGGATTCATTCCTCCACATTTTTTTAATCCTCTTCACAAATAATACCTCCTTCACCCTCTCCTCCTCCTCCTTCTCTGCATGTGGCCCCAGTAAATGCTCAAGACTGTTCTGCCTCTCTGCAACAGCTCAGTGTATTTCAATACTTCAGGAAACCCTCTGAAATACCTCCTCTAACTACAGCTCTACCTTTGAGGAGGGCATTTGCAAAACTACTTCAAATCTTGTCATACTGGACCAGAAACACTCAACCCAGGAGATTCAGTAGACACCCAGCTTGCCAAACCAGGGAAGCGTTGCTGAAATTCAAGGCATGTAAGATCCTCAACACCAACTGTCTTTCCCTCACCCTTGTTCCAATGGTTTTGTTCTTCCCCCCCTCCTCCCCCTTTCTTTCTTTCTTTCTTTCTTTCTTTCAAATTGCAGGAGGCACTAACAAGGGCTAACAGAGAAGAAATTGAGAAACATTCTGCTGACTCGGGTGAGAAGCATTTGCTTGCCACTGCTGACGACCAGAAGGAGCCTGTGGTTAGGTTGGAATGTGATTTGTTAGAAATACCTCTACAATTTACAAATCAAGCAAGACAAGATCTGGTCATCAAGATCAACTCAACATAAATCTTTTTTTTTTTGTTGTTGTTGTTAGCAATAGTAATTTAGGGGAGTTTGGAAATCCCTATCTACACAACCCTCGTGTCTCCTAGAAGGTAACCTCAAACTCTTGAGCTCAGAGGCCTTCAGGGAAGTTTTACTTCAGTGATTGAATGCACCCAAGTTAGACACTGCTGATCCTTAGAAAGAAGTTACTTTAAATGCTGTATTATGAAATTTCTAGAAAGTATAAGCTTTTATCTATAAATTATGCTTGGAAATGCATCAGTGCAAGCAGAAAGAGATGGCAGCCACATGGGGAAAAAAATAAAAATCAAGAAGTAGAAATCCTTAACAAGATGCTGATATGTATAATTCTTACCACAGAAAAATCTTTACCATAAGGAAAAGTGACTGAATATCCAATTAAAAATGAATCATCTTTTCACATTATTAATCACTGTGCACCCAGTCTGTGAATGCAATGAAAGCTCCAAACAAAATCCATATCAAGTGTTGGTTTCTCACATGCCCCCTCACAGAACAGTCACCCCACCAAAGTGAGATCAGCACAAGAACAACCACAGCTAATTTTAACCTTTTATTTTAAGGGGAAGGTACAATTTTAGGCTGGCTTTAATTTAGAAACATTTCACACAGGAAAGTGAGATGTTTGCCAGCAAGAAAAATACCACACTCCACTCACTGCTGAACTTAATGCACTAAAAAAAAAAAAAAAAAAAAAATCTGTTTTCCTCCATGGATACACTGCTTTTCACACTGGGCTCAAGCCTCAGCCCTTCCACAGGGGGGAAACATGTCATGTTATATTTGATTAAGATAAATTGCAAAAACAAAAGCTTGCTTCCCATGGGAAACATCCTGCAAGCACTGCCCCAGGCGGCAACTCATCTCATACTTATCTATGAAGTCATTACACCTCTCAAGAAAGTAACACCACGTTTACAGCATCATTTTTATCTTCAAGAGCAGTGGACAACTACCCACAGAGAAAAATACCCTGTGATTAAGAGGGGGAAGAAGCTTGATCTGGAGGTGACTTGTAAATATGTCCATCTAGTCAGCCTGTCTGTGTTAGGAGATTAAAACGTCTCGTGATTTTATATGGTGTCTGGTATGCAGGGCTGGCTCTACAAGGGGGCAGAATGAAGAAGGATCCCATACCTAGAGCATCCTCAAGTGACACAAACACCCACCAAGTGGTCAGGGCCAGTTTGAACAGATCACCAGAGCATTTCAGGCACTGTATTAACTTGACAATCATACGTCTGTTAGCAAGTTTCTATTCCCACTTCAGTCAAGCCTTGCCCCACAGAGCAGAGCTGATGGAAATTCCAAGCCACGAGCCACAAGCTCTGAATATGACTGAACAAGAACCACGGAGGGAGCAGGCACGTGGTACCACTGCACGCACAACAGGGCCACCTTGCTCTTTGAGGAGGAACATCAAAAGCAGACATTTTGTGAGGTCGTGCCCACGCTGCTTTCTATAGGAGCAAATAGACTCATGTCAGGGAAAGGCCCAACTGGAAGAATCCAAGTTTGTTCTCTGGTGCTGACAGAAGATAAAAAAATAACCTGTCAAGCATTCTTTCCTTCCCCTTCCCTAGCCACCCACTTATAATTTCTGAAGAATAAATCACAGCATCCATTCACATTGACACTGGTAGTGAGGACTGGCTTTAACGTCTCCAATTAGAGACAGCCGTGCACTGTTATCACTATCTGCAGCCTGTTCAAGGAAGCAGTGGCATGAAAAGTATAAAGTTCAGGCTGTGCATAGAAGAAAAAAAAAAAACCATCAGAAACTCCAAGGGAGCAAATGAGGAGAAAGCACAACATGACCTCCCAGCAGAGATATGGGACACAGAACCAGGGATGACGAAGTGGAGAGCAGATAACAAACAGAAGGTGTCAGCATCTGAAAGGTAAAGTCCATCACCCTTCAAAAGGAGGGGTTGTACCAATCCCCTTACCAACTCCTCAGCTTGTTGCAAATTCAAATCACTGTGGCTGGCCCAGATGCTCAACATAACTTAATTATTAATATGACATTGATATTTTGTGGATTTCTGAAGTCAAAGCAAAGTAGCTAATCCCCCCCCACATGGACGCACTTCACATGAGCTGTTCACTGCCAAGGCTCCAGCTTCAGGCAAACCATCCAGGCTCTGACGTGCACCACTTCCAGCAGCACTGGAAGCCATATATGGCACTCACAGTCACACCATTTTGAGCTCTGACTCATGAGGTCCAGCAATTCATGGTGGGGCAATATGGGAGGTTATTGCTTCCAGATGTTCCACCAGCCCCTACACCAGGGGTTACCACCCTCAGAGCAGGACAGCAGGACTGGCAGTTGCCAGGCTTGCCCCCAGCAGAACTTAAACCACCATCGGTTTCAACTCACATCAGCATGCCAGACTGGGGGCTGGAGGCTCAGTTCACAACCTCCCAGGCTGAGCAGCAGCACTTGAAGGAATAGTTCTCCCATGGCATCATCCCAGCCAGAAGCGCTGGTTTTATCCTCTGCAGGTATCTATCGCAGTCTGACACACAACAACAGTGGGTATACTTAGAGGGACTAAGACTCCAAAACAACTTTTTCTCCTTGAAAACACCAGTTTTAATCTCAGATTTTTTAAATGCAAGCAAGCCACCAGAAGGTTTAAGAAACACCCAGGTTACACAACTCATCTGGCAGCAGTGTCCAGTTTAATTCCTGGACCTCCTGAGTTCATCAATGTATTCTTAATATCAATGCTGCAGATTCAAACAGAGCAGAGCCTGTATGAGCTGTAAGCAGGAGTTCCCATTAAGACATGAGTAGCAAAAGTCTTTTTTTTTTTTCCCCTCTTTTTAATTTCTGTGTTGATTCAAATATTCCAGGATGTTTCAGTTCATTGTAGAAAGCTAAGGACAGCTGGAGGAAGTAGGTTTAAAGCCATGAAGGAAACGAATGAGAGAATAAGAGTCACAAACAACCACAAACAACCCTCACACAAACAGGATCCATTTCAACTTAGCTTAGAATTAATGTCTGTCTTCTGCACCACCCCTCCCCCCCCCATGTATTTTTCTTTCAACTACCTGAAGTCAATAGCAGTAATCTGAGCACGGACTTTAGACAGAATCACTTTTAATCTCAGTTTGGTTTAGGCTGGCAAGTTGACATGTGAATTGAAGAACAGTATGGATTGCAAATGAACACCTCACTTAACAAAAAGAATTCAGCACTGGGAAGGGGAGCACAGCTCTGCCCTCCTACCTGGCTGGGGCTGCTCAGCTTTTGTTTCTCATTTTTTCCCCTTTACACACAGAACACAGTTTTCTGGGTTTCTCACACTAGATTTGAATGATCCTCATGGAAAGAGCAAAACTACTCCTAACGTTGAAAATCATGATGAAAATACTCTTCTGTTAAAGTCACAAGTAAATAAATGGAGTTAAACAAAATTTAAAAAAAGGGAATAAATTCTGTGGATTTCCAAATTATTACTCTTCATAGAAGTGGACTAAGGCCTATTTTGTGAGCTCTTCTTTTTAGAAGCAATTCAGTAATTTTATCATGAGCCTCCTTACGAGCTCAGTTCCTGGAACCAGATAACTAAAAGGAATTAAGTTTGATTATAAAAAGTTTTCAGTAGTCCTGGCAGGAAAAGAGGTTTTTATTGTGGTTTGGGTTTTTTTATTATTTACCCTAACAACATTTTTTCTTTTAAAAGTCAATGAGCTCATTATTGCACATGGTGTCTGGATTTTCAATCTGCAGATTCTACCCTAAACCCGTTCAGAGATAGGGCCAAAACATGATTGTAAATCTCGAGGTTCTACCCTAAACCAGTTCAGATAAGGCCAAAACATGATTGCAAATGTTCAGATTCGACACTAAACCAGTTCAGATATGGTCAAAACATGAAGTTAAATCTTCACACTCTAACCTAAACCAGTTCAGATAGGGCTAAAACACAAATTTCAGTTGCAAAACTACCACACTTTTGGGAGGCCAGAATGTGACCCCTCACCAAAGCCAGACCCTGGAACCAATTCAGAACAAAAGCAAGACATTGAACCCTCAAGTCCAGATAAACTCCAAGTGGCTCTCTAAAGCCAGTGCTGTCAAAAGGACACTGTCTTTGCTATTCACTTCTCTTCAAAGGCATTTTTCTGTTCTATTTTCATGGCCTGAAATTACTGTCATGCACTCTTTCCACTCTGCTGCAGCACAGCCCAGGAAGAACGAAGTGACAATCCCACATACTACAGTCCTGAAAACACTGGAACTCTGGTGTGACCCCCGCACACAGAACATTCCTATTGTACCTCACGTTTCCTGTTTGTGCTGCTCCACAACCCCGGCCACCAGTGCAAGCCCTTTCAGCAGTTGCTCCACTTGGCTCTATCAGCAAGCCAGCAGAGATCCACATTGAAGAAACAAAAACACAAAACAAATGTAAATAGCCAAAGCTCCCTCTGCACTTTTGACCTGTAAGGAATTTGCTTCCATTCATCCCTCACCATTACAGATTCTAGCAGCCCATACACAGAAGGGGCCTTCATCATTCCTTTTTTGATGGGCACGAGTTCTGTGCTGGTTCTGTTTGCCTCTGCTGCGCCTTTTCCAATCCATTTGCCAGAGCTGAACCGAAACCAGTTCAGGAGGCAGCATGTTGGGTTAGGCGGCAATGGTGGTGTGGTCCCAACCCAGCACTCCACCTAGTGTCCCCAGCTCTGCCCCAGCCTGCTGCTCGCCCACAGCTCATTCATTTCACTCCGTGGCAGCAAACAGACCTCTCCAAGATGTACAAAGGCAAGAGATTCCTGACAAGTTACCCTCAGCCATCGTCTTTGTAGTTGGGAAGTTGGGTGATTCATGCCATTTATATTTTAATATAACATCAACAGGAGAGAAAACATCTCAGGACTAATTAAAAAACCAAACCAACAAAAAAACCAAAAAACCAACAACAAAAAAAGAAGCTGCTAAAAGCAGTATTGAGAGTGGTTAATCAGAAGAGTTTTATTTCCTACAGAACCACGTCACAATAACTATTTTTAAATTGTTGTTCTTAACAAATTGTGAAAAACCTTTAATGGACTTTGGGAAAATAAGCCAGCAGACTTGTTTTGAAAGTGTCAGAATAAAAAGGATTCTTGGAAGAGCGGCCTGCTTCCCTGTTTCTGCGCTGAAGATCCGCTCCGTGCCAGCCCTGAGCTCAGTGCCAGTTTGCAGCACGAGAATTGTTTCCCAAAAGGCAAATTTTACATTTAGTGCTGGCTGCAACTAAGGCATCAGCATTAAATGAGGAACCAATACAGCAACGTTCAGACCACTTCGTAATGTACAGAAAGTTCTTGAATTGCAGAAATGGCAATAAAAAGTCTATTATCAAACCAACAAAATTGACCTCTCCCTCCTACACCAAGATGTATGCAGCAAGAATGTTCTGGTGACCAACAA